>NW_026870886.1:0-314108 GCF_033118175.1 Dama dama
CAAAGAGGCCTCAACCGAGGCCTACGCCCAGGGGAAAAGCACCAGCGGGGATGATCCTGGGGAGGCGCACGGACATGTCTGGACCCAGTCCCCCAGCCTTCCCCTTGGTGGGGCAGTACCCCCGGAGGCCAGGAAGGTCTGGGCAAGGCTGGCCAGGGGCAGGGGAACTGCTGGGTCCTGCCCCTGGCCTGTGAGGCCTCTGAGCACAACCGGCCCTCTCCCACTGGAAGACCTCCCCAGCTGCCTCCAAAGTCCTGTTTGCAAACACTCCCGCCCACTGTTCACGCCAGGCTCGCACAATGCTCCCAAGCCCGGGAGAAAAGCGCTTCGGGGTGGTGCTCTCTCCGGGCCCTTGCCCCTGATCCTGGGGGCCAGGCAGTGGGTCCACACTCCCAGACCAAGGCAGAACCACATGCACACGTCTGTTCCTGACCCCTGCACCGGCAGAGAGCTCGGGGGAGCCAGAGTCTGTCAGGCAGCTGCTGGGCTGGCCGCCTGTGTGGGAAGGGGCAGAGCCGACCTAGGGGCAAGTTGGGCCTCTTCCTCTCCCTGCTGCCCTGAGGCTGCTGGGCCAAAGAGGTCTTGGGCATCCAGCCCCTTGCTGGTCCCTTCCCTCTGACGAGGCCCTCTGAGCTCCAGCACCTTGCACTGTGGAGACAGCCCCTGCCAGCAACCTCCTCTCCAATGAGGCCTCAACCGAGGCCTAGGCCCAGGGGAAAGGCACCAGCGGGGA
The DNA here is from genome assembly GCF_033118175.1 of Dama dama. Taxonomy (NCBI): domain Eukaryota; kingdom Metazoa; phylum Chordata; class Mammalia; order Artiodactyla; family Cervidae; genus Dama; species Dama dama. The sequence continues at coordinate 734 of NW_026870886.1, forward strand.
TGAGCCTGGGGAGGCGCCCGGGGATGTCTGGACCCAGTCCCCGCAGCCTGCCCCTTGGTGGGGCAGTACCCCCGGAGGCCAGGAAGGTCTGTGCAAGGCTGCCAGGGGCAGGGACAGCGCTGGGTCCTGCCCCTGGCCTGTGGGACGTCTGAGCACAACCGGCACTCTCCCGCTGGAAGACCTCCCCGTCTGCCTCCAAAGGCCGGTTTGCAAGCACTCCCGCCCGCTGTTCCCGCCAGGCACGCACAATGCTCCCAAGCCCGGGAGAAAAGCGCTTCGGGGTGGTGCTCTCTCCGGGCCCTTGCCCCTAAGCCTGCGGGCCAGGCAGGGGGAACACACTCCCAGGCCAAGACAGAACGACATGAACACGTCTGTTCCTGCCCCCTACACCGGCAGAGAGCTCGGGGGAGCCAGAGTCTCTCAGGCAGGTGCTGGGCTGGCCGCCTGTGTGGGAAGGGGCAGAGCCGACCTAGGGGCAAGTTGGGCCTCTTGCTCTCCCTGCTGCCCTGAGGCTGCTGGGCCAAAGACGTCTTGGGCATCCAGCCCTTTGCTGGTCCCTTCCCTCTGACGAGGCCCTCTGAGCTCCAGCACCTTGCAGTGTGGAGACAGCACCTGCCAGCAATCTCCTCTCCAAGGAGGCCTCAACCGAGGCCTAGGCCCAGGGGAAAGGCACCAGCGGGGATGAGCCTGGGGAGGCGCCCGGGCATGTCTGGACCCAGTCCCCGCAGCCTGCCCCTTGGTGGGGCAGTACCACTGGAGGCCAGGAAGGTCTGGGCAAGGCTGACCAGGGGCAGGGGACCTGCTGGGTCCTGCCCCTTGGCTGTGGGGCCTCTGAGCACAACCGGCCCTCTCCCACTGGAAGACCTCCCCGGCTGCCTCCAAAGTCCTGTTTGCCAACACTCCCACCCGCTGTTCACAGCCAGACTTGCACAATGCTCCCAAGCCCGGGAGAAAAGCGCTTCGGGGTGGTGCTCTCTCCGGGCCCTTGCCCCTGAGCCTGGGGGCAAGGCATGGGGAACACACTCCCAGGCCAAGGCAGAACCACATGCCCACGTCTGTTCCTGTCCCCTGCACCGGCAGAGAGCTTGGGGGAGCCAGAGTCTGTCAGGCAGCTGCTGGGTTGGCCGCCTGTGTGGGAAGGGGCAGAGCCGCCCTAGGGGCAAGTTGGGCCTCTTGCTCTCCCTGCTGCCCTGAGGCTGCTGGGCCAAAGACGTCTTGGGCATCCAGCCCCTTACTGGTCCCTTCCCTCTGACGAGGCCCTCTGAGCTCCAGCACCTTGCAGTGTGGAGACAGCCCCTGCCAGCAACCTCCTCTCCAAGGAGGCCTCAACCGAGGCCTAGGCCCAGGGGAAAGGCACCAGCGGGGATGAGCCAGGGGAGGCGCCCGAGCATGTCTGGACCCAGTCCCCGCAGCCTGCCCCTTGGTGGGGCAGTACCCCCGGAGGCCAGGAAGGTCTGGGTAAGACTGGCCAGGGGCAGGGGCCCTGCTGGGTCCTGCCCCTGGCCTGTGGGGCCTCTGAGCACAACCGGCCCTCTCCCACTGGAAGACCTCCCCGGCTGCCTCCAAAGGCCGGTTTGCAAGCGCTCCCGGCCACTGTTACCAGCAGGCGGGCACAATGCTCCTAAGCCCGGAAGAAAAGCGCTTCAGGGTGGTGCTCTCTCTGGGCCCTTGCCCCTGAGCCTGGGGGCAAGGCAGGGTGTCCACACTCCCAGGCCAAGGCAGAACCACATGCACACGTCTGACCTGCCCCCTGCACCGGCAGAGAGCTCGGGGGAGCCAGAGTCTGTCAGGCAGCTGCTGGGCTGGCCGCCTGTGTGGGAAGTGGCAGAGCCGACCTAGGGGCAAGTTGGGCCTCTTGCTCTCCCTGCTGCCCTGAGGCTGCTGGGCCAAAGAGGTCTTGGGCATCCAGCCCCTTGCTGGTCCCTTCCCTCTGACGAGGCCCTCTGAGCTCCAGCACCTTGCAGTGTGGAGACAGCCCCTGCCAGCAACCTCCTCTCCAAGGAGGCCTCAACCGAGGCCTAGGCCCAGGGGAAAGGCACCAGCGGGGATGAGCCTGGGGAGGCGCCCGGGGATGTCTGGACCCAGTCCCCGCAGCCTGCCCCTTGGTGGGGCAGTTCCCCCGGAGGCCAGGAAGGTCTGGGCAAGGCTGGCCAGGGTCAGGGGCCCTGCTGGGTCTGCCCCTGGCCTGTGGGGCCTCTGAGCACAACCGGCCCTCTCCCACTGGAAGACCTCCCCGGCTGCCTCCAAAGTCCTGTTTGCAAGCACTCCCGCCCACTGTTCCCGCCAGGCGCGCACAATGCTCCCAAGCCCGGGAGAAAAGCGCTTCGGGGTGGTGGTCTCTCCGGGCCCTTGCCCCTGAGCCTGGGGGCCAGGCAGGGGATCCACAGTCCCAGGCCAAGGCACAACAACATGCACACGTCTGTTCCTGCCCCCTCCACCGGCAGAGAGCTGGGGGGAGCCAGAGTCTGTCAGGCAGCTGCTGGGCTGGCCGCCTGTGTGGGAAGGGGCAGAGCCGACCTAGGGGCAAGTTGGGCCTCTTGCTCTCCCTGCTGCCCTGAGGCTGCTGGGCCAAAGAGGTCTTGGGCATCCAGCCCCTTGCTGGTCCCTTCCCTCTGACGAGGCCCTCTGAGCTCCAGCACCTTGCAGTGTGGAGACAGCCCCTGCCAGCAACCTCCTCTCCAAGGAGGCCTCAACCGAGGCCTAGGCACAGGGGAAAGGCACCAGCGGGGATGAGCCAGTGGAGGCGCACGGGCATATCAGGACCCAGTCCCTGCAGCCTGCCCCTTGGTGGGGCAGTACCCCCGGAGGCCAGGAAGGTCTGGGCAAGGCTGGCCAGGGGCAGGGTCCCTGCTGGGTCCTGCCCCTGGCCTGTGGGGCCTCTGAGCACAACCGGCCCTCTCTCACTGGAAGACCTCCCCGGCTGCCTCCAAAGGCGGGTTTGCCAACACTCCCGCCCGCTGTTCCCGCCAGGCACGCACAACGCTCCCAAGGCCAGGAGAAAAGCGCTTCGGGGTGTTGCTCTCTCCGGGCCCTTGCCCCTGAGCCTGGGGTCCAGGCAGTGGGTCCACACTCCCAGACCAAGGCAGAACCACATGCACACGTCTGTTCCTGACCCCTGCACCGGCAGAGAGCTCGGGGGAGCCAGAGTCTGTCAGGCAGCTGCTGGGTTGGCTGCCTGTGTGGGAAGGGGCAGAGCCGACCTAGGGGCAAGTTGGGCCTCTTGCTCTCCCTGCTGCCCTGAGGCTGCTGGGCCAAAGAGGTCTTGGGCATCCAGCCCCTTGCTGGTCCCTTCCCGCTGACGAGGCCCTCTGAGCTCCAGCACCTTGCAGTGTGGAGACAGCCCCTGCCAGCAACCTCCTCTCCAAGGAGGCCTCAACCGAGGCCTAGGCCCAGGGGAAAGGCACCAGCGGGGATGAGCCAGGGGAGGCGCCCGAGCATGTCTGGACCCAGTCCCCGCAGCCTGCCCCTTGGTGGGGCAGTACCCCCGGAGGCCAGGAAGGTCTGGGTAAGACTGGCCAGGGGCAGGGGCCCTGCTGGGTCCTGCCCCTGGCCTGTGGGGCCTCTGAGCACAACCGGCCCTCTCCCACTGGAAGACCTCCCCGGCTGCCTCCAAAGGCCGGTTTGCAAGCGCTCCCGGCCACTGTTACCAGCAGGCGGGCACAATGCTCCTAAGCCCGGAAGAAAAGCGCTTCAGGGTGGTGCTCTCTCTGGGCCCTTGCCCCTGAGCCTGGGGGCAAGGCAGGGTGTCCACACTCCCAGGCCAAGGCAGAACCACATGCACACGTCTGACCTGCCCCCTGCACCGGCAGAGAGCTCGGGGGAGCCAGAGTCTGTCAGGCAGCTGCTGGGCTGGCCGCCTGTGTGGGAAGGGGCAGAGCCGACCTAGGGGCAAGTTGGGCCTCTTGCTCTCCCTGCTGCCCTGAGGCTGCTGGGCCAAAGAGGTCTTGGGCATCCAGCCCCTTGCTGGTCCCTTCCCTCTGACGAGGCCCTCTGAGCTCCAGCACCTTGCAGTGTGGAGACAGCCCCTGCCAGCAACCTCCTCTCCAAGGAGGCCTCAACCGAGGCCTAGGCCCAGGGGAAAGGCACCAGCGGGGATGAGCCTGGGGAGGCGCCCGGGCATGTCTGGACCCAGTCCCCGCAGCCTGCCCCTTGGTGGGGCAGTACCCCCGGAGGCCAGGAAGGTCTGGGCAAGGCTGGCCAGGGGCAGGGGCCCTGCTGGGTCCTGCCCCTGGCCTGTGGGGTCTCTGAGCACAACCGGCCCTCTCCCACTGGAAGAACTCCCCGGCTGCCTCCAACGGCCAGTTTGCCAACACTCCCGCCCGCTGTTCCCGCCAGGCACGCACAATGCTCCCAAGCCCGGGAGAAAAGCGCTTCGGCGTGGTGCTCTCCTCGGGCCCTTGCCCCTGAGCCTGGGGGCCAGGCAGTTGGTCCACACTCCCAGACCAAGGCAGAACCACATGCACACGTCTGTTCCTGACCCCTGCACCGGCAGAGAGCTCGGGGGAGCCAGAATCTGTCAGGCAGCTGCTGGGCTGGCCGCCTGTGTGGGAAGGGGCAGAGCCGACCTAGGGGCAAGTTGGGCCTCTTCCTCTCCCTGCTGCCCTGAGGCTGCTGGGCCAAAGAGGTCTTGGGCATCCAGCCCCTTGCTGGTCCCTTCCCTCTGACGAGGCCCTCTGAGCTCCAGCACCTTGCAGTGTGGAGACAGCCCCTGCCAGCAACCTCCTCTCCAAGGAGACCTCAACCGAGGCCTAGGCCCAGGGGAAAGGCACCAGCGGGGATGAGCCTGGGGAGGCGCCCGGGCATGTCTGGACCCAGTCCCCGCAGCCTGCCCCTTGGTGGGGCAGTACCCCCGGAGGCCAGGAAGGTCTGGGCAAGGCTGGCCAGGGGCAGGGGCCCTGCTGGGTCCTCCCCATGGCCTGTGGGGCCTCTGAGCACAACCGGCCCTCTCCCACTGGAAGACCTCCCCGGCTGCCTCCAAAGGCCAGTTTGCCAACACTCCTGCCCGCTCTTCCCGCCAGGCACGCACAATGCTCCCGAGCCCGGGAGAAAAGCGCTTCGGGGTGGTGGTCTCTCCGGGCCCTTGCCCCTGAGCCTGGGGGCCAGGCAGGGGATCCAAAGTCCCAGGCCAAGGCACAACAACATGCACACGTCTGTTCCTGCCCCCTCCACCGGCAGAGAGCTGGGGGGAGCCAGAGTCTGTCAGGCAGCTGCTGGGCTGGCCGCCTGTGTGGGAAGGGGCAGAGCCGACCTAGGGGCAAGTTGGGCCTCTTGCTCTCCCTGCTGCCCTGAGGCTGCTGGGCCAAAGAGGTCTTGGGCATCCAGCCCCTTGCTGGTCCCTTCCCTCTGACGAGGCCCTCTGAGCTCCAGCACCTTGCAGTGTGGAGACAGCCCCTGCCAGCAACCTCCTCTCCAAGGAGGCATCAACCGAGGCCTATGCCCAGGGGAAAGGCACCAGCGGGGATGAGCCTGGGGAGGTGCCCAGGCATGTCTGGACCCAGTCCCCGCAGCCTGCCCCTTGGTGGGGCAGTACCCCCGGAGGCCAGGAAGGTCTGGGCAAGGCTGGCCAGGGGCAGGGGCCCTGCTGGGTCCTGCCCCTGGCCTGTGGGGCCTCTGAGCACAACCGGCCCTCTCCCACTGGAAGAACTCCCCGGCTGACTCCAAGGGCCAGTTTGCCAACACTCCCGCCCGCTGTTCCCGCCAGGCACGCACAATGCTCCCAAGCCCGGGAGAAAAGCACTTCGGGGTGGTGCTCTCCTCGGGCCCTTGCCCCTGAGCCTGGGGGCCAGGCAGTTGGTCCACACTCCCAGACCAAGGCAGAACCACATGCACACGTCTGTTCCTGACCCCTGCACCGGCAGAGAGCTCGGGGGAGCCAGAGTCTGTCAGGCAGCTGCTGGGCTGGCCGCCTGTGTGGGAAGGGGCAGAGCCGACCTAGGGGCAAGTTGGGCCTCTTGCTCTCCCTGCTGCCCTGAGGCTGCTGGGCCAAAGAGGTCTTGGGCATCCAGCCCCTTGCTGGTCCCTTCCCTCTGACGAGGCCCTCTGAGCTCCAGCACCTTGCAGTGTGGAGACAGCCCCTGCCAGCAACATCCTCTCCAAGGAGGCCTCAACCGAGGCCTAGGCCCAGGGGAAAGGCACCAGCGGGGATGAGCCTGGGGAGGCGCCCGGGCATGTCTGGACCCAGTCCCCGCAGCCTGCCCCTTGGTGGGGCAGTACCCCCGGAGGCCAGGAAGATCTGGGCAAGGCTGGCCAGGGGCAGGGGCCCTGCTGGGTCCTCCCCATGGCCTGTGGGGCCTCTGAGCACAACCGGCCCTCTCCCACTGGAAGACCTCCCCGGCTGCCTCCAAAGGCCAGTTTGCCAACACTCCTGCCCGCTCTTCCCGCCAGGCACGCACAATGCTCCCAAGCCCGGGAGAAAAGCGCTTCGGGGTGGTGCTCTCTCCGGGCCCTTGCCCCTGAGCCTGTGGGCAAGGCAGGGGGAACACACTCCCAGACCAAGGCAGAAACACATGCACACGTCTGTTCCTGTCCCCTGCACCGGCAGAGAGCTCGGGGGAGCCAGAGTCTCTCAGGCAGGTGCTGGGCTGGCCGCCTGTGTGGGAAGGGGCAGAGCCGACCTAGGGGCAAGTTGGGCCTCTTGCTCTCCCTGCTGCCCTGAGGCTGCAGGGCCAAAGACGTCTTGGGCATCCAGCCCCTTACTGGTCCCTTCCCTCTGACGAGGCCCTCTGAGCTCCAGCACCTTGCAGTGTGGAGACAGCCCCTGCCAGCAATCTCCTCTCCAAGGAGGCCTCAACCGAGGCCTAGGCCCAGGGGAAAGGCACCAGCGGGGTTGAGCCAGGGGAGGCGCCCGGGCATGTCTGGACCCTGTCCCCGCAGCCTGCCCCTTGGTGGGGCAGTACCCCCGGAGGCCAGGAAGGTCTGGGCAAGGCTGGCCAGGGGCAGGGGCCCTACTGGGTCCTGCCCCTGGCCTGTGGGGCCTCTGAGCACAACCGGCCCTCTCCCACTGGAAGACCTCCCCGGCTGCCTCCAAAGTCCTGTTTGCAAGCACTCCCGCCCACTGTTCCCGCCAGGCGCGCACAATGCTCCCAAGCCCGGGAGAAAAGCGCTTCGGGGTGGTGGTCTCTCCGGGCCCTTGCCCCTGAGCCTGGGGGCCAGGCAGGGGATCCACAGTCCCAGGCCAAGGCACAACAACATGCACACGTCTGTTCCTGCCCCCTCCACCGGCAGAGAGCTGGGGGGAGCCAGAGTCTGTCAGGCAGCTGCTGGGCTGGCCGCCTGTGTGGGAAGGGGCAGAGCCGACCTAGGGGCAAGTTGGGCCTCTTGCTCTCCCTGCTGCCCTGAGGCTGCTGGGCCAAAGAGGTCTTGGGCATCCAGCCCCTTGCTGGTCCCTTCCCTCTGACGAGGCCCTCTGAGCTCCAGCACCTTGCTGTGTGGAGACAGCCCCTGCCAGCAACCTCCTCTCCAAGGAGGCCTCAACCGAGGCCTAGGCACAGGGGAAAGGCACCAGCGGGGATGAGCCAGTGGAGGCGCACGGGCATATCAGGACCCAGTCCCTGCAGCCTGCCCCTTGGTGGGGCAGTACCCCCGGAGGCCAGGAAGGTCTGGGCAAGGCTGGCCAGGGGCAGGGTCCCTGCTGGGTCCTGCCCCTGGCCTGTGGGGCCTCTGAGCACAACCGGCCCTCTCCCACTGGAAGACCTCCCCGGCTGCCTCCAAAGGCGGGTTTACCAAACTCCCGCCCGCTGTTCCGCCAGGCACGCACAACGCTCCCAAGGCCAGGAGAAAAGCGCTTCGGGGTGTTGCTCTCTCCGGGCCCTTGCCCCTGAGCCTGGGGTCCAGGCAGTGGGTCCACACTCCCAGACCAAGGCAGAACCACATGCACACGTCTGTTCCTGACCCCTGCACCGGCAGAGAGCTCGGGGGAGCCAGAGTCTGTCAGGAAGCTGCTGGGTTGGCTGCCTGTGTGGGAAGGGGCAGAGCCGACCTAGGGGCAAGTTGGGCCTCTTGCTCTCCCTGCTGCCCTGAGGCTGCTGGGCCAAAGAGGTCTTGGGCATCCAGCCCCTTGCTGGTCCCTTCCCGCTGACGAGGCCCTCTGAGCTCCAGCACCTTGCAGTGTGGAGACAGGCCCTGACAGCAACCTCCTCTCCAAGGAGGCATCAACCGAGGCCTATGCCCAGGGGAAAGGCACCAGCGGGGATGAGCCTGGGGAGGCGCCCAGGCATGTCTGGACCCAGTTCCCGCAGCCTGCCCCTTGGTGGGGCAGTACCCCCGGAGGCCAGGAAGGTCTGGGAAAGGCTGGCCAGGGGCAGGGGACCTGCTGGGTCCTGCCCCTGGCCTGTGAGGCCTCTGAGCACAACCGGCCCTCTCCCACTGGAAGACCTCCACGGCTGCCTCCAAAGTCCTGTTTGCAAACACTCCCGCACGCTGTTCACGCCAGGCTCGCACAATGCTCCCAAGCCGGTGAGGAAAGCGCTTCGGGGTGGTGCTCTCTCCGGGCCCTTGCCCCTGAGCCTGGGGGCAAGGCAGGGGGAACACACTCCCAGGCCAAGGCAGAACCTCATGCCCACGTCTGTTCCTGTCCCCTGCACCGGCAGAGAGCTTGGGGGAGCCAGAGTCTGTCAGGCAGCTGCTGGGTTGGCCGCCTGTGTGGGAAGGGGCAGAGCCGCCCTAGGGGCAAGTTGGGCCTCTTGCTCTCCCTGCTGCCATGAGGCTGCTGGGCCAAAGACGTCTTGGGCATCCAGCCCCTTACTGGTCCCTTCCCTCTGACGAGGCCCTCTGAGCTCCAGCACCTTGCAGTGTGGAGACAGCCCCTGCCAGCAACCTCCTCTCCAAGGAGGCCTCAACCGAGGCCTAGGCCCAGGGGAAAGGCACCAGCGGGGATGAGCCTGGGGAGGAGCCCGGGCATGTCTGGACCCAGGCCCCGCAGCCTGCCCCTTGGTGGGGCAGTACCCCCGGAGGCCAGGAAGGTCTGGGCAAGGCTGGCCAGGGGCAGGGGCCCTGCTGCGTCCTGCCCCTGGCCTGTGGGGCCTCTGAGCACAACCGGCCCTCTCCCACTGGAAAACCTCCCCGGCTGCCTCCAAAGGCCGGTTTGCCAACACTCCCGCCCACTGTTCCCACCAAGCGCGCACAATGCTCCCATCCCGGGAGAAAAGCGCTTCGGGGTGGTGCTCTCTCCGGGCCCTTGCCCCTGAGACTGGGGGCCAGGCAGGGGGTCCACACTCCCAGGCCAAGGCAGAACCACATGCACACGTCTGTTCCTGACCCCTGCACCGGCAGAGAGCTCGGGGGAGCCAGAGTCTGTCAGGCAGCTGCTGGGCTGGCCGCCTTTGTGGGAAGGGGCAGAGCCGACCTAGGGGCAAGTTGGGCCTCTTGCTCTCCCTGCTGCCCTGAGGCTGCTGGGCCAAAGAGGTCTTGGGCATCCAGCCCTTTGCTTGTCCCTTCCCTCTGACGAGGCCCTCTGAGCTCCAGCACCTTGCAGTGTGGAGACAGCCCCTGCCAGCAACCTCCTCTCCAAGGAGGCCTCAACCGAGACCTAGGACCAGGGGAAAGGCACCAGCGGGGATGAGCCTGGGGAGGCGCCCAGGCATGTCTTGACCCAGTCCCCGCAGCCTGCCCCTTGGTGGGGCAGTACCCCCGGAGGCCAGGAAGGTCTGGGAAAGGCTGGCCAGGGGCAGGGGACCTGCTGGGTCCTGCCCCTGGCCTGTGGGGCCTCTGAGCACAACCGGCCCTCTCCCACTGGAAGACCTCCCCGGCTGCCTCCAAAGGCCGGTTTGCAAGCGCTCCCGGCCACTGTTACCAGCAGGCGGGCACAATGCTCCTAAGCCCGGAAGAAAAGCGCTTCAGGGTGGTGCTCTCTCTGGGCCCTTGCCCCTGAGCCTGGGCGCAAGTCAGGGTGTCCACACTCCCAGGCCAAGGCAGAACCACATGCACACGTCTGACCTGCCCCCTGCACCGGCAGAGAGCTCGGGGGAGCCAGAGTCTGTCAGGCAGCTGCTGGGCTGGCCGCCTGTGTGGGAAGTGGCAGAGCCGACCTAGGGGCAAGTTGGGCCTCTTGCTCTCCCTGCTGCCCTGAGGCTGCTGGGCCAAAGAGGTCTTGGGCATCCAGCCCCTTGCTGGTCCCTTCCCTCTGACGCGGCCCTCTGAGCTCCAGCACCTTGCAGTGTGGAGACAGCCCCTGCCAGCAACCTCCTCTCCAAGGAGGCCTCAACCGAGGCCTAGGCCCAGGGGAAAGGCACCAGCGGGGATGAGCCTGGGGAGGCGCCCGGGCATGTCTGGACCCAGTCCCCGCAGCCTGCCCCTTGGTGGGGCAGTACCCCCGGAGGCCAGGAAGGTCTGGGCAAGGCTGGCCAGGGGCAGGGGCCCTGCTGGGTCCTGCCCCGGGCCTGTGGGGCCTCTGAGCACAACCGGCCCTCTCCCACTGGAAGAACTCCCCGGCTCCCTCCAAAGGCCAGTTTGCCAACACTCCCGCCCGCTGTTCCCGCCAGGCACGCACAATGCTCCCAAGCCCGGGAGAAAAGCACTTCGGTGTGGTGCTCTCCTTGGGCCCTTGCCCCTGAGCCTGGGGGCCAGGCAGTTGGTCCACACTCCCAGACCAAGGCAGAACCACATGCACACGTCTGTTCCTGACCCCTGCACCGGCAAAGAGCTCGGGGGAGCCAGAGTCTGTCAGGCAGCTGCTGGGCTGGCCGCCTGTGTGGGAAGGGGCAGAGCCGACCTAGGGGCAAGTTGGGCCTCTTCCTCTCCCTGCTGCCCTGAGGCTGCTGGGCCAAAGAGGTCTTGGGCATCCAGCCCCTTGCTGGTCCCTTCCCTCTGACGAGGCCCTCTGAGCTCCAGCACCTTGCAGTGTGGAGACAGCCCCTGCCAGCAACCTCCTCTCCAATGAGGCCTCAACCGAGGCCTAGGCCCAGGGGAAAGGCACCAGCGGGGATGAGCCTGGGGAGGCGCCCGGGCATGTCTGGACCCAGTCCGCGCAGCCTGCCCCTTGGTGGGGCAGTACCCCCGGAGGCCAGGAAGGTCTGTGCAAGGCTGCCAGGGGCAGGGACAGCGCTGGGTCCTGCCCCTGGCCTGTGGGACGTCTGAGCACAACCGGCACTCTCCCGCTGGAAGACCTCCCCGTCTGCCTCGAAAGGCCGGTTTGCAAGCACTCCCGCCCGCTGTTCCCGCCAGGCACGCACAATGCTCCCAAGCCCGGGAGAAAAGCGCTTCGGGGTGGTGCTCTCTCCGGGCCCTTGCCCCTAAGCCTGCGGGCCAAGCAGGGGGAACACACTCCCAGGCCAAGACAGAACGACATGAACACGTCTGTTCCTGCCCCCTACACCGGCAGAGAGCTCGGGGGAGCCAGAGTCTCTCAGGCAGGTGCTGGGCTGGCCGCCTGTGTGGGAAGGGGCAGAGCCGACCTAGGGGCAAGTTGGGCCTCTTGCTCTCCCTGCTGCCCTGAGGCTGCTGGGCCAAAGACGTCTTGGGCATCCAGCCCTTTGCTGGTCCCTTCCCTCTGACGAGGCACTCTGAGCTCCAGCACCTTGCAGTGTGGAGACAGCACCTGCCAGCAATCTCCTCTCCAAGGAGGCCTCAACCGAGGCCTAGGCCCAGGGGAAAGGCACCAGCGGGGATGAGCCTGGAGAGGCGCCCGGGCATGTCTGGACCCAGTCCCCGCAGCCTGCCCCTTGGTGTGGCAGTACCCCTGGAGGCCAGGAAGGTCTGGGCAAGGCTGACCAGGGGCAGGGGACCTGCTGGGTCCTGCCCCTGGCCTGTGGGGCCTCTGAGCACAACCGGCCCTCTCCCACTGGAAGACCTCCCCGGCTGCCTCCAAAGGCCGTTTTGCACGCACTCCCGCCCACTGTTCCCACCAAGCGCGCACAATGCTCCCATCCCGGGAGAAAAGCGCTTCGGGGTGGTGCTCTCTCCGGGCCCTTGCCCCTGAGACTGGGGGCCAGGCAGGGGGTCCACACTCCCAGGCCAAGGCAGAACCACATGCACACGTCTGTTCCTGACCCCTGCACCGGCAGAGAGCTCGGGGGAGCCAGAGTCTGTCAGGCAGCTGCTGGGCTGGCCACCTTTGTGGGAAGGGGCAGAGCCGACCTAGGGGCAAGTTGGGCCTCTTGCTCTCCCTGCTGCCCTGAGGCTGCTGGGCCAAAGAGGTCTTGGGCATCCAGCCCTTTGCTTGTCCCTTCCCTCTGACGAGGCCCTCTGAGCTCCAGCACCTTGCAGTGTGGAGACAGCCCCTGCCAGCAACCTCCTCTCCAAGGAGGCCTCAACCGAGACCTAGGACCAGGGGAAAGGCACCAGCGGGGATGAGCCTGGGGAGGCGCCCAGGCATGTCTGGACCCAGTCCCCGCAGCCTGCCCCTTGGTGGGGCAGTACCCCCGGAGGCCAGGAATGTCTGGGAAATGCTGGCCAGGGGCAGGGGACCTGCTGGGTCCTGCCCCTGGCCTGTGGGGCCTCTGAGCACAACCGGCCCTCTCCCACTGGAAGACCTCCCCGGCTGCCTCCAAAGTCCTGTTTGCCAACACTCCCACCCGCTGTTCACGCCAGACTTGCACAATGCTCCCAAGCCCGGGAGAAAAGCGCTTCGGGGTGGTGCTCTCTCCGGGCCCTTGCCCCTGAGCCTGGGGGCCAGGCAGTTGGTCCACACTCCCAGACCAAGGCAGAACCACATGCACACGTCTGTTCCTGACCCCTGCACCGGCAGAGAGCTCGGGGGAGCCAGAGTCTCTCAGGCAGGTGCTGGGCTGGCCGCCTGTGTGGGAAGGGGCAGAGCCGACCTAGGGGCAAGTTGGGACTCTTGCTCTCCCTGCTGCCCTGAGGCTGCAGGGCCAAAGACGTCTTGGGCATCCAGCCCCTTACTGGTCCCTTCCCTCTGACGAGGCCCTCTGAGCTCCAGCAGCTTGCAGTGTGGAGACAGCCCCTGCCAGCAATCTCCTCTCCAAGGAGGCCTCAACCGAGGCCTAGGCCCAGGGGAAAGGCACCAGCGGGGTTGAGCCAGGGGAGGCGCCCGGGCATGTCTGGACCCTGTCCCCGCAGCCTGCCCCTTGGTGGGGCAGTACCCCCGGAGGCCAGGAAGGTCTGGGCAAGGCTGGCCAGGGGCAGGGGCCCTGCTGGGTCCTGCCCCTGGCCTGTGGGGCCTCTGAGCACAACCGGCCCTCTCCCACTGGAAGACCTCCCCGGCTGCCTCCAAAGTCCTGTTTGCAAGCACTCCCGCCCACTGTTCCCGCCAGGCGCGCACAATGCTCCCAAGCCCGGGAGAAAAGCGCTTCGGGGTGGTGGTCTCTACGGGCCCTTGCCCCTGAGCCTGGGGGCCAGGCAGGGGATCCACAGTCCCAGGCCAAGGCACAACAACATGCACACGTCTGTTCCTGCCCCCTCCACCGGCAGAGAGCTGGGGGGAGCCAGAGTCTGTCAGGCAGCTGCTGGGCTGGCCGCCTGTGTGGGAAGGGGCAGAGCCGACCTAGGGGCAAGTTGGGCCTCTTGCTCTCCCTGCTGCCCTGAGGCTGCTGGGCCAAAGAGGTCTTGGGCATCCAGCCCCTTGCTGGTCCCTTCCCTCTGACGAGGCCCTCTGAGCTCCAGCACCTTGCAGTGTGGAGACAGCCCCTGCCAGCAACCTCCTCTCCAAGGAGGCCTCAACCGAGGCCTAGGCCCAGGGGAAAGGCACCAGCGGGGATGAGCCTGGGGAGGCGCCCGGGCATGTCTGGACCCAGTCCCCGCAGCCTGCCCCTTGGTGGGGCAGTACCCCCGGAGGCCAGGAAGGTCTGGGTAAGACTGGCCAGGGGCAGGGGCCCTGCTGGGTCCTGCCCCTGGCCTGTGGGGCCTCTGAGCACAACCGGCCCTCTCCCACTGGAAGACCTCCCCGGCTGCCTCCAAAGGCCGGTTTGCAAGCGCTCCCGGCCACTGTTACCAGCAGGCGGGCACAATGCTCCTAAGCCTGGAAGAAAAGCGCTTCAGGGTGGTGCTCTCTCTGGGCCCTTGCCCCTGAGCCTGGGGGCAAGGCAGGGTGTCCACACTCCCAAGCCAAGGCAGAACCACATGCACACGTCTGACCTGCCCCCTGCACCGGCAGAGAGCTCGGGGGAGCCAGAGTCTGTCAGGCAGCTGCTGGGCTGGCCGCCTGTGTGGGAAGTGGCAGAGCCGACCTAGGGGCAAGTTGGGCCTCTTGCTCTCCCTGCTGCCCTGAGGCTGCTGGGCCAAAGAGGTCTTGGGCATCCAGCCCCTTGCTGGTCCCTTCCCTCTGACGAGGCCCTCTGAGCTCCAGCACCTTGCAGTGTGGAGACAGCCCCTGCCAGCAACCTCCTCTCCAAGGAGGCCTCAACCGAGGCCTAGGCCCAGGGGAAAGGCACCAGCGGGGATGAGCCTGGGGAGGCGCCCGTGCATGTCTGGACCCAGTCCCCGCAGCCTGCCCCTTGGTGGGGCAGTACCCCCGGAGGCCAGGAAGGTCTGGGCAAGGCTGGCCAGGGGCAGGGGGCCTGCTGGGTCCTGCCCCTGGCCTGTGGGGCCTCTGAGCACAACCGGCCCTCTCCCACTGGAAGAACTCCCCGGCTGCCTCCAAAGGCCAGTTTGCCAACACTCCCGCCCGCTGTTCCCGCCAGGCACGCACAATGCTCCCAAGCCCGGGAGAAAAGCGCTTCGGGGTGGTGCTCTCTCCGGGCCCTTGCCCCTGAGCCTGGGGGCAAGGCAGGGGGAACACACTCCCAGGCCAAGGCAGAACCACATGCACACGTCTGTTCCTGACCCCTGCACCGGCAGAGAGCTGGGGGGAGCCAGAGTCTGTCAGGCAGCTGCTGGGCTGGCCGCCTGTGTGGGAAGGGGCAGAGCCGACCTAGGGGCAAGTTGGGCCTCTTGCTCTCCCTGCTGCCCTGAGGCTGCTGGGCCAAAGAGGTCTTGGGCATCCAGCCCATTGCTTGTCCCTTCCCTCTGACGAGGCCCTCTGAGCTCCAGCACCTTGCCGTGTGGAGACAGCACCTGCCAGCAATCTCCTCTCCAAGGAGGCCTGAACCGAGGCCTAGGCCCAGGGAAAAGGCACCAGCGGGGTTGAGCCAGGGGAGGCGCCCGGGCATGTCTGGACCCTGTCCCCGCAGCCTGCCCCTTGGTGGGGCAGTACCCCCGGAGGCCAGGAAGGTCTGGGCAAGGCTGGCCAGGGGCAGGGGCCCTGCTGGGTCCTGCCCCTGGCCTGTGGGGCCTCTGAGCACAACCGGCCCTTGCCCACTGGAAGACCTCCCCGGCTGCCTCCAAAGGCCGGTTTGCAAGCACTCCCGCCCACTGTTCCCGCCAGGCGCGCACAATGCTCCCAAGACCGGGAGAAAAGCGCTTCGGGGTGGTGGTCTCTCCGGGCCCCTGGCCCTGAGCCTGGGGGCCAGGCAGGGGATCCACAACCCAGGCCAAGGCAGAACCACATGCACACGTCTGTTCCTGCCCCCTCCACCGGCAGAGAGCTGGGGGGAGCCAGAGTCTGTCAGGCAGCTGCTGGGCTGGCCGCCTGTGTGGGAAGGGGCAGAGCCGACCTAGGGGCAAGTTGGGCCTCTTGCTCTCCCTGCTGCCCTGAGGCTGCTGGGCCAAAGAGGTCTTGGGCATCCAGCCCCTTGCTGGTCCCTTCCCTCTGACGAGGCCCTCTGAGCTCCAGCACCTTGCAGTGTGGAGACAGCCCCTGGCAGCAACCTCTTCTCCAAGGAGGCCTCAACCGAGGCCTAGGCCCAGGGGAAAGGCACCAGCGGGGATGAGCCAGTGGAGGCGCACGGGCATGTCTGGACCCAGTCCCCGCAGCCTGCCCCTTGGTGGGGCAGTACCCCCGGAGGCCAGGAAGGTCTGGGCAAGGCTGGCCAGGGGCAGGGGCCCTGCTGGGTCCTGCCCCTGGCCTGTGGGGCCTCTGAGCACAACCGGCCCTCTCCCACTGGAAGACCTCCCCGGCTGCCTCCAAAGGCCGGTTTGCCAACACTCCCGCCCGCTGTTCCCGCCAGGCACGCACAATGCTCCCAAGCCCGGGAGAAAAGCGCTTCGGGGTGGTGCTCTCTCCGGGCCCTTGCCCCTGAGCCTGTGGGCAAGGCAGGGGGAACACACTCCCAGACCAAGGCAGAAACACATGCACACGTCTGGTCCTGTCCCCTGCACCGGCAGAGAGCTCGGGGGAGCCAGAGTCTCTCAGGCAGGTGCTGGGCTGGCCGCCTGTGTGGGAAGGGGCAGAGCCGACCTAGGGGCAAGTTGGGACTCTTGCTCTCCCTGCTGCCCTGAGGCTGCAGGGCCAAAGACGTCTTGGGCATCCAGCCCCTTACTGGTCCCTTCCCTCTGACGAGGCCCTCTGAGCTCCAGCACCTTGCAGTGTGGAGACAGCCCCTGCCAGCAATCTCCTCTCCAAGGAGGCCTCAACCGAGGCCTAGGCCCAGGGGAAAGGCACCAGCGGGGTTGAGCCAGGGGAGGCGCCCTGGCATGTCTGGACCCTGTCCCCGCAGCCTGCCCCTTGGTGGGGCAGTACCCCCGGAGGCCAGGAAGGTCTGGGCAAGGCTGGCCAGGGGCAGGGGCCCTGCTGGGTCCTGCCCCTGGCCTGTGGGGCCTCTGAGCACAACCGGCCCTCTCCCACTGGAAGACCTCCCCGGCTGCCTCCAAAGTCCTGTTTGCAAGCACTCCCGCCCACTGTTCCCGCCAGGCGCGCACAATGCTCCCAAGCCCGGGAGAAAAGCGCTTCGGGGTGGTGGTCTCTACGGGCCCTTGCCCCTGAGCCTGGGGGCCAGGCAGGGGATCCACAGTCCCAGGCCAAGGCACAACAACATGCACACGTCTGTTCCTGCCACCTCCACCGGCAGAGAGCTGGGGGGAGCCAGAGTCTGTCAGGCAGCTGCTGGGCTGGCCGCCTGTGTGGGAAGGGGCAGAGCCGACCTAGGGGCAAGTTGGGCCTCTTGCTCTCCCTGCTGCCCTGAGGCTGCTGGGCCAAAGAGGTCTTGGGCATCCAGCCCCTTGCTGGTCCCTTCCCTCTGACGAGGCCCTCTGAGCTCCAGCACCTTGCAGTGTGGAGACAGGCCCTGCCAGCAACCTCCTCTCCAAGGAGGCCTCAACCGAGGCCTAGGCACAGGGGAAAGGCACCAGCGGGGATGAGCCAGTGGAGGCGCACGGGCATATCAGGACCCAGTCCCTGCAGCCTGCCCCTTGGTGGGGCAGTACCCCCGGAGGCCAGGAAGGTCTGGGCAAGGCTGGCCAGGGGCAGGGTCCCTGCTGGGTCCTGCCCCTGGCCTGTGGGGCCTCTGAGCACAACCGGCCCTCTCCCACTGGAAGACCTCCCCGGCTGCCTCCAAAGGCGGGTTTGCCAACATTCCCGCCCGCTGTTCCCGCCAGGCCCGCACAACGCTCCCAAGGCCAGGAGAAAAGCGCTTCGGGGTGTTGCTCTCTCCGGGCCCTTGCCCCTGAGCCTGGGGTCCAGGCAGTGGGTCCACACTCCCAGACCAAGGCAGAACCACATGCACACGTCTGTTCCTGACCCCTGCACCGGCAGAGAGCTCGGGGGAGCCAGAGTCTGTCAGGCAGTTGCTCGGTTGGCTGCCTGTGTGGGAAGGGGCAGAGCCGACCTAGGGGCAAGTTGGGCCTCTTGCTCTCCCTGCTGCCCTGAGGCTGCTGGGCCAAAGAGGTCTTGGGCATCCAGCCCCTTGCTGGTCCCTTCCCGCTGACGAGGCCCTCTGAGCTCCAGCACCTTGCAGTGTGGAGACAGCCCCTGCCAGCAACCTCCTCTCCAAGGAGGCCTCAACCGAGGCCTAGGCCCAGGGGAAAGGCACCAGCGGGGATGAGCCTGGGGAGGCGCCCGGGCATGTCTGGACCCAGGCCCCGCAGCCTGCCCCTTGGTGGGGCAGTACCCCCGGAGGCCAGGAAGGTCTGGGCAAGGCTGGCCAGGGGCAGGGGCCCTGCTGCGTCCTGCCCCTGGCCTGTGGGGCCTCTGAGCACAACCGGCCCTCTCCCACTGGAAGACCTCCCCGGCTGCCTCCAAGGCCGGTTTGCAAGCGCTCCCGCCCACTGTTCCCAGCAGGCGTGCACAATGCTCCCAAGCCCGGGAGAAAAGCGCTTCAGGGTGGTGCTCTCTCCGGGCCCTTGCCCCTGAGCCTGGGGGCAAGGCAGGGTGTCCACACTCCCAGGACAAGGCAGAACCACATGCACACGTCTGATCTGCCCCCTGCACCGGCAGAGAGCTCGGGGGAGCCAGAGTCTGTCAGGCAGCTGCTGGGCTGGCCGCCTGTGTGGGAAGGGGCAGAGCCGACCTAGGGGCAAGTTGGGCCTCTTGCTCTCCCTGCTGCCCTGAGGCTGCTGGGCCAAAGAGGTCTTGGGCATCCAGCCCCTTGCTGGTCCCTTCCCTCTGACGAGGCCCTCTGAGCTCCAGCACCTTTCAGTGTGGAGACAGCCCCTGCCAGCAACCTCCTCTCCAAGGAGGCCTCAACCGAGGCCTAGGCCCAGGGGAAAGGCACCAGCGGGGATGAGCCTGGGGAGGCGCCCGGGCATGTCTGGACCCAGTCCCCGCAGCCTGCCCCTTGGTGGGGCAGTACCCCCGGAGGCCAGGAAGGTCTGGGCAAGGCTGCCAGGGGCAGGGACACTGCTGGGTCCTGCCCCTGGCCTGTGGGGCGTCTGAGCACAACCGGCACTCTCCCGCTGGAAGACCTCCCCGTCTGCCTCGAAAGGCCGGTTTGCAAGCACTCCCACCCGCTGTTCCCGCCAGGCACGCACAATGCTCCCAAGCCCGGGAGAAAAGCGCTTCGGGGTGGTGCTCTCTCCGGGCCCTTGCCCCTGAGCCTGGGGGCAAGGCATGGGGAACACACTCCCAGGCCAAGGCAGAACCACATGCCCACGTCTGTTCCTGCCCCCTACACCGGCAGAGAGCTCGGGGGAGCCAGAGACTGCCAGGCTGCTACTGGGCTGGCTGCCTGTGTGGGACGGGGCAGAGCCGACCTAGGGGCAAGTTGGGCCTCTTGCTCTCCCTGCTGCCCTGAGGCTGCTGGGTCAAAGAGGTCTTGGGCATCCAGCCCTTTGCTGGTCCCTTCCCTCTGACGAGGCCCTCTGAGCTCCAGCACCTTGCAGTGTGGAGACAGCCCCTGCCAGCAACCTCCTCTCCAAGGAGGCATCAACCGAGGCCTATGCCCAGGGGAAAGGCACCAGCGGGGATGAGCCTGGGGAGGCGCCCAGGCATGTCTGGACCCAGTCCCCGCAGCCTGCCCCTTGGTGGGGCAGTACCCCCGGAGGCCAGGAAGGTCTGGGCAAGGCTGGCCAGGGGCAGGGGCCCTGCTGGGTCCTGCCCCTGTCCTGTGGGGCCTCTGAGCACAACCGGCCCTCTCCCACTGGAAGAACTCCCCGGCTGACTCCAAAGGCCAGTTTGCCAACACTCCCGCCCGCTGTTCCCGCCAGGCACGCACAATGCTCCCAAGCCCGGGAGAAAAGCACTTCGGGGTGGTGCTCTCCTCGGGCCCTTGCCCCTGAGCCTGGGGGCCAGGCAGTTGGTCCACACTCCCAGACCAAGGCAGAACCACATGCACACGTCTGTTCCTGACCCCTGCACCGGCAGAGAGCTCGGGGGAGCCAGAGTCTGTCAGGCAGCTGCTGGGCTGGCCGCCTGTGTGGGAAGGGGCAGAGCCGACCTAGGGGCAAGTTGGGCCTCTTGCTCTCCCTGCTGCCCTGAGGCTGCTGGGCCAAAGAGGTCTTGGGCATCCAGCCCCTTGCTGGTCCCTTCCCTCTGACGAGGCCCTCTGAGCTCTAGCACCTTGCAGTGTGGAGACAGCCCCTGCCAGCAACATCCTCTCCAAGGAGGCCTCAACCGAGGCCTAGGCCCAGGGGAAATGCACCAGCGGGGATGAGCCTGGGGAGGCGCCCGGGCATGTCTGGACCCAGTCCCCGCAGCCTGCCCCTTGGTGGGGCAGTACCCCCGGAGGCCAGGAAGATCTGGGCAAGGCTGGCCAGGGGCAGGGGCCCTGCTGGGTCCTCCCCATGGCCTGTGGGGCCTCTGAGCACAACCGGCCCTCTCCCACTGAAAGACCTCCCCGGCTGCCTCCAAAGGCCAGTTTGCCAACACTCCTGCCCGCTCTTCCCGCCAGGCACGCACAATGCTCCCAAGCCCGGGAGAAAAGCGCTTCGGGGTGGTGCTCTCTCCGGGCCCTTGCCCCTGAGCCTGTGGGCAAGGCAGGGGGAACACACTCCCAGACCAAGGCAGAAACACATGCACACGTCTGGTCCTGTCCCCTGCACCGGCAGAGAGCTCGGGGGAGCCAGAGTCTCTCAGGCAGGTGCTGGGCTGGCCGCCTGTGTGGGAAGGGGCAGAGCCGCCCTAGGGGCAAGTTGGGCCTCTTGCTCTCCCTGCTGCCCTGAGGCTGCAGGGCCAAAGACGTCTTGGGCATCCAGCCCCTTACTGGTCCCTTCCCTCTGACGAGGCCCTCTGAGCTCCAGCACCTTGCAGTGTGGAGACAGCCCCTGCCAGCAATCTCCTCTCCAAGGAGGCCTCAACCGAGGCCTAGGCCCAGGGGAAAGGCACCAGCGGGGTTGAGCCAGGGGAGGCGCCCGGGCATGTCTGGACCCTGTCCCCGCAGCCTGCCCCTTGGTGGGGCAGTACCCCCGGAGGCCAGGAAGGTCTGGGCAAGGCTGGCCAGGGGCAGGGGCCCTGCTGGGTCCTGCCCCTGGCCTGTGGGGCCTCTGAGCACAACCGGCCCTCTCCCACTGGAAGACCTCCCCGGCTGCCTCCAAAGGCCGGTTTGCAAGCACTCCCGCCCACTGTTCCCACCAGGCGCGCACAATGCTCCCAAGCCCGGGAGAAAAGCGCTTCGGGGTGGTGCTCTCTCCCGGCCCTTGGAAGACCTCCCCGGCTGCCTCCAAAGGCTGGTTTTCAAGAACTCCCTCCCGCTGACCCGCCAGCCGCACACAATGCTCCCAAGCCCGGGAGAAAAGCATTTTGAGGTGGTCTCTCTCCGGGCCCTTGGAAGACTCCCCGGCTGCCTCTAAAGGCCGGTTTGCAAGCACTCATGTCCTCTGTTCCCGACAGCCGCGAACAATGCTCCCAATTCCGTGAGAAAAGTGCTTCGGGATGGTGCTCTCTCCGGGCCCTTGGAAGACCTCCCAAGCTGCCTCCAAAGGCCGGTTTGCAAGCACTCCCGCCCGCTGTTCCCGCCAGCCTCGCACAATGCTCCCAAGCCCGGGAGAAAAGCGCTTCGGGGTGGTGTTCTCTCCGTGCCAATGGAGGACCTCCCTGGCTGCCCCCAAAGGCCGGTTTGCAAGCACTCCCACTCGCTGTTCCCGCCAGCCACGCACAATCCTCCAAAACCCCGGAGAAAAGCGCTTCGGGGTGGTGTTCTCTCCGTGCCCATGGAAGACCTCCCGGGGTGCCCCCAAAGGCCGGTTTGGAAGCACTCCCACTCGCTGTTCCCGCCATCCGCGCATTATGCTCCCAAGCCCGGGAGAAAAGCATTTTGGGGTGGTGCTCACACCGGGCCCTGGAAGACCTCCCCGGCTGCCTCCAAAGGACGGTTTTCAAGCACTCCTGCCTGCTGTTCCCGCCACCCGCGCAGAATGCTCCCAAGCGCGGGAGAAAAGCGCTTCGGGGTGGTGCTCTCTACAGGCCCTTGGAAGACCTCCCCGGCTGCCTCCAAAGGCCGGTTTGCAAGGACTCCTTCCTGCTGTTCCCGCCAGCCACGCACAATGCTCCCAAGCCCGGGAGAAAAGCATTTTGGGGTGGTGCTCACTGCGGGCCCTTGGAAGACCTCCCCGGCTGCCTCCAATGGCCAGTTTGCAAGCACTCATGTCCGCTGTTCCCACCAGCCGCGCACAATGCTCCCAAGCCCGGGAGAAAAGCTTTTTGGGGTGGTGCTCACTCCGGGCCCTGGAAGACCTCCCCGGCTGCCTCCAAAGGCCAGTTTTCAAGCACTCCTGCCTGCTGTTCCCGCCACCTGCGCACAATGCTCCCAAGCCCGGGAGAAAAGCGCTTCGGGGTGGTGCTCTCTACAGGCCCTTGGAAGACCTCCCCGGCTGCCTCCAAAGGCCGGTTTGCAAGGACTCCTTCCTGCTGTTCCCGCCAGCCACGCACAATGCTCCCAAGCCCGGGAGAGAAGCATTTTGGGGTGGTGCTCTCTACAGGCCCTTGGAAGACCTCCCCGGCTGCCTCCAGTGGCCAGTTTGCAAGCACTCATGCCCGCTGTTCCCACCAGCCGCGCACAATGCTCCCAAGCCCGGGAGAAAAGCTTTTTGGGGTGGTGCTCACACCGGGCCCTGGAAGACCTCCCCGGCTGCCTGCAAAGGCCGGTTTTCAAGCACTCCTGCCTGCTGTTCCTGCCACCCGCGCACAATACTCCCAAGCCCGGGAGAAAAGCGCTTCGGGGTGGTGCTCTCTACAGGCCCTTGGAAGACCTCCCCCGCTGCCTCCAAAGGCCGGTTTGCAAGGACTCCTTCCTGCTGTTCCCGCCAGCCACGCACAATGCTCCCAAGCCCGGGAGAAAAGTGCTTCGGGGTGGTGATCTCTCCGGGCCCTTGGAAGTCGTCCCCGGCTGCCTCCAAAGGCCGGTTTGCAAGCACTCATGCCCGTTGTTCCCACCAGCCGCGCACAATGCTCCCAAGCCCGGGAGAAAAGCATTTTGGGGTGGTGCTCACTCCGGGCCCTTGGAAGACCTCCCCGGCTGCCTCCAAAGGCTAGTTTGCAAGCAGTCCTGCCTGCTGTTCCCGCCAGCCGCGCACAATGCTCCCAAGCCCGGGAGAAAAGCGCTTCGGGGTGGTGCTCTCTCCGGGCCCTTGGAAGACGTCCCCGGCTGCCTCCAAAGGCCGGTTTGCAAGCACTCATGCCCGTTGTTCCCACCAGCCGCGCACAATGCTCCCAAGCCCGGGAGAAAAGCATTTTGGGGTGGTGCTCACTCCGGGCCCTTGGAAGACCTCCCCGGCTGCCTCCAAAGGCCAGTTTGCAAGCAGTCCTGCCTGCTGTTCCCGCCAGCCGCGCACAATGTTCCCAAGCCCGGGAGAAAAGCGCTTCGGGGTGGTGCTCTCTCCGGGCACTTTCAAGACCTCCCCGGCTGCCTCCAAAGGCCGGTTTGTAAGTACTCATTCCCGCTGCTTCCGCCAGCCACGCACAATGCTCCCAAGCCCGGGAGAAAAGCATTTTGGGGTGGTGCTCTCTCCGGGCCCTTGGAAGACCTCCCGGGCTGCCTCCAAAGGCCGGTTTGCAAGCATTCATGTCCGTTGTTCCCGACAGCCGCGCACAATGCTCCCAAGCCCGAGAGAAAAGCATTTTGGGGTGGTGATCAGTCCGACCCTTGGAAGACCTCCCCGGCTGCCTCCAAAGGACAGTTTGCAAGCACTCATGCCCGCTGTTCCCGCCAGCCGCGCACAATGCTCCCAAGACCGTGAGAAAAGCGCGTCGGGGTGGTGTTCTCTCAGGGACCATGGAGGACCTCCCCGGCTGCCCCCAAAGGCCGGTTTGCAAGCATTCCCACTCGCTGTTCCCGCCAGGCACACACAATGTTCCAAAACCCCGGAGAAAAGCGCTTCGGGGTGGTGGTCTCTCCGGGCCCATGCCTCTGAGCCTGGGGGCCAGGCAGGGGATCCAGAGTCCCAGGCCAAGGCAGAACCACATGCACACGTCTGTTCCTGCCCCCTCCACCGGCAGAGAGCTGGGGGGAGCCAGACTCTGTCAGGCAGCTGCTGGGCTGGCCGCCTGTGTGGGAAGGGGCAGAGCCGACCTAGGGGCAAGTTGGGCCTCTTGCTCTCCCTGCTGCCCTGAGGCTGCTGGGCCAAAGAGGTCTTGGGCATCCAGCCCCTTGCTGGTCCCTTCCCTCTGACGAGGCCCTCTGAGCTCCAGCACCTTGCAGTGTGGAGACAGCCCCTGCCAGCAACCTCCTCTCCAAGGAGGCCTCAACCGAGGCCTAGGCCCAGGGGAAAGGCACCAGCGGAGATGAGCCAGTGGAGGCGCACGGGCATGTCTGGACCCAGTCCCCGCAGCCTGCCCCTTGGTGGGGCAGTACCCCCGGAGGCCAGGAAGGTCTGGGCAAGGCTGCGAGGGGCAGGGGCCCTGCTGGGTCGTGCCCCTGGCCTGTGGGGCGTCTGAGCACAACCGGCACTCTCCCGCTGAAAGACCTCCCCGTCTGCCTCCAAAGGCCGGTTTGCAAGCACTCCCGCCCGCTGTTCCCGCCAGGCACGCACAATGCTCCCAAGCCCGGGAGAAAAGCGCTTCGGGGTGGTGCTCTCTCCGGGCCCTTGCCCCTGAGCCTGGGGGCCAGGCAGTTGGAACACACTCCCAGGCCAATGCAGAACGACATGCCCACGTCTGTTCCTGCCCCCTACACCGGCAGAGAGCTCGGGGGAGCCAGAGACTGCCAGGCTGCTGTTGGGCTGGCTGCCAGTGTGGGACGGGGCAGAGCCGACCTAGGGGCAAGTTGGGCCTCTTGCTCTCCCTGCTGCCCTGAGGCTGCTGGGTCAAAGAGGTCTTGGGCATCCAACCCTTTGCTGGTCCCTTCCCTCTGACGAGGCCCTCTGAGCTCCACCAACTTGCAGTGTGGAGACAGCCCCTGCCAGCAACATCCTCTCCAAGGAGGCCTCAACCGAGGCCTAGGCCCAGGGGAACGGCACCAGCGGGGTTGAGCCAGGGGAGGCGCCCGGGCATGTCTGGACCCAGTCCCCGCAGCCTGCCCCTTGGTGGGGCAGTACCCCCGGAGGCCAGGAAGGTCTGGGCAAGGCTGGCCACGGGCAGGGGCCCTGCTGGGTCCTGCCCCTGGCCTGTGGGGCCTCTGAGCACAACCGGCCCTCTCCCACTGGAAGACCTCCCCGGCTGCCTCCAAAGTCCTGTTTGCAAGCACTCCCGCCCACTGTTCCCGCCAGGCGCGCACAATGCTCCCAAGCCCGGGAGAAAAGCGCTTCGGGGTGGTGGTCTCTACGGGCCCTTGCCCCTGAGCCTGGGGGCCAGGCAGGGGATCCACAGTCCCAGGCCAAGGCACAACAACATGCACACGTCTGTTCCTGCCACCTCCACCGGCAGAGAGCTGGGGGGAGCCAGAGTCTGTCAGGCAGCTGCTGGGCTGGCCGCCTGTGTGGGAAGGGGCAGAGCCGACCTAGGGGCAAGTTGGGCCTCTTGCTCTCCCTGCTGCCCTGAGGCTGCTGGGCCAAAGAGGTCTTGGGCATCCAGCCCCTTGCTGGTCCCTTCCCTCTGACGAGGCCCTCTGAGCTCCAGCACCTTGCAGTGTGGAGACAGCCCCTGCCAGCAACCTCCTCTCCAAGGAGGCCTCAACCGAGGCCTAGGCACAGGGGAAAGGCACCAGCGGGGATGAGCCAGTGGAGGCGCACGGGCATATCAGGACCCAGTCCCTGCAGCCTGCCCCTTGGTGGGGCAGTACCCCCGGAGGCCAGGAAGGTCTGGGCAAGGCTGGCCAGGGGCAGGGTCCCTGCTGGGTCCTGCCCCTGGCCTGTGGGGCCTCTGAGCACAACCGGCCCTCTCCCACTGGAAGACCTCCCCGGCTGCCTCCAAAGGCGGGTTTGCCAACATTCCCGCCCGCTGTTCCCGCCAGGCACGCACAACGCTCCCAAGGCCAGGAGAAAAGCGCTTCGGGGTGTTGCTCTCTCCGGGCCCTTGCCCCTGAGCCTGGGGTCCAGGCAGTGGGTCCACACTCCCAGACCAAGGCAGAACCACATGCACACGTCTGTTCCTGACCCCTGCACCGGCAGAGAGCTCGGGGGAGCCAGAGTCTGTCAGGCAGCTGCTCGGTTGGCTGCCTGTGTGGGAAGGGGCAGAGCCGACCTAGGGGCAAGTTGGGCCTCTTGCTCTCCCTGCTGCCCTGAGGCTGCTGGGCCAAAGAGGTCTTGGGCATCCAGCCCCTTGCTGGTCCCTTCCCGCTGACGAGGCCCTCTGAGCTCCAGCACCTTGCAGTGTGGAGACAGCCCCTGCCAGCAACCTCCTCTCCAAGGAGGCCTCAACCGAGGCCTAGGCCCAGGGGAAAGGCACCAGCGGGGATGAGCCTGGGGAGGCGCCCGGGCATGTCTGGACCCAGGCCCCGCAGCCTGCCCCTTGGTGGGGCAGTACCCCCGGAGGCCAGGAAGGTCTGGGCAAGGCTGGCCAGGGGCAGGGGCCCTGCTGCGTCCTGCCCCTGGCCTGTGGGGCCTCTGAGCACAACCGGCCCTCTCCCACTGGAAGACCTCCCCGGCTGCCTCCAAGGCCGGTTTGCAAGCGCTCCCGCCCACTGTTCCCAGCAGGCGTGCACAATGCTCCCAAGCCCGGGAGAAAAGCGCTTCAGGGTGGTGCTCTCTCCGGGCCCTTGCCCCTGAGCCTGGGGGCAAGGCAGGGTGTCCACACTCCCAGGACAAGGCAGAACCACATGCACACGTCTGATCTGCCCCCTGCACCGGCAGAGAGCTCGGGGGAGCCAGAGTCTGTCAGGCAGCTGCTGGGCTGGCCGCCTGTGTGGGAAGGGGCAGAGCCGACCTAGGGGCAAGTTGGGCCTCTTGCTCTCCCTGCTGCCCTGAGGCTGCTGGGCCAAAGAGGTCTTGGGCATCCAGCCCCTTGCTGGTCCCTTCCCTCTGACGAGGCCCTCTGAGCTCCAGCACCTTTCAGTGTGGAGACAGCCCCTGCCAGCAACCTCCTCTCCAAGGAGGCCTCAACCGAGGCCTAGGCCCAGGGGAAAGGCACCAGCGGGGATGAGCCTGGGGAGGCGCCCGGGCATGTCTGGACCCAGTCCCCGCAGCCTGCCCCTTGGTGGGGCAGTACCCCCGGAGGCCAGGAAGGTCTGGGCAAGGCTGCCAGGGGCAGGGACACTGCTGGGTCCTGCCCCTGGCCTGTGGGGCGTCTGAGCACAACCGGCACTCTCCCGCTGGAAGACCTCCCCGTCTGCCTCGAAAGGCCGGTTTGCAAGCACTCCCACCCGCTGTTCCCGCCAGGCACGCACAATGCTCCCAAGCCCGGGAGAAAAGCGCTTCGGGGTGGTGCTCTCTCCGGGCCCTTGCCCCTGAGCCTGGGGGCAAGGCATGGGGAACACACTCCCAGGCCAAGGCAGAACCACATGCCCACGTCTGTTCCTGTCCCCTGCACCGGCAGAGAGCTTGGGGGAGCCAGAGTCTGTCAGGCAGCTGCTGGGTTGGCCGCCTGTGTGGGAAGGGGCAGAGCCGACCTAGGGGCAAGTTGGGCCTCTTGCTCTCCCTGCTGCCCTGAGGCTGCTGGGCCAAAGAGGTCTTGGGCATCCAGCCCCTTACTGGTCCCTTCCCTCTGACGAGGCCCTCTGAGCTCCAGCACCTTGCAGTGTGGAGACAGCCCCTGCCAGCAACCTCCTCTCCAAGGAGGCCTCAACCGAGGCCTAGGCCCAGGGGAAAGGCACCAGCCGGGATGAGCCAGGGGAGGCGCCCGAGCATGTCTGGACCCAGTCCCCGCAGCCTGCCCCTTGGTGGGGCAGTACCCCCGGAGGCCAGGAAGGTCTGGGTAAGACTGGCCAGGGGCAGGGGCCCTGCTGGGTCCTGCCCCTGGCCTGTGGGGCCTCTGAGCACAACCGGCCCTCTCCCACTGGAAGACCTCCCCGGCTGCCTCCAAAGGCCGGTTTGCAAGCGCTCCCGGCCACTGTTACCAGCAGGCGGGCACAATGCTCCTAAGCCCGGAAGAAAAGCGCTTCAGGGTGGTGCTCTCTCTGGGCCCTTGCCCCTGAGCCTGGGGGCAAGGCAGGGTGTCCACACTCCCAAGCCAAGGCAGAACCACATGCACACGTCTGACCTGCCCCCTGCACCGGCAGAGAGCTCGGGGGAGCCAGAGTCTGTCAGGCAGCTGCTGGGCTGGCCGCCTGTGTGGGAAGTGGCAGAGCCGACCTAGGGGCAAGTTGGGCCTCTTGCTCTCCCTGCTGCCCTGAGGCTGCTGGGCCAAAGAGGTCTTGGGCATCCAGCCCCTTGCTGGTCCCTTCCCTCTGACGAGGCCCTCTGAGCTCCAGCACCTTGCAGTGTGGAGACAGCCCCTGCCAGCAACCTCCTCTCCAAGGAGGCCTCAACCGAGGCCTAGGCCCAGGGGAAAGGCACCAGCGGGGATGAGCCTGGGGAGGCGCCCGGGCATGTCTGGACCCAGTCCCCGCAGCCTGCCCCTTGGTGGGGCAGTACCCCCGGAGGCCAGGAAGGTCTGGGCAAGGCTGGCCAGGGGCAGGGGGCCTGCTGGGTCCTGCCCCTGGCCTGTGGGGCCTCTGAGCACAACCGGCCCTCTCCCACTGGAAGAACTCCCCGGCTGCCTCCAAAGGCCAGTTTGCCAACACTCCCGCCCGCTGTTCCCGCCAGGCACGCACAATGCTCCCAAGCCCGGGAGAAAAGCGCTTCGGGGTGGTGCTCTCTCCGGGCCCTTGCCCCTGAGCCTGGGGGCAAGGCAGGGGGAACACACTCCCAGGCCAAGGCAGAACCACATGCACACGTCTGTTCCTGACCCCTGCACCGGCAGAGAGCTGGGGGGAGCCAGAGTCTGTCAGGCAGCTGCTGGGCTGGCCGCCTGTGTGGGAAGGGGCAGAGCCGACCTAGGGGCAAGTTGGGCCTCTTGCTCTCCCTGCTGCCCTGAGGCTGCTGGGCCAAAGAGGTCTTGGGCATCCAGCCACTTGCTTGTCCCTTCCCTCTGACGAGGCCCTCTGAGCTCCAGCACCTTGCAGTGTGGAGACAGCACCTGCCAGCAATCTCCTCTCCAAGGAGGCCTGAACCGAGGCCTAGGCCCAGGGAAAAGGCACCAGCGGGGTTGAGACAGGGGAGGCGCCCGGGCATGTCTGGACCCTGTCCCCGCAGACTGCCCCTTGGTGGGGCAGTACCCCCGGAGGCCAGGAAGGTCTGGGCAAGGCTGGCCAGGGGCAGGGGCCCTGCTGGGTCCTGCCCCTGGCCTGTGGGGCCTCTGAGCACAACCGGCCCTTGCCCACTGGAAGACCTCCCCGGCTGCCTCCAAAGGCCGGTTTGCAAGCACTCCCGCCCACTGTTCCCGCCAGGCGCGCACAATGCTCCCAAGACCGGGAGAAAAGCGCTTCGGGGTGGTGGTCTCTCCGGGCCCCTGGCCCTGAGCCTGGGGGCCAGGCAGGGGATCCACAGTCCCAGGCCAAGGCAGAACCACATGCACACGTCTGTTCCTGCCCCCTCCACCAGCAGAGAGCTGGGGGGAGCCAGAGTCTGTCAGGCAGCTGCTGGGCTGGCCGCCTGTGTGGGAAGGGGCAGAGCCGACCTAGGGGCAAGTTGGGCCTCTTGCTCTCCCTGCTGCCCTGAGGCTGCTGGGCCAAAGAGGTCTTGGGCATCCAGCCCCTTGCTGGTCCCTTCCCTCTGACGAGGCCCTCTGAGCTCCAGCACCTTGCAGTGTGGAGACAGCCCCTGCCAGCAACCTCTTCTCCAAGGAGGCCTCAACCGAGGCCTAGGCCCAGGGGAAAGGCACCAGCGGGGATGAGCCAGTGGAGGCGCACGGGCATGTCTGGACCCAGTCCCCGCAGCCTGCCCCTTGGTGGGGCAGTACCCCCGGAGGCCAGGAAGGTCTGGGCAAGGCTGGCCAGGGGCAGGGGCCCTGCTGGGTCCTGCCCCTGGCCTGTGGGGCCTCTGAGCACAACCGGCCCTCTCCCACTGGAAGACCTCCCCGGCTGCCTCCAAAGGCCGGTTTGCCAACACTCCCGCCCGCTGTTCCCGCCAGGCACGCACAATGCTCCCAAGCCCGGGAGAAAAGCGCTTCGGGGTGTTGCCCTCTCCGGGCCCTTGCCCCTGAGCCTGGGGTCCAGGCAGTGGGTCCACACTCCCAGACCAAGGCAGAACCACATGCACACGTCTGTTCCTGACCCCTGCACCGGCAGAGAGCTCGGGGGAGCCAGAGTCTGTCAGGCAGCTGCTGGGTTGGCTGCCTGTGTGGGAAGGGGCAGAGCCGACCTAGGGGAAAGTTGGGCCTCTTCCTCTCCCTGCTGCCCTGAGGCTGCTGGGCCAAAGACGTCTTGGGCATCCAGCCCCTTACTGGTCCCTTCCCTCTGACGAGGCCCTCTGAGCTCCAGCACCTTGCAGTGTGGAGACAGCCCCTGCCAGCAACCTCCTCTCCAAGGAGGCCTCAACCGAGGCCTAGGCCCAGGGGAAAGGCACCAGCGGGGATGAGCCAGTGGAGGCGCAAGGGCATGTCTGGACCCAGTCCCCGCAGCCTGCCCCTTGGTGGGGCAGTACCCCCGGAGGCCAGGAAGGTCTGGGCAAGGCTGCGAGGGGCAGGGGCCCTGCTGGGTCGTGCCCCTGGCCTGTGGGGCGTCTGAGCACAACCGGCACTCTCCCGCTGGTAGACCTCCCCGTCTGCCTCCAAAGGCCGGTTTGCAAGCACTCCCGCCCGCTGTTCCCGCCAGGCAGGCACAATGCTCCCAAGCCCGGGAGAAAAGCGCTTCGGGGTGGTGCTCTCCTCGGGCCCTTGCCCCTGAGCCTGGGGGCCAGGGAGTTGGAACACACTCCCAGGCCAAGGCAGAACGACATGCACACGTCTGTTCCTGCCCCCTACACCGGCAGAGAGCTCGGGGGAGCCAGAGACTGCCAGGCTGCTACTGGGCTGGCTGCCTGTGTGGGACGGGGCAGAGCCGACCTAGGGGCAAGTTGGGCCTCTTGCTCTCCCTGCTGCCCTGAGGCTGCTGGGTCAAAGAGGTCTTGGGCATCCAGCCCTTTGCTGGTCCCTTCCCTCTGACGAGGCCCTCTGAGCTCCAGCACCTTGCAGTGTGGAGACAGCCCCTGCCAGCAACCTCCTCTCCAAGGAGGCATCAACCGAGGCCTATGCCCAGGGGAAAGGCACCAGCGGGGATGAGCCTGGGGAGGCGCCCAGGCATGTCTGGACCCAGTCCCCGCAGCCTGCCCCTTGGTGGGGCAGTACCCCCGGAGGCCAGGAAGGTCTGGGCAAGGCTGGCCAGGGGCAGGGGCCCTGCTGGGTCCTGCCCCTGGCCTGTGGGGCCTCTGAGCACAACCGGCCCTCTCCCACTGGAAGAACTCCCCGGCTGACTCCAAAGGCCAGTTTGCCAACACTCCCGCCCGCTGTTCCCGCCAGGCACGCACAATGCTCCCAAGCCCGGGAGAAAAGCACTTCGGGGTGGTGCTCTCCTCGGGCCCTTGCCCCTGAGCCTGGGGGCCAGGCAGTTGGTCCACACTCCCAGACCAAGGCAGGACCACATGCACACGTCTGTTCCTGACCCCTGCACCGGCAGAGAGCTCGGGGGAGCCAGAGTCTGTCAGGCAGCTGCTGGGCTGGCCGCCTGTGTGGGAAGGGGCAGAGCCGACCTAGGGGCAAGTTGGGCCTCTTGCTCTCCCTGCTGCCCTGAGGCTGCTGGGCCAAAGAGGTCTTGGGCATCCAGCCCCTTGCTGGTCCCTTCCCTCTGACGAGGCCCTCTGAGCTCTAGCACCTTGCAGTGTGGAGACAGCCCCTGCCAGCAACATCCTCTCCAAGGAGGCCTCAACCGAGGCCTAGGCCCAGGGGAAAGGCACCAGCGGGGATGAGCCTGGGGAGGCGCCCGGGCATGTCTGGACCCAGTCCCCGCAGCCTGCCCCTTGGTGGGGCAGTACCCCCGGAGGCCAGGAAGATCTGGGCAAGGCTGGCCAGGGGCAGGGGCCCTGCTGGGTCCTCCCCATGGCCTGTGGGGCCTCTGAGCACAACCGGCCCTCTCCCACTGAAAGACCTCCCCGGCTGCCTCCAAAGGCCAGTTTGCCAACACTCCTGCCCGCTCTTCCCGCCAGGCACGCACAATGCTCCCAAGCCCGGGAGAAAAGCGCTTCGGGGTGGTGCTCTCTCCGGGCCCTTGCCCCTGAGCCTGTGGGCAAGGCAGGGGGAACACACTCCCAGACCAAGGCAGAAACACATGCACACGTCTGGTCCTGTCCCCTGCACCGGCAGAGAGCTCGGGGGAGCCAGAGTCTCTCAGGCAGGTGCTGGGCTGGCCGCCTGTGTGGGAAGGGGCAGAGCCGCCCTAGGGGCAAGTTGGGCCTCTTGCTCTCCCTGCTGCCCTGAGGCTGCAGGGCCAAAGACGTCTTGGGCATCCAGCCCCTTACTGGTCCCTTCCCTCTGACGAGGCCCTCTGAGCTCCAGCACCTTGCAGTGTGGAGACAGCCCCTGCCAGCAATCTCCTCTCCAAGGAGGCCTCAACCGAGGCCTAGGCCCAGGGGAAAGGCACCAGCGGGGTTGAGCCAGGGGAGGCGCCCGGGCATGTCTGGACCCTGTCCCCGCAGCCTGCCCCTTGTTGGGGCAGTACCCCCGGAGGCCAGGAAGGTCTGGGCAAGGCTGGCCAGGGGCAGGGGCCCTGCTGGGTCCTGCCCCTGGCCTGTGGGGCCTCTGAGCACAACCGGCCCTCTCCCACTGGAAGACCTCCCCGGCTGCCTCCAAAGGCCGGTTTGCAAGCACTCCCGCCCACTGTTCCCGCCAGGCGCGCACAATGCTCCCAAGCCCGGGAGAAAAGCGCTTCGGGGTGGTGCTCTCTCCCGGCCCTTGGAAGACCTCCCCGGCTGCCTCCAAAGGCTGGTTTTCAAGAACTCCCTCCCGCTGACCCGCCAGCCGCACACAATGCTCCCAAGCCCGGGAGAAAAGCATTTTGAGGTGGTCTCTCTCCGGGCCCTTGGAAGACTCCCCGGCTGCCTCTAAAGGCCGGTTTGCAAGCACTCATGTCCTCTGTTCCCGACAGCCGCGAACAATGCTCCCAATTCCGTGAGAAAAGTGCTTCGGGATGGTGCTCTCTCCGGGCCCTTGGAAGACCTCCCAAGCTGCCTCCAAAGGCCGGTTTGCAAGCACTCCCGCCCGCTGTTCCCGCCAGCCTCGCACAATGCTCCCAAGCCCGGGAGAAAAGCGCTTCGGGGTTGTGTTCTCTCCGTGCCAATGGAGGACCTCCCTGGCTGCCCCCAAAGGCCGGTTTGCAAGCACTCCCACTCGCTGTTCCCGCCAGCCACGCACAATCCTCCAAAACCCCGGAGAAAAGCGCTTCGGGGTGGTGTTCTCTCCGTGCCCATGGAAGACCTCCCGGGGTGCCCCCAAAGGCCGGTTTGCAAGCACTCCCACTCGCTGTTCCCGCCATCCGCGCATTATGCTCCCAAGCCCGGGAGAAAAGCATTTTGGGGTGGTGCTCACACCGGGCCCTGGAAGACCTCCCCGGCTGCCTCCAAAGGACGGTTTTCAAGCACTCCTGCCTGCTGTTCCCGCCACCCGCGCAGAATGCTCCCAAGCGCGGGAGAAAAGCGCTTCGGGGTGGTGCTCTCTACAGGCCCTTGGAAGACCTCCCCGGCTGCCTCCAAAGGCCGGTTTGCAAGGACTCCTTCCTGCTGTTCCCGCCAGCCACGCACAATGCTCCCAAGCCCGGGAGAAAAGCATTTTGGGGTGGTGCTCACTGCGGGCCCTTGGAAGACCTCCCCGGCTGCCTCCAATGGCCAGTTTGCAAGCACTCATGTCCGCTGTTCCCACCAGCCGCGCACAATGCTCCCAAGCCCGGGAGAAAAGCTTTTTGGGGTGGTGCTCACTCCGGGCCCTGGAAGACCTCCCCGGCTGCCTCCAAAGGCCAGTTTTCAAGCACTCCTGCCTGCTGTTCCCGCCACCTGCGCACAATGCTCCCAAGCCCGGGAGAAAAGCGCTTCGGGGTGGTGCTCTCTACAGGCCCTTGGAAGACCTCCCCGGCTGCCTCCAAAGGCCGGTTTGCAAGGACTCCTTCTTGCTGTTCCCGCCAGCCACGCACAATGCTCCCAAGCCCGGGAGAGAAGCATTTTGGGGTGGTGCTCTCTACAGGCCCTTGGAAGACCTCCCCGGCTGCCTCCAGTGGCCAGTTTGCAAGCACTCATGCCCGCTGTTCCCACCAGCCGCGCACAATGCTCCCAAGCCCGGGAGAAAAGCTTTTTGGGGTGGTGCTCACACCGGGCCCTGGAAGACCTCCCCGGCTGCCTGCAAAGGCCGATTTTCAAGCACTCCTGCCTGCTGTTCCTGCCACCCGCGCACAATACTCCCAAGCCCGGGAGAAAAGCGCTTCGGGGTGGTGCTCTCTACAGGCCCTTGGAAGACCTCCCCCGCTGCCTCCAAAGGCCCGTTTGCAAGGACTCCTTCCTGCTGTTCCCGCCAGCCACGCACAATGCTCCCAAGCCCGGGAGAAAAGTGCTTCGGGGTGGTGATCTCTCCGGGCCCTTGGAAGTCGTCCCCGGCTGCCTCCAAAGGCCGGTTTGCAAGCACTCATGCCCGTTGTTCCCACCAGCCGCGCACAATGCTCCCAAGCCCGGGAGAAAAGCATTTTGGGGTGGTGCTCACTCCGGGCCCTTGGAAGACCTCCCCGGCTGCCTCCAAAGGCTAGTTTGCAAGCAGTCCTGCCTGCTGTTCCCGCCAGCCGCGCACAATGCTCCCAAGCCCGGGAGAAAAGCGCTTCGGGGTGGTGCTCTCTCCGGGCCCTTGGAAGACGTCCCCGGCTGCCTCCAAAGGCCGGTTTGCAAGCACTCATGCCCGTTGTTCCCACCAGCCGCGCACAATGCTCCCAAGCCCGGGAGAAAAGCATTTTGGGGTGGTGCTCACTCCGGGCCCTTGGAAGACCTCCCCGGCTGCCTCCAAAGGCCAGTTTGCAAGCAGTCCTGCCTGCTGTTCCCGCCAGCCGCGCACAATGTTCCCAAGCCCGGGAGAAAAGCGCTTCGGGGTGGTGCTCTCTCCGGGCACTTTCAAGACCTCCCCGGCTGCCTCCAAAGGCCGGTTTGTAAGTACTCATTCCCGCTGCTTCCGCCAGCCACGCACAATGCTCCCAAGCCCGGGAGAAAAGCATTTTGGGGTGGTGCTCTCTCCGGGCCCTTGGAAGACCTCCCGGGCTGCCTCCAAAGGCCGGTTTGCAAGCATTCATGTCCGTTGTTCCCGACAGCCGCGCACAATGCTCCCAAGCCCGAGAGAAAAGCATTTTGGGGTGGTGATCAGTCCGACCCTTGGAAGACCTCCCCGGCTGCCTCCAAAGGACAGTTTGCAAGCACTCATGCCCGCTGTTCCCGCCAGCCGCGCACAATGCTCCCAAGACCGTGAGAAAAGCGCGTCGGGGTGGTGTTCTCTCAGGGACCATGGAGGACCTCCCCGGCTGCCCCCAAAGGCCGGTTTGCAAGCATTCCCACTCGCTGTTCCCGCCAGGCACACACAATGTTCCAAAACCCCGGAGAAAAGCGCTTCGGGGTGGTGGTCTCTCCGGGCCCATGCCCCTGAGCCTGGGGGCCAGGCAGGGGATCCACAGTCCCAGGCCAAGGCAGAACCACATGCACACGTCTGTTCCTGCCCCCTCCACCGGCAGAGAGCTGGGGGGAGCCAGACTCTGTCAGGCAGCTGCTGGGCTGGCCGCCTGTGTGGGAAGGGGCAGAGCCGACCTAGGGGCAAGTTGGGCCTCTTGCTCTCCCTGCTGCCCTGAGGCTGCTGGGCCAAAGAGGTCTTGGGCATCCAGCCCCTTGCTGGTCCCTTCCCTCTGACGAGGCCCTCTGAGCTCCAGCACCTTGCAGTGTGGAGACAGCCCCTGCCAGCAACCTCCTCTCCAAGGAGGCCTCAACCGAGGCCTAGGCCCAGGGGAAAGGCACCAGCGGAGATGAGCCAGTGGAGGCGCACGGGCATGTCTGGACCCAGTCCCCGCAGCCTGCCCCTTGGTGGGGCAGTACCCCCGGAGGCCAGGAAGGTCTGGGCAAGGCTGCGAGGGGCAGGGGCCCTGCTGGGTCCTGCCCCTGGCCTGTGGGGCCTCTGAGCACAACCGGCCCTCTCCCACTGGAAGACCTCCCCGGCTGCCTCCAAAGGCCGGTTTGCAAGCACTCCCGCCCACTGTTCCCGCCAGGCGCGCACAATGCTCCCAAGCCCGGGAGAAAAGCGCTTCGGTGTGGTGGTCTCTCCGGGCCCTTGCCCCTGACCCTGGGGGCCAGGCAGGGGATCCACAGTCCCAGGCCAAGGCACAACAACATGCACACGTCTGTTCCTGCCCCCTCCACCGGCAGAGAGCTGGGGGGAGCCAGAGTCTGTCAGGCAGCTGCTGGGCTGGCCGCCTGTGTGGGAAGGGGCAGAGCCGACCTAGGGGCAAGTTGGGCCTCTTGCTCTCCCTGCTGCCCTGAGGCTGCTGTGCCAAAGAGGTCTTGGGCATCCAGCCCCTTGCTGGTCCCTTCCCTCTGACGAGGCCCTCTGAGCTCCAGCACCTTGCAGTGTGGAGACAGACCCTGCCAGCAACCTCCTCTCCAAGGAGGCCTCAACCGAAGCCTAGGCCCAGGGGAAAGGCACCAGCGGGGATGAGCCAGTGGAGGCGCCCGGGCATGTCTGGACCCAGTCCCCGCAGCCTGCCCCTTGGTGGGGCAGTACCCCCGGAGCCCAGGAAGGTCTGGGCAAGGCTGGCCAGGGGCAGGGGCCCTGCTGCGTCCTGCCCCTGACCTGTGGGGCCTCTGAGCACAACCGGCCCTCTCCCACTGGAAGACCTCCCCGGCTGCCTCCAAAGGCCGGTTTGCAAGCGCTCCCGCCCACTGTTCCCAGCAGGCGTGCACAATGCTCCCAAGCCCGGGAGAAAAGCGCTTCAGGGTGGTGCTCTCTCCGGGCCCTTGCCCCTGAGCCTGGGGCAAGGCAGGGTGTCCACACTCCCAGGACAAGGCAGAACCACATGCACACGTCTGATCTGCCCCCTGCACCGGCAGAGAGCTCGGGGGAGCCAGAGTCTGTCAGGCAGCTGCTGGGCTGGCCGCCTGTGTGGGAAGTGGCAGAGCCGACCTAGGGGCAAGTTGGGCCTCTTGCTCTCCCTGCTGCACTGAGGCTGCTGGGCCAAAGAGGTCTTGGGCATCCAGCCCCTTGCTGGTCCCTTCCCTCTGACGAGGCCCTCTGAGCTCCAGCACCTTGCAGTGTGGAGACAGCCCCTGCCAGCAACCTCCTCTCCAAGGAGGCCTCAACTGAGGCCTAGGCCCAGGGGAAAGGCACCAGCGGGGATGAGCCTGGGGAGGTGCCCGGCCATGTCTGGACCCAGTCCCCGCAGCCTGCCCCTTGGTGGGGCAGTACCCCCGGAGGCCAGGAGGGTCTGGGCAAGGCTGCCAGGGGCAGGGACACTGCTGGGTCCTACCCCTGGCCTGTGGGGCGTCTGAGCACAACCGGCACTCTCCCGCTGGAAGACCTCCCCGGCTGCCTCCAAAGGCCGGTTTGCAAGCACTCCCGCCCGCTGTTCCCGCCAGGCACGCACAATGCTCCCAAGCCCGGGAGAAAAGCGCTTCGGGGTGGTGCTCTCTCCGGGCCCTTGCCCCTGAGCCTGGGGGACAGGCAGGGGGAACACACTCCCAGGCCAAGGCAGAACGACATGCACACGTCTGTTCCTGCCCCCTACACCGGCAGAGAGTTCGGGGGAGCCAGAGACTGCCAGGCTGCTGCTGGGCTGGCTGCCTGTGTGGGACGGGGTAGAGCCGACCTAGGGGCAAGTTGGGCCTCTTGCTCTCCCTGCTGCCCTGAGGCTGCTGGGTCAAAGAGGTCTTGGGCATCCAGCCCTTTGCTGGTCCTTTCCCTCTGACGAGGCCCTCTGAGCTCCAGCACCTTGCAGTGTGCAGACAGCCCCTGCCGGCAACCTCCTCTCCAAGGAGGCCTCAACCGAGGCCTAGGCCCAGGGGAAAGGCACCAGCGGGGATGAGCCTGGGGAGGCGCCCGGGCATGTCTGGACCCAGGCCCCGCAGCCTGCCCCTTGGTGGGGTAGTACCCCCGGAGGCCAGGAAGGTCTGGGCAAGGCTGCCAGAGGCAGGGACACTGCTGGGTCCTGCCCCTGGCCTGTGGGGCCTCTGAGAACAACTGGCACTCTCCCGCTGGAAGACCTCCCCGGCTGCCTCCAAAGGCTGGTTTGCAAGCACTCAATCCCGCTGTTCACGCCAGCTGCGCACAATGCTCCCAAGCCCGGGAGAAAAGCATTTTGGGTTGGTGCTCACTCCGGGCTTTGGAAGACCTCCCCAGCTGCCTCCAAGGCCGGTTTGCAAGCACTTCTGCCTGCTGTTCCCGCCACCCGCGCACAATGCTCCCAAGCCCGGGAGAAAAGCGTTTCGGGGTGGTGTTCTCTCTGGACCCAAGAAAGACCTCCCGGGCTGCCCCCAAATGCCGGTTTGCAAGCACTCCCACTCACTGTTCCCGCCATCCGTGCAAATGCTCCAAGCCCAGGAGAAAAGCCCTTCAGGGTGGTGCTCTCTCCCGGCCCTTGGAAGACCTCCCCGGCTGCCTCCAAAGGCTGGATTTCAAGTACTCCCTCCCGCTGTCCCGCCAGCCGCACACAATGCTCCCAATCACGGGAGAAAAGTGCTTCGGGGTGGTGCTCTCTACAGGCCCTTGGAAGACCTCCCCGTTTGTCTCCAAAGGCCGGTTTGCAAGCACTCATGCCCGCTGTTCCCGCCAGCCGCGCACAATGCTCCCAAGCCTAGGAGAAAAGCGCTTCGGGGTGGTGCTCTCTCCCGGCCCTTGGAAGACCTCCCCGGCTGCCTCCAAAGGCCGGTTTGCAAGCATTCAATCCCGCTGTTCCCGCCAGCCGCGCACAATGCTCCCAAGCCCGGGAGAAAAGCGCTTCGGGGTGGTGCTCTCTCCCGGCCCTTGGAAGACCTCCCCGGCTGCCTCCAAGGGCTGGTTTTCAAGAACTCCCTCCCGCTGACCCGCCAGCCGCACACAATGCTCCCAAGCCCGGGAGAAAAGCATTTTGAGGTGGTCTCTCTCCGGGCCCTTGGAAGACTCCCCGGCTGCCTCTAAAGGCCGGTTTGCAAGCACTCATGTCCTCTGTTCCCGACAGCCGCGAACAATGCTCCCAATTCCGTGAGAAAAGTGCTTCGGGATGGTGCTCTCTCCGGGCCCTTGGAAGACCTCCCAAGCTGCCTCCAAAGTCCGGTTTGCAAGCACTCCCGCCCGCTGTTCCCGCCAGCCTCGCACAATGCTCCCAAGCCCGGGAGAAAAGCGCTTCGGGGTGGTGTTCTCTCCGTGCCAATGGAGGACCTCCCTGGCTGCCCCCAAAGGCCGGTTTGCAAGCACTCCCACTCGCTGTTCCCGCCAGCCACGCACAATCCTCCAAAACCCCGGAGAAAAGCGCTTCGGGGTGGTGTTCTCTCCGTGCCCATGGAAGACCTCCCGGGGTGCCCCCAAAGGCCGGTTTGGAAGCACTGCCACTCGCTGTTCCCGCCATCCGCGCATTATGCGCCCAAGCCCGGGAGAAAAGCATTTTGGGGTGGTGCTCACACCGGGCCCTGGAAGACCTCCCCGGCTGCCTCCAAAGGACGGTTTTCAAGCACTCCTGCCTGCTGTTCCCGCCACCCGCGCAGAATGCTCCCAAGCGCGGGAGAAAAGCGCTTCGGGGTGGTGCTCTCTACAGGCCCTTGGAAGACCTCCCCGGCTGCCTCCAAAGGCCGGTTTGCAAGGACTCCTTCCTGCTGTTCCCGCCAGCCACGCACAATGCTCCCAAGCCCGGGAGAAAAGCATTTTGGGGTGGTGCTCACTGCGGGCCCTTGGAAGACCTCCCCGGCTGCCTCCAATGGCCAGTTTGCAAGCACTCATGTCCGCTGTTCCCACCAGCCGCGCACAATGCTCCCAAGCCCGGGAGAAAAGCTTTTTGGGGTGGTGGTCACTCCGGGCCCTGGAAGACCTCCCCGGCTGCCTCCAAAGGCCAGTTTTCAAGCACTCCTGCCTGCTGTTCCCGCCACCTGCGCACAATGCTCCCAAGC
Organism: Dama dama; assembly: GCF_033118175.1. NCBI lineage: Eukaryota > Metazoa > Chordata > Mammalia > Artiodactyla > Cervidae > Dama > Dama dama. Next base: position 40,271 of record NW_026870886.1, read on the forward strand.
CCGGGAGAAAAGCGCTTCGGGGTGGTGCTCTCTACAGGCCCTTGGAAGACCTCCCCGGCTGCCTCCAAAGGCCGGTTTGCAAGGACTCCTTCCTGCTGTTCCCGCCAGCCACGCACAATGCTCCCAAGCCCGGGAGAGAAGCATTTTGGGGTGGTGCTCTCTACAGGCCCTTGGAAGACGTCCCCGGCTGCCTCCAGTGGCCAGTTTGCAAGCACTCATGCCCGCTGTTCCCACCAGCCGCGCACAATGCTCCCAAGCCCGGGAGAAAAGCTTTTTGGGGTGGTGCTCACACCGGGCCCTGGAAGACCTCCCCGGCTGCCTGCAAAGGCCGGTTTTCAAGCACTCCTGCCTGCTGTTCCTGCCACCCGCGCACAATACTCCCAAGCCCGGGAGAAAAGCGCTTCGGGGTGGTGCTCTCTACAGGCCCTTGGAAGACCTCCCCCGCTGCCTCCAAAGGCCGGTTTGCAAGGACTCCTTCCTGCTGTTCCCGCCAGCCACGCACAATGCTCCCAAGCCCGGGAGAAAAGTGCTTCGGGGTGGTGATCTCTCCGGGCCCTTGGAAGTCGTCCCCGGCTGCCTCCAAAGGCCGGTTTGCAAGCACTCATGCCCGTTGTTCCCACCAGCCGCGCACAATGCTCCCAAGCCCGGGAGAAAAGCATTTTGGGGTGGTGCTCACTCCGGGCCCTTGGAAGACCTCCCCGGCTGCCTCCAAAGGCTAGTTTGCAAGCAGTCCTGCCTGCTGTTCCCGCCAGCCGCGCACAATGCTCCCAAGCCCGGGAGAAAAGCGCTTCGGGGTGGTGCTCTCTCCGGGCCCTTGGAAGACGTCCCCGGCTGCCTCCAAAGGCCGGTTTGCAAGCACTCATGCCCGTTGTTCCCACCAGCCGCGCACAATGCTCCCAAGCCCGGGAGAAAAGCATTTTGGGGTGGTGCTCACTCCGGGCCCTTGGAAGACCTCCCCGGCTGCCTCCAAAGGCCAGTTTGCAAGCAGTCCTGCCTGCTGTTCCCGCCAGCCGCGCACAATGTTCCCAAGCCCGGGAGAAAAGCGCTTCGGGGTGGTGCTCTCTCCGGGCACTTTCAAGACCTCCCCGGCTGCCTCCAAAGGCCGGTTTGTAAGTACTCATTCCCGCTGCTTCCGCCAGCCACGCACAATGCTCCCAAGCCCGGGAGAAAAGCATTTTGGGGTGGTGCTCTCTCCGGGCCCTTGGAAGACATCCCGGGCTGCCTCCAAAGGCCGGTTTGCAAGCATTCATGTCCGTTGTTCCCGACAGCCGCGCACAATGCTCCCAAGCCCGAGAGAAAAGCATTTTGGGGTGGTGATCAGTCCGACCCTTGGAAGACCTCCCCGGCTGCCTCCAAAGGACAGTTTGCAAGCACTCATGCCCGCTGTTCCCGCCAGCCGCGCACAATGCTCCCAAGACCGTGAGAAAAGCGCTTCGGGGTGGTGTTCTCTCAGGGACCATGGAGGACCTCCCCGGCTGCCCCCAAAGGCCGGTTTGCAAGCATTCCCACTCGATGTTCCCGCCAGGCACACACAATGTTCCAAAACCCCGGAGAAAAGCGCTTCGGGGCGGTGGTCTCTCCGGGCCCCTGCCCCTGAGCCTGGGGGCCAGGCAGGGGATCCACAGTCCCAGGCCAAGGCAGAACCACATGCACACGTCTGTTCCTGCCCCCTCCACCGGCAGAGAGCTGGGGGGAGCCAGACTCTGTCAGGCAGGTGCTGGGCTGGCCGCCTGTGTGGGAAGGGGCAGAGCCGACCTAGGGGCAAGTTGGGCCTCTTGCTCTCCCTGCTGCCCTGAGGCTGCAGGGCCAAAGACGTCTTGGGCATCCAGCCCCTTACTGGTCCCTTCCCTCTGACGAGGCCCTCTGAGCTCCAGCACCTTGCAGTGTGGAGACAGCCCCTGCCAGCAACCTCCTCTCCAAGGAGGCCTCAACCGAGGCCTAGGCCCAGGGGAAAGGCACCAGCGGGGTTGAGCCAGGGGAGGCGCCCGGGCATGTCTGGACCCTGTCCCCGCAGCCTGCCCCTTGGTGGGGCAGTACCCCCGGAGGCCAGGAAGGTCTGGGCAAGGCTGGCCAGGGGCAGGGGCCCTGCTGGGTCCTGCCCCTGGCCTGTGGGGCCTCTGAGCACAACCGGCCCTCTCCCACTGGAAGACCTCCCCGGCTGCCTCCAAAGGCCGGTTTGCAAGCACTCCCGCCCACTGTTCCCGCCAGGCGCGCACAATGCTCCCAAGCCCGGGAGAAAAGCGCTTCGGGGTGGTGGTCTCTCCGGGCCCTTGCCCCTGAGCCTGGGGGCCAGGCAGGGGGTCCACAGTCCCAGGCCAAGGCACAACAACATGCACACGTCTGTTCCTGCCCCCTCCACCGGCAGAGAGCTGGGGGGAGCCAGTGTCTGTCAGGCAGCTGCTGGGCTGGCCGCCTGTGTGGGAAGGGGCAGAGCCGACCTAGGGGCAAGTTGGGCCTCTTGCTCTCCCTGCTGCCCTGAGGCTGCTGTGCCAAAGAGGTCTTGGGCATCCAGCCCCTTGCTGGTCCCTTCCCTCTGACGAGGCCCTCTGAGCTCCAGCACCTTGCAGTGTGGAGACAGACCCTGCCAGCAACCTCCTCTCCAAGGAGGCCTCAACCGAGGCCTAGGCCCAGGGGAAAGGCACCAGCGGGGATGAGCCAGTGGAGGCGCACGGGCATATCAGGACCCAGTCCCCGCAGCCTGCCCCTTGGTGGGGCAGTACCCCCGGAGGCCAGGAAGGTCTGGGCAAGGCTGGCCAGGGGCAGGGTCCCTGCTGGGTCCTGCCCCTGGCCTGTGGGGCCTCTGAGCACAACCGGCCCTCTCCCACTGGAAGACCTCCCCGGCTGCCTTCAAAGGCGGGTTTGCCAACACTCCCGCCCGCTGTTCCCGCCAGGCACGCACAACGCTCCCAAGGCCAGGAGAAAAGCGCTTCGGGGTGTTGCTCTCTCCGGGCCCTTGCCCCTGAGCCTGGGGTCCAGGCAGTGGGTCCACACTCCCAGACCAAGGCAGAACCACATGCACACGTCTGTTCCTGACCCCTGAACCGGCAGAGAGCTCGGGGGAGCCAGAGTCTATCAGGCAGCTGCTGGGTTGGCTGCCTGTGTGGGAAGGGGCAGAGCCGACCTAGGGGCAAGTTGGGCCTCTTGCTCTCCCTGCTGCCCTGAGGCTGCTGGGCCAAAGAGGTCTTGGGCATCCAGCCCCTTGCTGGTCCCTTCCCTCTGACGAGGCCCTCTGAGCTCCAGCACCTTGCAGTGTGGAGACAGCCCCTGCCAGCAACCTCCTCTCCAAGGAGGCATCAACCGAGGCCTATGCCCAGGGGAAAGGCACCAGCGGGGATGAGCCTGGGGAGGCGCCCGGGCATGTCTGGACCCAGTCCCCGCAGCCTGCCCCTTGGTGGGGCAGTACCCCCGGAGGCCAGGAAGGTCTGGGCAAGGCTGGCCAGGGGCAGGGGACCTGCTGGGTCCTGCCCCTGGCCTGTGAGGCCACTGAGCACAACCGGCCCTCTCCCACTGGAAGACCTCCACGGCTGCCTCCAAAGTCCTGTTTGCAAACACTCCCGCCCGCTGTTCACGCCAGGCTCGCACAATGCTCCCAAGCCCGGGAGAAAAGCGCTTCGGGGTGGTGCTCTCTCCGGGCCCTTGCCCCTAAGCCTGCGGGCCAGGCAGGGGGAACACACTCCCAGGCCAAGACAGAACGACATGAACACGTCTGTTCCTGCCCCCTACACCGGCAGAGAGCTCGGGGGAGCCAGAGTCTCTCAGGCAGGTGCTGGGCTGGCCGCCTGTGTGGGAAGGGGCAGAGCCGACCTAGGGGCAAGTTGGGCCTCTTGCTCTCCCTGTTGCCCTGAGGCTGCTGGGCCAAAGACGTCTTGGGCATCCAGCCCTTTGCTGGTCCCTTCCCTCTGACGAGGCCCTCTGATCTCCAGCACCTTGCAGTGTGGAGACAGCCCCTGCCAGCAACCTTCTCTCCAAGGAGGCCTCAACCGAGGCCTAGGCCCAGGGGAAAGGCACCAGCGGGGATGAGCCTGGGGAGGCGCCCGGGAATGTCTGGACCCAGTCCCCGCAGCCTGCCCCTTGGTGGGGCAGTACCCCTGGAGGCCAGGAAGGTCTGGGCAAGTCTGACCAGGGGCAGGGGACCTGCTGGGTCCTGCCCCTGGCCTGTGGGGCCTCTGAGCACAACCGGCCCTCTCCCACTGGAAGACCTCCCCGGCTGCCTCCAAAGGCCGTTTTGCACGCACTCCCGCCCACTGTTCCCACCAAGCGCGCACAATGCTCCCAAGCCCGGGAGAAAAGCGCTTCGGGGTGGTGCTCTCTCCGGGCCCTTGCCCCTGAGCCTGGGGGCCAGGCAGGGGGTCCACAGTCCCAGGACAAGGCAGAACCACATGCACACGTCTGTTCCTGACCCCTGCACCGGCAGAGAGCTCGGGGGAGCCAGAGTCTGTCAGGCAGCTGCTGGGCTGGCCGCCTTTTTGGGAAGGGGCAGAGCCGACCTAGGGGCAAGTTGGGCCTCTTGCTCTCCCTGCTGCCCTGAGGCTGCTGGGCCAAAGAGGTCTTGGGCATCCAGCCCTTTGCTTGTCCCTTCACTCTGACGAGGCCCTCTGAGCTCCAGCACCTTGCAGTGTGGAGACAGCCCCTGCCAGCAACCTCCTCTCCAAGGAGGCCTCAACCGAGACCTAGGACCAGGGGAAAGGCACCAGCGGGGATGAGCCTGGGGAGGCGCCCGGGCATGTCTGGACCCAGTCCCCGCAGCCTGCCCCTTGGTGGGGCAGTACCCCCGGAGGCCAGGAAGGTCTGGGAAAGGCTGGCCAGGGGCAGGGGACCTGCTGGGTCCTGCCCCTGGCCTGTGGGGCCTCTGAGCACAACCGGCCCTCTCCCACTGGAAGACCTCCCCGGCTGCCTCCAAAGTCCTGTTTGCCAACACTCCCACCCGCTGTTCACGCCAGACTTGCACAATGCTCCCAAGCCCGGGAGAAAAGCGCTTCGGGGTGGTGCTCTCTCTGGGCCCTTGCCCCTAAGCCTGCGGGCCAGGCAGGGGGAACACACTCCCAGGCCAAGACAGAACGACATGAACACGTCTGATCTGCCCCCTGCACCGGCAGAGAGCTCGGGGGAGCCAGAGTCTGTCAGGCAGCTGCTGGGCTGGCCGCCTGTGTGGGAAGTGGCAGAGCCGACCTAGGGGCAAGTAGGGCCTCTTGCTCTCCCTGCTGCCCTGAGGCTGCTGGGCCATAGAGGTCTTGGACATCCAGCCCCTTGCTGGTCCCTTCCCTCTGACGAGGCCCTCTGAGCTCCAGCACCTTGCAGTGTGGAGACAGCCCCTGCCAGCAACCTCCTCTCCAAGGAGGCCTCAACCGAGGCCTAGGCCCAGGGGAAAGGCACCAGCGGGGATGAGCCTGGGGAGGCGCCCGGGCATGTCTGGACCCAGTCCCCGCAGCCTGCCCCTTGGTGGGGCAGTACCCCCGGAGGCCAGGAAGGTCTGGGCAAGGCTGGCCAGGGGCAGGGGCCCTGCTGGGTCCTGCCCCTGGCCTGTGGGGCCTCTGAGCACAACCGGCCCTCTCCCACTGGAAGAACTCCCCGGCTCCCTCCAAAGGCCAGTTTGCCAACACTCCCGCCCGCTGTTCCCGCCAGGCACGCACAATGCTCCCAAGCCCGGGAGAAAAGCGCTTCGGGGTGGTGCTCTCCTCGGGCCCTTGCCCCTGAGCCTGGGGTCCAGGCAGTTGGTCCACACTCCCAGACCAAGGCAGAACCACATGCACACGTCTGTTCCTGACCCCTGCACCGGCAGAGAGTTCGGGGGAGCCAGAGTCTGTCAGGCAGCTGCTGGGCTCGCCGCCTGTGTGGGAAGGGGCAGAGCCGACCTAGGGGCAAGTTGGGCCTCTTCCTCTCCCTGCTGCCCTGAGGCTGCTGGGCCAAAGAGGTCTTGGGCATCCAGCCCCTTGCTGGTCCCTTCCCTCTGACGAGGCCCTCTGAGCTCCAGCACCTTGCAGTGTGGAGACAGCCCCTGCCAGCAACATCCTCTGCAAGGAGGCCTCAACCGAGGCCTAGGCCCAGGGGAACGGCACCAGCGGGGATGAGCCTGGGGAGGCGCCCGGGCATGTCTGGACCCAGTCCCCGCAGCCTGCCCCTTGGTGGGGCAGTACCCCCGGAGGCCAGGAAGATCTGGGCAAGGCTGGCCAGGGGCAGGGGCCCTGCTGGGTCCTCCCCATGGCCTGTGGGGCCTCTGAGCACAACCGGCCCTCTCCCACTGGAAGACCTCCCCGGCTGCCTCCAAAGGCCGGTTTGCACGCACTCCCGCCCACTGTTCCCGCCAGGCGCGCACAATGCTCCCAAGCCCGGGAGAAAAGCGCTTCGGGGTGGTGCTCTCTCCGGGCCCTTGCCCCTGAGCGTGTGGGCAAGGCAGGGGGAACACACTCCCAGACCAAGGCAGAAACAGATGCACACGTCTGTTCCTGTCCCCTGCACCGGCAGAGAGCTCGGGGGAGCCAGAGTCTGTCAGGCAGCTGCTGGGCTGGCCGCCTGTGTGGGAAGGGGCAGAGCCGACCTAGGGGCAAGTTGGGCCTCTTGCTCTCCCTGCTGCCCTGAGGCTGCAGGGCCAAAGACGTCTTGGGCATCCAGCCCCTTACTGGTCCCTTCCCTCTGACGAGGCCCTCTGAGCTCCAGCACCTTGCAGTGTGGAGACAGCCCCTGCCAGCAATCTCCTCTCCAAGGAGGCCTCAACCGAGGCCTAGGCCCAGGGGAAAGGCACCAGCGGGGTTGAGCCAGGGGAGGCGCCCGGGCATGTCTCGACCCTGTCCCCGCAGCCTGCCCCTTGGTGGGGCAGTACCCCCGGAGGCCAGGAAGGTCTGGGCAAGGCTGGCCAGGGGCAGGGGCCCTGCTGGGTCCTGCCCCTGGCCTGTGGGGCCTCTGAGCACAACCGGCCCTCTCCCACTGGAAGACCTCCCCGGCTGCCTCCAAAGGCCGGTTTGCAAGCACTCCCGCCCACTGTTCCCGCCAGGCGCGCACAATGCTCCCAAGCCCGGGAGAAAAGCGCTTCGGTGTGGTGGTCTCTCCGGGCCCTTGCCCCTGACCCTGGGGGCCAGGCAGGGGATCCACAGTCCCAGGCCAAGGCACAACAACATGCACACGTCTGTTCCTGCCCCCTCCACCGGCAGAGAGCTGGGGGGAGCCAGAGTCTGTCAGGCAGCTGCTGGGCTGGCCGCCTGTGTGGGAAGGGGCAGAGCCGACCTAGGGGCAAGTTGGGCCTCTTGCTCTCCCTGCTGCCCTGAGGCTGCTGTGCCAAAGAGGTCTTGGGCATCCAGCCCCTTGCTGGTCCCTTCCCTCTGACGAGGCCCTCTGAGCTCCAGCACCTTGCAGTGTGGAGACAGACCCTGCCAGCAACCTCCTCTCCAAGGAGGCCTCAACCGAAGCCTAGGCCCAGGGGAAAGGCACCAGCGGGGATGAGCCAGTGGAGGCGCACAGGCATATCAGGACCCAGTCCCCGCAGCCTGCCCCTTGGTGGGGCAGTACCCCCGGAGGCCAGGAAGGTCTGGGCAAGGCTGGCCAGGGGCAGGGTCCCTGCTGGGTCCTGCCCCTGGCCTGTGGGGCCTCTGAGCACAACCGGCCCTCTCCCACTGGAAGACCTCCCCGGCTGCCTTCAAAGGCGGGTTTGCCAACACTCCCGCCCGCTGTTCCCGCCAGGCACGCACAACGCTCGCAAGGCCAGGAGAAAAGCGCTTCGGGGTGTTGCTCTCTCCGGGCCCTTGCCCCTGAGCCTGGGGTCCAGGCAGTGGGTCCACACTCCCAGACCAAGGCAGAACCACATGCACACGTGTGTTCCTGACCCCTGAACCGGCAGAGAGCTCGGGGGAGCCAGAGTCTATCAGGCAGCTGCTGGGTTGGCTGCCTGTGTGGGAAGGGGCAGAGCCGACCTAGGGGCAAGTTGGGCCTCTTGCTCTCCCTGCTGCCCTGACGCTGCTGGGCCAAAGAGGTCTTGGGCATCCAGCCCCTTGCTGGTCCCTTCCCGCTGACGAGGCCCTCTGAGCTCCAGCACCTTGCAGTGTGGAGACAGCCCCTGCCAGCAACCTCCTCTCCAAGGAGGCATCAACCGAGGCCTATGCCCAGGGGAAAGGCACCAGCGGGGATGAGCCTGGGGAGGCGCCCAGGCATGTCTGGACCCAGTCCCCGCAGCCTGCCCCTTGGTGGGGCAGTACCCCCGGAGGCCAGGAAGGTCTGCGCAAGGCTGGCCAGGGGCAGGGGACCTGCTGGGTCCTGCCCCTGGCCTGTGAGGCCTCTGAGCACAACCGGCCCTCTCCCACTGGAAGACATCCACGGCTGCCTCCAAAGTCCTGTTTGCAAACACTCCTGCCCGCTGTTCACGCCAGGCTCGCACAATGCTCCCAAGCCCGGGAGAAAAGCGCTTCGGGGTGGTGCTCTCTCCGGGCCCTTGCCCCTGAGCCTGGGGGCAAGGCAGGGGGAACACACTCCCAGGCCAAGGCAGAACCACATGCCCACGTCTGTTCCTGTCCCCTGCACCGGCAGAGAGCTTGGGGGAGCCAGAGTCTGTGAGGCAGCTGCTGAGTTGGCCGCCTGTGTGGGAAGGGGCAGAGCCGCCCTAGGGGCAAGTTGGGCCTCTTGCTCTCCCTGCTGCCCTGAGGCTGCTGGGCCAAAGACGTCTTGGGCATCCAGCCCCTTACTGGTCCCTTCCCTCTGACGAGGCCCTCTGAGCTCCAGCACCTTGCAGTGTGGAGACAGCCCCTGCCAGCAACCTCCTCTCCAAGGAGGCCTCAACCGAGGCCTAGGCCCAGGGGAAAGGCACCAGCGGGGATGAGCCTGGGGAGGCGCCCGGGCATGTCTGGACCCAGGCCCCGCAGCCTGCCCCTTGGTGGGGCAGTACCCCCGGAGGCCAGGAAGGTCTGGGCAAGGCTGGCCAGGGGCAGGGGCCCTGCTGCGTCCTGCCCCTGGCCTGTGGGGCCTCTGAGCACAACCGGCCCTCTCCCACTGGAAGACCTCCCCGGCTGCCTCCAAAGGCCGGTTTGCAAGCGCTCCCGCCCACTGTTCCCAGCAGGCGTGCACAATGCTCCCAAGCCCGGGAGAAAAGCGCTTCAGGGTGGTGCTCTCTCCGGGCCCTTGCCCCTGAGCCTGGGGCAAGGCAGGGTGTCCACACTCCCAGGACAAGGCAGAACCACATGCACACGTCTGATCTGCCCCCTGCACCGGCAGAGAGCTCGGGGGAGCCAGAGTCTGTCAGGCAGCTGCTGGGCTGGCCGCCTGTGTGGGAAGGGGCAGAGCCGCCCTAGGGGCAAGTTGGGCCTCTTGCTCTCCCTGCTGCCCTGAGGCTGCTGGGCCAAAGACGTCTTGGGCATCCAGCCCCTTGCTGGTCCCTTCCCTCTGACGAGGCCCTCTGAGCTCCAGCACCTTGCAGTGTGCAGACAGCCCCTGCCGGCAACCTCCTCTCCAAGGAGGCCTCAACCGAGGCCTAGGCCCAGGGGAAAGGCACCAGCGGGGATGAGCCTGGGGAGGCGCCCGGGCATGTCTGGACCCAGTCCCCGCAGCCTGCCCCTTGGTGGGGTAGTACCCCCGGAGGCCAGGAAGGTCTGGGCAAGGCTGCCAGAGGCAGGGACACTGCTGGGTCCTGCCCCTGGCCTGTGGGGCCTCTGAGAACAACTGGCACTCTCCCGCTGGAAGACCTCCCCGGCTGCCTCCAAAGGCTGGTTTGCAAGCACTCAATCCCGCTGTTCACGCCAGCTGCGCACAATGCTCCCAAGCCCGGGAGAAAAGCATTTTGGGGTGGTGCTCACTCCGGGCTTTGGAAGACCTCCCCGGCTGCCTCCAAGGCCGGTTTGCAAGCACTTCTGCCTGCTGTTCCCGCCACCCGCGCACAATGCTCCCAAGCCCGGGAGAAAAGCGTTTCGGGGTGGTGTTCTCTCTGGATCCAAGAAAGACCTCCCGGGCTGCCCCCAAATGCCGGTTTGCAAGCACTCCCACCCGCTGTTCCCGCCAGGCACGCACAATGCTCCCAAGCCCGGGAGAAAAGCGCTTCGGGGTGGTGCTCTCTCCGGGCCCTTGCCCCTGAGCCTGGGGGCAAGGCATGGGGAACACACTCCCAGGCCAAGGCAGAACCACATGCCCACGTCTGTTCCTGTCCCCTGCACCGGCAGAGAGCTTGGGGGAGCCAGAGTCTGTCAGGCAGCTGCTGGGTTGGCCGCCTGTGTGGGAAGGGGCAGAGCCGCCCTAGGGGCAAGTTGGGCCTCTTGCTCTCCCTGCTGCCCTGAGGCTGCTGGGCCAAAGAGGTCTTGGGCATCCAGCCCCTTACTGGTCCCTTCCCTCTGACGAGGCCCTCTGAGCTCCAGCACCTTGCAGTGTGGAGACAGCCCCTGCCAGCAACCTCCTCTCCAAGGAGGCCTCAACCGAGGCCTAGGCCCAGGGGAAAGGCACCAGCCGGGATGAGCCAGGGGAGGCGCCCGAGCATGTCTGGACCCAGTCCCCGCAGCCTGCCCCTTGGTGGGGCAGTACCCCCGGAGGCCAGGAAGGTCTGGGTAAGACTGGCCAGGGGCAGGGGCCCTGCTGGGTCCTGCCCCTGGCCTGTGGGGCCTCTGAGCACAACCGGCCCTCTCCCACTGGAAGACCTCCCCGGCTGCCTCCAAAGGCCGGTTTGCAAGCGCTCCCGGCCACTGTTACCAGCAGGCGGGCACAATGCTCCTAAGCCCGGAAGAAAAGCGCTTCAGGGTGGTGCTCTCTCTGGGCCCTTGCCCCTGAGCCTGGGGGCAAGGCAGGGTGTCCACACTCCCAAGCCAAGGCAGAACCACATGCACACGTCTGACCTGCCCCCTGCACCGGCAGAGAGCTCGGGGGAGCCAGAGTCTGTCAGGCAGCTGCTGGGCTGGCCGCCTGTGTGGGAAGTGGCAGAGCCGACCTAGGGGCAAGTTGGGCCTCTTGCTCTCCCTGCTGCCCTGAGGCTGCTGGGCCAAAGAGGTCTTGGGCATCCAGCCCCTTGCTGGTCCCTTCCCTCTGACGAGGCCCTCTGAGCTCCAGCACCTTGCAGTGTGGAGACAGCCCCTGCCAGCAACCTCCTCTCCAAGGAGGCCTCAACCGAGGCCTAGGCCCAGGGGAAAGGCACCAGCGGGGATGAGCCTGGGGAGGCGCCCGGGCATGTCTGGACCCAGTCCCCGCAGCCTGCCCCTTGGTGGGGCAGTACCCCCGGAGGCCAGGAAGGTCTGGGCAAGGCTGGCCAGGGGCAGGGGGCCTGCTGGGTCCTGCCCCTGGCCTGTGGGGCCTCTGAGCACAACCGGCCCTCTCCCACTGGAAGAACTCCCCGGCTGCCTCCAAAGGCCAGTTTGCCAACACTCCCGCCCGCTGTTCCCGCCAGGCACGCACAATGCTCCCAAGCCCGGGAGAAAAGCGCTTCGGGGTGGTGCTCTCTCCGGGCCCTTGCCCCTGAGCCTGGGGGCAAGGCAGGGGGAACACACTCCCAGGCCAAGGCAGAACCACATGCACACGTCTGTTCCTGACCCCTGCACCGGCAGAGAGCTGGGGGGAGCCAGAGTCTGTCAGGCAGCTGCTGGGCTGGCCGCCTGTGTGGGAAGGGGCAGAGCCGACCTAGGGGCAAGTTGGGCCTCTTGCTCTCCCTGCTGCCCTGAGGCTGCTGGGCCAAAGAGGTCTTGGGCATACAGCCACTTGCTTGTCCCTTCCCTCTGACGAGGCCCTCTGAGCTCCAGCACCTTGCAGTGTGGAGACAGCACCTGCCAGCAATCTCCTCTCCAAGGAGGCCTGAACCGAGGCCTAGGCCCAGGGAAAAGGCACCAGCGGGGTTGAGACAGGGGAGGCGCCCGGGCATGTCTGGACCCTGTCCCCGCAGACTGCCCCTTGGTGGGGCAGTACCCCCGGAGGCCAGGAAGGTCTGGGCAAGGCTGGCCAGGGGCAGGGGCCCTGCTGGGTCCTGCCCCTGGCCTGTGGGGCCTCTGAGCACAACCGGCCCTTGCCCACTGGAAGACCTCCCCGGCTGCCTCCAAAGGCCGGTTTGCCAACACTCCCGCCCGCTGTTCCCGCCAGGCACGCACAATGCTCCCAAGCCCGGGAGAAAAGCGCTTCGGGGTGTTGCCCTCTCCGGGCCCTTGCCCCTGAGCCTGGGGTCCAGGCAGTGGGTCCACACTCCCAGACCAAGGCAGAACCACATGCACACGTCTGTTCCTGACCCCTGCACCGGCAGAGAGCTCGGGGGAGCCAGAGTCTGTCAGGCAGCTGCTGGGTTGGCTGCCTGTGTGGGAAGGGGCAGAGCCGACCTAGGGGAAAGTTGGGCCTCTTCCTCTCCCTGCTGCCCTGAGGCTGCTGGGCCAAAGACGTCTTGGGCATCCAGCCCCTTACTGGTCCCTTCCCTCTGACGAGGCCCTCTGAGCTCCAGCACCTTGCAGTGTGGAGACAGCCCCTGCCAGCAACCTCCTCTCCAAGGAGGCCTCAACCGAGGCCTAGGCCCAGGGGAAAGGCACCAGCGGGGATGAGCCAGTGGAGGCGCAAGGGCATGTCTGGACCCAGTCCCCGCAGCCTGCCCCTTGGTGGGGCAGTACCCCCGGAGGCCAGGAAGGTCTGGGCAAGGCTGCGAGGGGCAGGGGCCCTGCTGGGTCGTGCCCCTGGCCTGTGGGGCGTCTGAGCACAACCGGCACTCTCCCGCTGGTAGACCTCCCCGTCTGCCTCCAAAGGCCGGTTTGCAAGCACTCCCGCCCGCTGTTCCCGCCAGGCAGGCACAATGCTCCCAAGCCCGGGAGAAAAGCGCTTCGGGGTGGTGCTCTCCTCGGGCCCTTGCCCCTGAGCCTGGGGGCCAGGGAGTTGGAACACACTCCCAGGCCAAGGCAGAACGACATGCACACGTCTGTTCCTGCCCCCTACACCGGCAGAGAGCTCGGGGGAGCCAGAGACTGCCAGGCTGCTACTGGGCTGGCTGCCTGTGTGGGACGGGGCAGAGCCGACCTAGGGGCAAGTTGGGCCTCTTGCTCTCCCTGCTGCCCTGAGGCTGCTGGGTCAAAGAGGTCTTGGGCATCCAGCCCTTTGCTGGTCCCTTCCCTCTGACGAGGCCCTCTGAGCTCCAGCACCTTGCAGTGTGGAGACAGCCCCTGCCAGCAACCTCCTCTCCAAGGAGGCATCAACCGAGGCCTATGCCCAGGGGAAAGGCACCAGCGGGGATGAGCCTGGGGAGGCGCCCAGGCATGTCTGGACCCAGTCCCCGCAGCCTGCCCCTTGGTGGGGCAGTACCCCCGGAGGCCAGGAAGGTCTGGGCAAGGCTGGCCAGGGGCAGGGGCCCTGCTGGGTCCTGCCCCTGGCCTGTGGGGCCTCTGAGCACAACCGGCCCTCTCCCACTGGAAGAACTCCCCGGCTGACTCCAAAGGCCAGTTTGCCAACACTCCCGCCCGCTGTTCCCGCCAGGCACGCACAATGCTCCCAAGCCCGGGAGAAAAGCACTTCGGGGTGGTGCTCTCCTCGGGCCCTTGCCCCTGAGCCTGGGGGCCAGGCAGTTGGTCCACACTCCCAGACCAAGGCAGGACCACATGCACACGTCTGTTCCTGACCCCTGCACCGGCAGAGAGCTCGGGGGAGCCAGAGTCTGTCAGGCAGCTGCTGGGCTGGCCGCCTGTGTGGGAAGGGGCAGAGCCGACCTAGGGGCAAGTTGGGCCTCTTGCTCTCCCTGCTGCCCTGAGGCTGCTGGGCCAAAGAGGTCTTGGGCATCCAGCCCCTTGCTGGTCCCTTCCCTCTGACGAGGCCCTCTGAGCTCTAGCACCTTGCAGTGTGGAGACAGCCCCTGCCAGCAACATCCTCTCCAAGGAGGCCTCAACCGAGGCCTAGGCCCAGGGGAAAGGCACCAGCGGGGATGAGCCTGGGGAGGCGCCCGGGCATGTCTGGACCCAGTCCCCGCAGCCTGCCCCTTGGTGGGGCAGTACCCCCGGAGGCCAGGAAGATCTGGGCAAGGCTGGCCAGGGGCAGGGGCCCTGCTGGGTCCTCCCCATGGCCTGTGGGGCCTCTGAGCACAACCGGCCCTCTCCCACTGAAAGACCTCCCCGGCTGCCTCCAAAGGCCAGTTTGCCAACACTCCTGCCCGCTCTTCCCGCCAGGCACGCACAATGCTCCCAAGCCCGGGAGAAAAGCGCTTCGGGGTGGTGCTCTCTCCGGGCCCTTGCCCCTGAGCCTGTGGGCAAGGCAGGGGGAACACACTCCCAGACCAAGGCAGAAACACATGCACACGTCTGGTCCTGTCCCCTGCACCGGCAGAGAGCTCGGGGGAGCCAGAGTCTCTCAGGCAGGTGCTGGGCTGGCCGCCTGTGTGGGAAGGGGCAGAGCCGCCCTAGGGGCAAGTTGGGCCTCTTGCTCTCCCTGCTGCCCTGAGGCTGCAGGGCCAAAGACGTCTTGGGCATCCAGCCCCTTACTGGTCCCTTCCCTCTGACGAGGCCCTCTGAGCTCCAGCACCTTGCAGTGTGGAGACAGCCCCTGCCAGCAATCTCCTCTCCAAGGAGGCCTCAACCGAGGCCTAGGCCCAGGGGAAAGGCACCAGCGGGGTTGAGCCAGGGGAGGCGCCCGGGCATGTCTGGACCCTGTCCCCGCAGCCTGCCCCTTGGTGGGGCAGTACCCCCGGAGGCCAGGAAGGTCTGGGCAAGGCTGGCCAGGGGCAGGGGCCCTGCTGGGTCCTGCCCCTGGCCTGTGGGGCCTCTGAGCACAACCGGCCCTCTCCCACTGGAAGACCTCCCCGGCTGCCTCCAAAGGCCGGTTTGCAAGCACTCCCGCCCACTGTTCCCGCCAGGCGCGCACAATGCTCCCAAGCCCGGGAGAAAAGCGCTTCGGGGTGGTGCTCTCTCCCGGCCCTTGGAAGACCTCCCCGGCTGCCTCCAAAGGCTGGTTTTCAAGAACTCCCTCCCGCTGACCCGCCAGCCGCACACAATGCTCCCAAGCCCGGGAGAAAAGCATTTTGAGGTGGTCTCTCTCCGGGCCCTTGGAAGACTCCCCGGCTGCCTCTAAAGGCCGGTTTGCAAGCACTCATGTCCTCTGTTCCCGACAGCCGCGAACAATGCTCCCATTTCCGTGAGAAAAGTGCTTCGGGATGGTGCTCTCTCCGGGCCCTTGGAAGACCTCCCAAGCTGCCTCCAAAGGCCGGTTTGCAAGCACTCCCGCCCGCTGTTCCCGCCAGCCTCGCACAATGCTCCCAAGCCCGGGAGAAAAGCGCTTCGGGGTTGTGTTCTCTCCGTGCCAATGGAGGACCTCCCTGGCTGCCCCCAAAGGCCGGTTTGCAAGCACTCCCACTCGCTGTTCCCGCCAGCCACGCACAATCCTCCAAAACCCCGGAGAAAAGCGCTTCGGGGTGGTGTTCTCTCCGTGCCCATGGAAGACCTCCCGGGGTGCCCCCAAAGGCCGGTTTGGAAGCACTCCCACTCGCTGTTCCCGCCATCCGCGCATTATGCTCCCAAGCCCGGGAGAAAAGCATTTTGGGGTGGTGCTCACACCGGGCCCTGGAAGACCTCCCCGGCTGCCTCCAAAGGACGGTTTTCAAGCACTCCTGCCTGCTGTTCCCGCCACCCGCGCAGAATGCTCCCAAGCGCGGGAGAAAAGCGCTTCGGGGTGGTGCTCTCTACAGGCCCTTGGAAGACCTCCCCGGCTGCCTCCAAAGGCCGGTTTGCAAGGACTCCTTCCTGCTGTTCCCGCCAGCCACGCACAATGCTCCCAAGCCCGGGAGAAAAGCATTTTGGGGTGGTGCTCACTGCGGGCCCTTGGAAGACCTCCCCGGCTGCCTCCAATGGCCAGTTTGCAAGCACTCATGTCCGCTGTTCCCACCAGCCGCGCACAATGCTCCCAAGCCCGGGAGAAAAGCTTTTTGGGGTGGTGCTCACTCCGGGCCCTGGAAGACCTCCCCGGCTGCCTCCAAAGGCCAGTTTTCAAGCACTCCTGCCTGCTGTTCCCGCCACCTGCGCACAATGCTCCCAAGCCCGGGAGAAAAGCGCTTCGGGGTGGTGCTCTCTACAGGCCCTTGGAAGACCTCCCCGGCTGCCTCCAAAGGCCGGTTTGCAAGGACTCCTTCCTGCTGTTCCCGCCAGCCACGCACAATGCTCCCAAGCCCGGGAGAGAAGCATTTTGGGGTGGTGCTCTCTACAGGCCCTTGGAAGACCTCCCCGGCTGCCTCCAGTGGCCAGTTTGCAAGCACTCATGCCCGCTGTTCCCACCAGCCGCGCACAATGCTCCCAAGCCCGGGAGAAAAGCTTTTTGGGGTGGTGCTCACACCGGGCCCTGGAAGACCTCCCCGGCTGCCTGCAAAGGCCGGTTTTCAAGCACTCCTGCCTGCTGTTCCTGCCACCCGCGCACAATACTCCCAAGCCCGGGAGAAAAGCGCTTCGGGGTGGTGCTCTCTACAGGCCCTTGGAAGACCTCCCCCGCTGCCTCCAAAGGCCGGTTTGCAAGGACTCCTTCCTGCTGTTCCCGCCAGCCACGCACAATGCTCCCAAGCCCGGGAGAAAAGTGCTTCGGGGTGGTGATCTCTCCGGGCCCTTGGAAGTCGTCCCCGGCTGCCTCCAAAGGCCGGTTTGCAAGCACTCATGCCCGTTGTTCCCACCAGCCGCGCACAATGCTCCCAAGCCCGGGAGAAAAGCATTTTGGGGTGGTGCTCACTCCGGGCCCTTGGAAGACCTCCCCGGCTGCCTCCAAAGGCTAGTTTGCAAGCAGTCCTGCCTGCTGTTCCCGCCAGCCGCGCACAATGCTCCCAAGCCCGGGAGAAAAGCGCTTCGGGGTGGTGCTCTCTCCGGGCCCTTGGAAGACGTCCCCGGCTGCCTCCAAAGGCCGGTTTGCAAGCACTCATGCCCGTTGTTCCCACCAGCCGCGCACAATGCTCCCAAGCCCGGGAGAAAAGCATTTTGGGGTGGTGCTCACTCCGGGCCCTTGGAAGACCTCCCCGGCTGCCTCCAAAGGCCAGTTTGCAAGCAGTCCTGCCTGCTGTTCCCGCCAGCCGCGCACAATGTTCCCAAGCCCGGGAGAAAAGCGCTTCGGGGTGGTGCTCTCTCCGGGCACTTTCAAGACCTCCCCGGCTGCCTCCAAAGGCCGGTTTGTAAGTACTCATTCCCGCTGCTTCCGCCAGCCACGCACAATGCTCCCAAGCCCGGGAGAAAAGCATTTTGGGGTGGTGCTCTCTCCGGGCCCTTGGAAGACCTCCCGGGCTGCCTCCAAAGGCCGGTTTGCAAGCATTCATGTCCGTTGTTCCCGACAGCCGCGCACAATGCTCCCAAGCCCGAGAGAAAAGCATTTTGGGGTGGTGATCAGTCCGACCCTTGGAAGACCTCCCCGGCTGCCTCCAAAGGACAGTTTGCAAGCACTCATGCCCGCTGTTCCCGCCAGCCGCGCACAATGCTCCCAAGACCGTGAGAAAAGCGCGTCGGGGTGGTGTTCTCTCAGGGACCATGGAGGACCTCCCCGGCTGCCCCCAAAGGCCGGTTTGCAAGCATTCCCACTCGCTGTTCCCGCCAGGCACACACAATGTTCCAAAACCCCGGAGAAAAGCGCTTCGGGGTGGTGGTCTCTCCGGGCCCATGCCCCTGAGCCTGGGGGCCAGGCAGGGGATCCACAGTCCCAGGCCAAGGCAGAACCACATGCACACGTCTGTTCCTGCCCCCTCCACCGGCAGAGAGCTGGGGGGAGCCAGACTCTGTCAGGCAGCTGCTGGGCTGGCCGCCTGTGTGGGAAGGGGCAGAGCCGACCTAGGGGCAAGTTGGGCCTCTTGCTCTCCCTGCTGCCCTGAGGCTGCTGGGCCAAAGAGGTCTTGGGCATCCAGCCCCTTGCTGGTCCCTTCCCTCTGACGAGGCCCTCTGAGCTCCAGCACCTTGCAGTGTGGAGACAGCCCCTGCCAGCAACCTCCTCTCCAAGGAGGCCTCAACCGAGGCCTAGGCCCAGGGGAAAGGCACCAGCGGAGATGAGCCAGTGGAGGCGCACGGGCATGTCTGGACCCAGTCCCCGCAGCCTGCCCCTTGGTGGGACAGTACCCCCGGAGGCCAGGAAGGTCTGGGCAAGGCTGCGAGGGGCAGGGGCCCTGCTGGGTCCTGCCCCTGGCCTGTGGGGCCTCTGAGCACAACCGGCCCTCTCCCACTGGAAGACCTCCCCGGCTGCCTCCAAAGGCCGGTTTGCAAGCACTCCCGCCCACTGTTCCCGCCAGGCGCGCACAATGCTCCCAAGCCCGGGAGAAAAGCGCTTCGGTGTGGTGGTCTCTCCGGGCCCTTGCCCCTGACCCTGGGGGCCAGGCAGGGGATCCACAGTCCCAGGCCAAGGCACAACAACATGCACACGTCTGTTCCTGCCCCCTCCACCGGCAGAGAGCTGGGGGGAGCCAGAGTCTGTCAGGCAGCTGCTGGGCTGGCCGCCTGTGTGGGAAGGGGCAGAGCCGACCTAGGGGCAAGTTGGGCCTCTTGCTCTCCCTGCTGCCCTGAGGCTGCTGTGCCAAAGAGGTCTTGGGCATCCAGCCCCTTGCTGGTCCCTTCCCTCTGACGAGGCCCTCTGAGCTCCAGCACCTTGCAGTGTGGAGACAGACCCTGCCAGCAACCTCCTCTCCAAGGAGGCCTCAACCGAAGCCTAGGCCCAGGGGAAAGGCACCAGCGGGGATGAGCCAGTGGAGGCGCCCGGGCATGTCTGGACCCAGTCCCCGCAGCCTGCCCCTTGGTGGGGCAGTACCCCCGGAGCCCAGGAAGGTCTGGGCAAGGCTGGCCAGGGGCAGGGGCCCTGCTGCGTCCTGCCCCTGACCTGTGGGGCCTCTGAGCACAACCGGCCCTCTCCCACTGGAAGACCTCCCCGGCTGCCTCCAAAGGCCGGTTTGCAAGCGCTCCCGCCCACTGTTCCCAGCAGGCGTGCACAATGCTCCCAAGCCCGGGAGAAAAGCGCTTCAGGGTGGTGCTCTCTCCGGGCCCTTGCCCCTGAGCCTGGGGCAAGGCAGGGTGTCCACACTCCCAGGACAAGGCAGAACCACATGCACACGTCTGATCTGCCCCCTGCACCGGCAGAGAGCTCGGGGGAGCCAGAGTCTGTCAGGCAGCTGCTGGGCTGGCCGCCTGTGTGGGAAGTGGCAGAGCCGACCTAGGGGCAAGTTGGGCCTCTTGCTCTCCCTGCTGCACTGAGGCTGCTGGGCCAAAGAGGTCTTGGGCATCCAGCCCCTTGCTGGTCCCTTCCCTCTGACGAGGCCCTCTGAGCTCCAGCACCTTGCAGTGTGGAGACAGCCCCTGCCAGCAACCTCCTCTCCAAGGAGGCCTCAACCGAGGCCTAGGCCCAGGGGAAAGGCACCAGCGGAGATGAGCCAGTGGAGGCGCACGGGCATGTCTGGACCCAGTCCCCGCAGCCTGCCCCTTGGTGGGGCAGTACCCCCGGAGGCCAGGAAGGTCTGGGCAAGGCTGCGAGGGGCAGGGGCCCTGCTGGGTCGTGCCCCTGGCCTGTGGGGCGTCTGAGCACAACCGGCACTTTCCCGCTGGAAGACCTCCCCGTCTGCCTCCAAAGGCCGGTTTGCAAGCACTCCCGCCCGCTGTTCCCGCCAGGCACGCACAATGCTCCCAAGCCCGGGAGAAAAGCGCTTCGGGGTGGTGCTCTCTCCGGGCCCTTGCCCCTGAGCCTGGGGGCCAGGCAGTTGGAACACACTCCCAGGCCAATGCAGAACGACATGCACACGTCTGTTCCTGCCCCCTACACCGGTAGAGAGCTCGGGGGAGCCAGAGACTGCCAGGCTGCTGCTGGGCTGGCTGCCTGTGTGGGACGGGGCAGAGCCGACCTAGGGGCAAGTTGGGCCTCTTGCTCTCCCTGCTGCCCTGAGGCTGCTGGGTCAAAGAGGTCTTGGGCATCCAGCCCTTTGCTGGTCCCTTCCCTCTGACGAGGCCCTCTGAGCTCCAGCACCTTGCAGTGTGGAGACAGCCCCTGCCAGCAACCTCCTCTCCAAAGAGGCCTCAACCGAGGCCTACGCCCAGGGGAAAAGCACCAGCGGGGATGATCCTGGGGAGGCGCACGGACATGTCTGGACCCAGTCCCAGCAGCCTGCCCCTTGGTGGGGCAGTGCCCCCGGAGGCCAGGAAGGTCTGGGCAAGGCTGGCCAGGGTCAGGGGCCCTGCTGGGTCCTGCCCCTGGCCTGTGAGGCCTCTGAGCACAACCGGCCCTCTCCCACTGGAAGACCTCCCCAGCTGCCTCCAAAGTCCTGTTTGCAAACACTCCCGCCCGCTGTTCACGCCAGGCTCGCACAATGCTCCCAAGCCCGGGAGAAAAGCGCTTCGGGGTGGTGCTCTCTCCGGGCCCTTGCCCCTGAGCCTGGGGGCCAGGCAGTGGGTCCACACTCCCAGACCAAGGCAGAACCACATGCACACGTCTGTTCCTGACCCCTGCACCGGCAGAGAGCTCTGGGGAGCCAGAGTCTGTCAGGCAGGTGCTGGGCTGGCCGCCTGTGTGGGAAGGGGCAGAGCCGACCTAGGGGCAAGTTGGGCCTCTTGCTCTCCCTGCTGCCATGAGGCTGCTGGGCCAAAGAGGTCTTGGGCATCCAGCCCCTTGCTGGTCCCTTCCCTCTGACGAGGCCCTCTGAGCTCCAGCACCTTGCAGTGTGGAGACAGCCCCTGCCAGCAACCTCCTCTCCAATGAGGCCTCAACCGAGGCCTAGGCCTAGGGGAAAGACACCAGCGGGGATGAGCCTGGGGAGGCGCCCGGGCATGTCTGGACCCAGTCCCCGCAGCCTGCCCCTTGGTGGGGCAGTACCCCCGGAGGCCAGGAAGGTCTGTGCAAGGCTGCCAGGGGCAGGGACAGTGCTGGGTCCTGCCCCTGGCCTGTTGGACGTCTGAGCACAACCGGCACTCTCGCGCTGGAAGACCTCCCCGTCTGCCTCCAAAGGCCGGTTTGCAAGCACTCCCGCCCGCTGTTCCCGCCAGGCACGCACAATGCTCCCAAGCCCGGGAGAAAAGCGCTTCGGGGTGGTGCTCTCTCCGGGCCCTTGCCCCTAAGCCTGCGGGCCAGGCAGGGGGAACACACTCCCAGGCCAAGACAGAACGACATGAACACGTCTGTTCCTGCCCCTTCCCCGGCAGAGAGCTCGGGGGAGCCAGAGTCTCTCAGGCAGGTGCTGGGCTGGCCGCCTGTGTGGGAAGGGGCAGAGCCGACCTAGGGGCAAGTTGGGCCTCTTGCTCTCCCTGCTGCCCTGAGGCTGCTGGGCCAAAGACGTCTTGGGCATCCAGCCCTTTGCTGGTCCCTTCCCTCTGACGAGGCCCTCTGAGCTCCAGCACCTTGCAGTGTGGAGACAGCACCTGCCAGCAATCTCCTCTCCAAGGAGGCCTCAACCGAGGCCTAGGCCCAGGGGAAAAGCACCAGCGGGGTTGAGCCTGGGGAGGCGCCCGGGCATGTCTGGACCCAGTCCCCGCAGCCTGCCCCTTGGTGGGGCAGTACCCCCGGAGGCCAGGAAGGTCTGGGAAAGGCTGGCCAGGGGCAGGGGCCCTGCTGGGTCCTGCCCCTGGCCTGTGGGGCCTCTGAGCACAACCGGCCCTCTCCCACTGGAAGACCTCCCCGGCTGCCTCCAAAGTCCTGTTTGCCAACACTCCCACCCGCTGTTCACGCCAGACTTGCACAATGCTCCCAAGCCCGGGAGAAAAGCGCTTCGGGGTGGTGCTCTCTCCGGGCCCTTGCCCCTGAGCCTGGGGGCAAGGCATGGGGAACACACTCCCAGGCCAAGGCAGAACCACATGCCCACGTCTGTTCCTGTCCCCTGCACCGGCAGAGAGCTTGGGGGAGCCAGAGTCTGTCAGGCAGCTGCTGGGTTGGCCGCCTGTGTGGGAAGGGGCAGAGCCGCCCTAGGGGCAAGTTGGGCCTCTTGCTCTCCCTGCTGCCCTGAGGCTGCTGGGCCAAAGACGTCTTGGGCATCCAGCCCCTTACTGGTCCCTTCCCTCTGACGAGGCCCTCTGAGCTCCAGCACCTTGCAGTGTGGAGACAGCCCCTGCCAGCAACCTCCTCTCCAAGGAGACCTCAACCGAGGCCTAGGCCCAGGGGAAAGACACCAGCGGGGATGAGCCAGGGGAGGCGCCCGAGCATGTCTGGACCCAGTCCCCGCAGCCTGCCCCTTGGTGGGGCAGTACCCCCGGAGGCCAGGAAGGTCTGGGTAAGGCTGGCCAGGGGCAGGGGTCCTGCTGGGTCCTGCCCCTGGCCTGTGGGGCCTCTGAGCACAACCGGCCCTCTCCCACTGGAAGACCTCCCCGGCTGCCTCCAAAGGCCGGTTTGAAGCGCTCCCGGCCACTGTTACCAGCAGGCGGGCACAATGCGCCTAAGCCCGGAAGAAAAGCGGTTCAGGGTGGTGCTCTCTCTGGGCCCTTGCCCCTGAGCCTGGGGGAAAGGCAGGGTGTCCACACTAACAGGCCAAGGCAGAACCACATGCACACGTCTGACCTGCCCCCTGCACCGGCAGAGAGCTCGGGGGAGCCAGAGACTCTCAGGCAGATGCTGGGCTGGCCGCCTGTGTAGGAAGTGGCAGAGCCGACCTAGGGGCAAGTTGGGCCTCTTGCTCTCCCTGCTGCCCTGAGGCTGCTGGGCCATAGAGGTCTTGGGCATCCAGCCCCTTGCTGGTCCCTTCCCTCTGACGAGGCCCTCTGAGCTCCAGCACCTTGCAGTGTGGAGACAGCCCCTGCCAGCAACCTCCTCTCCAAGGAGGCCTCAACCGAGGCCTAGGCCCAGGGGAAAGGCACCAGCGGGGATGAGCCTGGGGAGGCGCCCGGGCATGTCTGGACCCAGTCCCCGCAGCCTGCCCCTTGGTGGGGCAGTACCCCCGGAGGCCAGGAAGGTCTGGGCAAGGCTGTCCAGGGGCAGGGGCCCTGCTGGGTCCTGCCCCTGGCCTGTGGGGCCTCTGAGCACAACCGGCCCTCTCCCACTGGAAGAACTCCCCGGCTCCCTCCAAAGGCCAGTTTGCCAACACTCCCGCCCGCTGTTCCCGCCAGGCACGCACAATGCTCCCAAGCCCGGGAGAAAAGCGCTTCGGGGTGGTGCTCTCCTCGGGCCCTTGCCCCTGAGCCTGGGGGCCAGGCAGTTGGTCCACACTCCCAGACCAAGGCAGAACCACATGCACACGTCTGTTCCTGACCCCTGCACCGGCAGAGAGTTCGGGGGAGCCAGAGTCTGTCAGGCAGCTGCTGGGCTGGCCGCCTGTGTGGGAAGGGGCAGAGCCGACCTAGGGGCAAGTTGGGCCTCTTGCTCTCCCTGCTGCCCTGAGGCTGCTGGGTCAAAGAGGTCTTGGGCATCCAGCCCTTTGCTGGTCCCTTCCCTCTGACGAGGCCCTCTGAGCTCCAGCACCTTGCAGTGTGGAGACAGCCCCTGCCAGCAACCTCCTCTCCAAAGAGGCCTCAACCGAGGCCTACGCCCAGGGGAAAAGCACCAGCGGGGATGATCCTGGGGAGGCGCACGGACATGTCTGGACCCAGTCCCAGCAGCCTGCCCCTTGGTGGGGCAGTACCCCCGGAGGCCAGGAAGGTCTGGGCAAGGCTGGCCAGGGGCAGGGGCCCTGCTGGGTCCTGCCCCTGGCCTGTGGGGCCTCTGAGCACAACCGGCCCTCTCCCACTGGAAGAACTCCCCGGCTCCCTCCAAAGGCCAGTTTGCCAACACTCCCGCCCGCTGTTCCCGCCAGGCACGCACAATGCTCCCAAGCCCGGGAGAAAAGCGCTTCGGGGTGGTGCTCTCCTCGGGCCCTTGCCCCTGAGCCTGGGGTCCAGGCAGTTGGTCCACACTCCCAGACCAAGGCAGAACCACATGCACACGTCTGTTCCTGACCCCTGCACCGGCAGAGAGTTCGGGGGAGCCAGAGTCTGTCAGGCAGCTGCTGGGCTCGCCGCCTGTGTGGGAAGGGGCAGAGCCGACCTAGGGGCAAGTTGGGCCTCTTCCTCTCCCTGCTGCCCTGAGGCTGCTGGGCCAAAGAGGTCTTGGGCATCCAGCCCCTTGCTGGTCCCTTCCCTCTGACGAGGCCCTCTGAGCTCCAGCACCTTGCAGTGTGGAGACAGCCCCTGCCAGCAACATCCTCTGCAAGGAGGCCTCAACCGAGGCCTAGGCCCAGGGGAACGGCACCAGCGGGGATGAGCCTGGGGAGGCGCCCGGGCATGTCTGGACCCAGTCCCCGCAGCCTGCCCCTTGGTGGGGCAGTACCCCCGGAGGCCAGGAAGATCTGGGCAAGGCTGGCCAGGGGCAGGGGCCCTGCTGGGTCCTCCCCATGGCCTGTGGGGCCTCTGAGCACAACCGGCCCTCTCCCACTGGAAGACCTCCCCGGCTGCCTCCAAAGGCCGGTTTGCACGCACTCCCGCCCACTGTTCCCGCCAGGCGCGCACAATGCTCCCAAGCCCGGGAGAAAAGCGCTTCGGGGTGGTGCTCTCTCCGGGCCCTTGCCCCTGAGCGTGTGGGCAAGGCAGGGGGAACACACTCCCAGACCAAGGCAGAAACACATGCACACGTCTGTTCCTGTCCCCTGCACCGGCAGAGAGCTCGGGGGAGCCAGAGTCTGTCAGGCAGCTGCTGGGCTCGCCGCCTGTGTGGGAAGGGGCAGAGCCGACCTAGGGGCAAGTTGGGCCTCTTGCTCTCCCTGCTGCTCTGAGGCTGCAGGGCCAAAGACGTCTTGGGCATCCAGCCCCTTACTGGTCCCTTCCCTCTGACGAGGCCCTCTGAGCTCCAGCACCTTGCAGTGTGGAGACAGCCCCTGCCAGCAATCTCCTCTCCAAGGAGGCCTCAACCGAGGCCTAGGCCCAGGGGAAAGGCACCAGCGGGGTTGAGCCAGGGGAGGCGCCCGGGCATGTCTCGACCCTGTCCCCGCAGCCTGCCCCTTGGTGGGGCAGTACCCCCGGAGGCCAGGAAGGTCTGGGCAAGGCTGGCCAGGGGCAGGGGCCCTGCTGGGTCCTGCCCCTGGCCTGTGGGGCCTCTGAGCACAACCGGCCCTCTCCCACTGGAAGACCTCCCCGGCTGCCTCCAAAGGCCGGTTTGCAAGCACTCCCGCCCACTGTTCCCGCCAGGCGCGCACAATGCTCCCAAGCCCGGGAGAAAAGCGCTTCGGTGTGGTGGTCTCTCCGGGCCCTTGCCCCTGACCCTGGGGGCCAGGCAGGGGATCCACAGTCCCAGGCCAAGGCACAACAACATGCACACGTCTGTTCCTGCCCCCTCCACCGGCAGAGAGCTGGGGGGAGCCAGAGTCTGTCAGGCAGCTGCTGGGCTGGCCGCCTGTGTGGGAAGGGGCAGAGCCGACCTAGGGGCAAGTTGGGCCTCTTGCTCTCCCTGCTGCCCTGAGGCTGCTGTGCCAAAGAGGTCTTGGGCATCCAGCCCCTTGCTGGTCCCTTCCCTCTGACGAGGCCCTCTGAGCTCCAGCACCTTGCAGTGTGGAGACAGACCCTGCCAGCAACCTCCTCTCCAAGGAGGCCTCAACCGAAGCCTAGGCCCAGGGGAAAGGCACCAGCGGGGATGAGCCAGTGGAGGCGCACAGGCATATCAGGACCCAGTCCCCGCAGCCTGCCCCTTGGTGGGGCAGTACCCCCGGAGGCCAGGAAGGTCTGGGCAAGGCTGGCCAGGGGCAGGGTCCCTGCTGGGTCCTGCCCCTGGCCTGTGGGGCCTCTGAGCACAACCGGCCCTCTCCCACTGGAAGACCTCCCCGGCTGCCTTCAAAGGCGGGTTTGCCAACACTCCCGCCCGCTGTTCCCGCCAGGCACGCACAACGCTCGCAAGGCCAGGAGAAAAGCGCTTCGGGGTGTTGCTCTCTCCGGGCCCTTGCCCCTGAGCCTGGGGTCCAGGCAGTGGGTCCACACTCCCAGACCAAGGCAGAACCACATGCACACGTGTGTTCCTGACCCCTGAACCGGCAGAGAGCTCGGGGGAGCCAGAGTCTATCAGGCAGCTGCTGGGTTGGCTGCCTGTGTGGGAAGGGGCAGAGCCGACCTAGGGGCAAGTTGGGCCTCTTGCTCTCCCTGCTGCCCTGACGCTGCTGGGCCAAAGAGGTCTTGGGCATCCAGCCCCTTGCTGGTCCCTTCCCGCTGACGAGGCCCTCTGAGCTCCAGCACCTTGCAGTGTGGAGACAGCCCCTGCCAGCAACCTCCTCTCCAAGGAGGCATCAACCGAGGCCTATGCCCAGGGGAAAGGCACCAGCGGGGATGAGCCTGGGGAGGCGCCCAGGCATGTCTGGACCCAGTCCCCGCAGCCTGCCCCTTGGTGGGGCAGTACCCCCGGAGGCCAGGAAGGTCTGGGCAAGGCTGGCCAGGGGCAGGGGACCTGCTGGGTCCTGCCCCTGGCCTGTGAGGCCTCTGAGCACAACCGGCCCTCTCCCACTGGAAGACATCCACGGCTGCCTCCAAAGTCCTGTTTGCAAACACTCCTGCCCGCTGTTCACGCCAGGCTCGCACAATGCTCCCAAGCCCGGGAGAAAAGCGCTTCGGGGTGGTGCTCTCTCCGGGCCCTTGCCCCTGAGCCTGGGGGCAAGGCAGGGGGAACACACTCCCAGGCCAAGGCAGAACCACATGCCCACGTCTGTTCCTGTCCCCTGCACCGGCAGAGAGCTTGGGGGAGCCAGAGTCTGTGAGGCAGCTGCTGAGTTGGCCGCCTGTGTGGGAAGGGGCAGAGCCGCCCTAGGGGCAAGTTGGGCCTCTTGCTCTCCCTGCTGCCCTGAGGCTGCTGGGCCAAAGACGTCTTGGGCATCCAGCCCCTTACTGGTCCCTTCCCTCTGACGAGGCCCTCTGAGCTCCAGCACCTTGCAGTGTGGAGACAGCCCCTGCCAGCAACCTCCTCTCCAAGGAGGCCTCAACCGAGGCCTAGGCCCAGGGGAAAGGCACCAGCGGGGATGAGCCTGGGGAGGCGCCCGGGCATGTCTGGACCCAGGCCCCGCAGCCTGCCCCTTGGTGGGGCAGTACCCCCGGAGGCCAGGAAGGTCTGGGCAAGGCTGGCCAGGGGCAGGGGCCCTGCTGCGTCCTGCCCCTGGCCTGTGGGGCCTCTGAGCACAACCGGCCCTCTCCCACTGGAAGACCTCCCCGGCTGCCTCCAAAGGCCGGTTTGCAAGCGCTCCCGCCCACTGTTCCCAGCAGGCGTGCACAATGCTCCCAAGCCCGGGAGAAAAGCGCTTCAGGGTGGTGCTCTCTCCGGGCCCTTGCCCCTGAGCCTGGGGCAAGGCAGGGTGTCCACACTCCCAGGACAAGGCAGAACCACATGCACACGTCTGATCTGCCCCCTGCACCGGCAGAGAGCTCGGGGGAGCCAGAGTCTGTCAGGCAGCTGCTGGGCTGGCCGCCTGTGTGGGAAGGGGCAGAGCCGCCCTAGGGGCAAGTTGGGCCTCTTGCTCTCCCTGCTGCCCTGAGGCTGCTGGGCCAAAGACGTCTTGGGCATCCAGCCCCTTGCTGGTCCCTTCCCTCTGACGAGGCCCTCTGAGCTCCAGCACCTTGCAGTGTGCAGACAGCCCCTGCCGGCAACCTCCTCTCCAAGGAGGCCTCAACCGAGGCCTAGGCCCAGGGGAAAGGCACCAGCGGGGATGAGCCTGGGGAGGCGCCCGGGCATGTCTGGACCCAGTCCCCGCAGCCTGCCCCTTGGTGGGGTAGTACCCCCGGAGGCCAGGAAGGTCTGGGCAAGGCTGCCAGAGGCAGGGACACTGCTGGGTCCTGCCCCTGGCCTGTGGGGCCTCTGAGAACAACTGGCACTCTCCCGCTGGAAGACCTCCCCGGCTGCCTCCAAAGGCTGGTTTGCAAGCACTCAATCCCGCTGTTCACGCCAGCTGCGCACAATGCTCCCAAGCCCGGGAGAAAAGCATTTTGGGGTGGTGCTCACTCCGGGCTTTGGAAGACCTCCCCGGCTGCCTCCAAGGCCGGTTTGCAAGCACTTCTGCCTGCTGTTCCCGCCACCCGCGCACAATGCTCCCAAGCCCGGGAGAAAAGCGTTTCGGGGTGGTGTTCTCTCTGGATCCAAGAAAGACCTCCCGGGCTGCCCCCAAATGCCGGTTTGCAAGCACTCCCACTCACTGTTCCCGCCATCCGTGCAAATGCTCCAAGCCCAGG
Organism: Dama dama; assembly: GCF_033118175.1. Lineage (NCBI taxonomy): Eukaryota > Metazoa > Chordata > Mammalia > Artiodactyla > Cervidae > Dama > Dama dama. Next base: position 68,239 of record NW_026870886.1, read on the forward strand.
AGAAAAGCCCTTCAGGGTGGTGCTCTCTCCCGGCCCTTGGAAGACCTCCCCGGCTGCCTCCAAAGGCTGGATTTCAAGTACTCCCTCCCGCTGTCCCGCCAGCCGCACACAATGCTCCCAATCACGGGAGAAAAGCGCTTCGGGGTGGTGCTCTCTACGGGCCCTTGGAAGACTTCCCCGTTTGTCTCCAAAGGCCGGTTTGCAAGCACTCATGCCCGCTGTTCCCGCCAGCCGCGCACAATGCTCCCAAGCCTAGGAGAAAAGCGCTTCGGGGTGGTGCTCTCTCCCGGCCCTTGGAAGACCTCCCCGGCTGCCTCCAAAGGCCGGTTTGCAAGCACTCAATCCCGCTGTTCCCGCCAGCCGCGCACAATGCTCCCAAGCCCGGGAGAAAAGCGCTTCGGGGTGGTGCTCTCTCCCGGCCCTTGGAAGACCTCCCCGGCTGCCTCCAAAGGCTGGTCTTCAAGAACTCCCTCCCGCTGACCCGCCAGCCGCACACAATGCTCCCAAGCCCGGGAGAAAAGCATTTTGAGGTGGTCTCTCTCCGGGCCCTTGGAAGACTCCCCGGCTGCCTCTAAAGGCCGGTTTGCAAGCACTCATGTCCTCTGTTCCCGACAGCCGCGAACAATGCTCCCAATTCCGTGAGAAAAGTGCTTCGGGATGGTGCTCTCTCCGGGCCCTTGGAAGACCTCCCAAGCTGCCTCCAAAGGCCGGTTTGCAAGCACTCCCGCCCGCTGTTCCCGCCAGCCTCGCACAATGCTCCCAAGCCCGGGAGAAAAGCGCTTCGGGGTGGTGTTCTCTCCGTGCCAATGGAGGACCTCCCTGGCTGCCCCCAAAGGCCGGTTTGCAAGCACTCCCACTCGCTGTTCCCGCCAGCCACGCACAATCCTCCAAAACCCCGGAGAAAAGCGCTTCGGGGTGGTGTTCTCTCCGTGCCTATGGAAGACCTCCCGGGGTGCCCCCAAAGGCCGGTTTGGAAGCAATCCCACTCGCTGTTCCCGCCATCCGCGCACAATGCTCCCAAGCCCGGGAGAAAAGCATTTTGGGGTGGTGCTCACACCGGGCCCTGGAAGACCTCCCCGGCTGCCTCCAAAGGACGGTTTTCAAGCACTCCTGCCTGCTGTTCCCGCCACCCGCGCAGAATGCTCCCAAGCGCGGGAGAAAAGCGCTTCGGGGTGGTGCTCTCTACAGGCCCTTGGAAGACCTCCCCGGCTGCCTCCAAAGGCCGGTTTGCAAGGACTCCTTCCTGCTGTACCCGCCAGCCACGCACAATGCTCCCAAGCCCGGGAGAAAAGCATTTTGGGGTGGTGCTCACTCCGGGCCCTTGGAAGACCTCCCCGGCTGCCTCCAATGGCCAGTTTGCAAGCACTCATGTCCGCTGTTCCCACCAGCCGCACACAATGCTCCCAAGCCCGGGAGAAAAGCTTTTTGGGGTGGTGCTCACACCGGGCCCTGGAAGACCTCCCCAGCTGCCTGCAAAGGCCGGTTTTCAAGCACTCCTGCCTGCTGTTCCCGCCAGCCGCGCACAATGCTCCCAAGCCCGGGAGAAAAGCTTTTTGGGGTGGTGCTCACACCGGGCCCTGGAAGACCTCCCCGGCTGCCTCCAAAGGACGGTTTTCAAGCACTCCTGCCTGCTGTTCCCGCCACCTGCGCACAATGCTCCCAAGCCCGGGAGAAAAGCGCTTCGGGGTGGTGCTCTCTACAGGCCCTTGGAAGACCTCCCCGGCTGCCTCCAAAGGCCGGTTTGCAAGGACTCCTTCCTGCTGTTCCCGCCAGCCACGCACAATGCTCCCAAGCCCGGGAGAGAAGCATTTTGGGGTGGTGCTCTCTACAGGCCCTTGGAAGACCTCCCCGGCTGCCTCCAGTGGCCAGTTTGCAAGCACTCATGCCCGCTGTTCCCACCAGCCGCGCACAATGCTCCCAAGCCCGGGAGAAAAGCTTTTTGGGGTGGTGCTCACACCGGGCCCTGGAAGACCTCCCCGGCTGCCTGCAAAGGCCGGTTTTCAAGCACTCCTGCCTGCTGTTCCTGCCACCCGCGCACAATACTCCCAAGCCCGGGAGAAAAGCGCTTCGGGGTGGTGCTCTCTACAGGCCCTTGGAAGACCTCCCCCGCTGCCTCCAAAGGCCGGTTTGCAAGGACTCCTTCCTGCTGTTCCCGCCAGCCACGCACAATGCTCCCAAGCCCGGGAGAAAAGTGCTTCGGGGTGGTGATCTCTCCGGGCCCTTGGAAGTCGTCCCCGGCTGCCTCCAAAGGCCGGTTTGCAAGCACTCATGCCCGTTGTTCCCACCAGCCGCGCACAATGCTCCCAAGCCCGGGAGAAAAGCATTTTGGGGTGGTGCTCTCTCCGGGCCCTTGGAAGACGTCCCCGGCTGCCTCCAAAGGCCGGTTTGCAAGCACTCATGCCCGTTGTTCCCACCAGCCGCGCACAATGCTCCCAAGCCCGGGAGAAAAGCATTTTGGGGTGGTGCTCTCTCCGGGCCCTTGGAAGACGTCCCCGGCTGCCTCCAAAGGCCGGTTTGCAAGCACTCATGCCCGCTGTTCCCGCCAGCCGCGCACAATGCTCCCAAGACCGTGAGAAAAGCGCTTCGGGGTGGTGTTCTCTCAGGGACCATGGAGGACCTCCCCGGCTGCCCCCAAAGGCCGGTTTGCAAGCATTCCCACTCGCTGTTCCCGCCAGGCACACACAATGTTCCAAAACCCCGGAGAAAAGTGCTTCGGGGTGGTGGTCTCTCCGGGCCCCTGCCCCTGAGCCTGGGGGCCAGGCAGGGGATCCACAGTCCCAGGCCAAGGCAGAACCACATGCACACGTCTGTTCCTGCCCCCTCCACCGGCAGAGAGCTGGGGGGAGCCAGAGTCTGTCAGGCAGCTGCTGGGCTGGCCGCCTGTGTGGGAAGGGGCAGAGCCGACCTAGGGGCAAGTTGGGCCTCTTGCTCTCCCTGCTGCCCTGAGGCTGCTGGGCCAAAGAGGTCTTGGGCATCCAGCCCCTTGCTGGTCCCTTCCCTCTGACGAGGCCCTCTGAGCTCCAGCACCTTGCAGTGTGGAGACAGCCCCTGCCAGCAACCTCCTCTCCAAGGAGGCCTCAACCGAGGCCTAGGCCCAGGGGAAAGGCACCAGCGGAGATGAGCCAGTGGAGGCGCACGGGCATGTCTGGACCCAGTCCCCGCAGCCTGCCCCTTGGTGGGGCAGTACCCCCGGAGGCCAGGAAGGTCTGGGCAAGGCTGCGAGGGGCAGGGGCCCTGCTGGGTCGTGCCCCTGGCCTGTGGGGCGTCTGAGCACAACCGGCACTTTCCCGCTGGAAGACCTCCCCGTCTGCCTCCAAAGGCCGGTTTGCAAGCACTCCCGCCCGCTGTTCCCGCCAGGCACGCACAATGCTCCCAAGCCCGGGAGAAAAGCGCTTCGGGGTGGTGCTCTCCTCGGGCCCTTGCCCCTGAGCCTGGGGTCCAGGCAGTTGGTCCACACTCCCAGACCAAGGCAGAACCACATGCACACGTCTGTTCCTGACCCCTGCACCGGCAGAGAGTTCGGGGGAGCCAGAGTCTGTCAGGCAGCTGCTGGGCTCGCCGCCTGTGTGGGAAGGGGCAGAGCCGACCTAGGGGCAAGTTGGGCCTCTTCCTCTCCCTGCTGCCCTGAGGCTGCTGGGCCAAAGAGGTCTTGGGCATCCAGCCCCTTGCTGGTCCCTTCCCTCTGACGAGGCCCTCTGAGCTCCAGCACCTTGCAGTGTGGAGACAGCCCCTGCCAGCAACATCCTCTGCAAGGAGGCCTCAACCGAGGCCTAGGCCCAGGGGAACGGCACCAGCGGGGATGAGCCTGGGGAGGCGCCCGGGCATGTCTGGACCCAGTCCCCGCAGCCTGCCCCTTGGTGGGGCAGTACCCCCGGAGGCCAGGAAGATCTGGGCAAGGCTGGCCAGGGGCAGGGGCCCTGCTGGGTCCTCCCCATGGCCTGTGGGGCCTCTGAGCACAACCGGCCCTCTCCCACTGGAAGACCTCCCCGGCTGCCTCCAAAGGCCGGTTTGCACGCACTCCCGCCCACTGTTCCCGCCAGGCGCGCACAATGCTCCCAAGCCCGGGAGAAAAGCGCTTCGGGGTGGTGCTCTCTCCGGGCCCTTGCCCCTGAGCGTGTGGGCAAGGCAGGGGGAACACACTCCCAGACCAAGGCAGAAACACATGCACACGTCTGTTCCTGTCCCCTGCACCGGCAGAGAGCTCGGGGGAGCCAGAGTCTGTCAGGCAGCTGCTGGGCTGGCCGCCTGTGTGGGAAGGGGCAGAGCCGACCTAGGGGCAAGTTGGGCCTCTTGCTCTCCCTGCTGCTCTGAGGCTGCAGGGCCAAAGACGTCTTGGGCATCCAGCCCCTTACTGGTCCCTTCCCTCTGACGAGGCCCTCTGAGCTCCAGCACCTTGCAGTGTGGAGACAGCCCCTGCCAGCAATCTCCTCTCCAAGGAGGCCTCAACCGAGGCCTAGGCCCAGGGGAAAGGCACCAGCGGGGTTGAGCCAGGGGAGGCGCCCGGGCATGTCTCGACCCTGTCCCCGCAGCCTGCCCCTTGGTGGGGCAGTACCCCCGGAGGCCAGGAAGGTCTGGGCAAGGCTGGCCAGGGGCAGGGGCCCTGCTGGGTCCTGCCCCTGGCCTGTGGGGCCTCTGAGCACAACCGGCCCTCTCCCACTGGAAGACCTCCCCGGCTGCCTCCAAAGGCCGGTTTGCAAGCACTCCCGCCCACTGTTCCCGCCAGGCGCGCACAATGCTCCCAAGCCCGGGAGAAAAGCGCTTCGGTGTGGTGGTCTCTCCGGGCCCTTGCCCCTGACCCTGGGGGCCAGGCAGGGGATCCACAGTCCCAGGCCAAGGCACAACAACATGCACACGTCTGTTCCTGCCCCCTCCACCGGCAGAGAGCTGGGGGGAGCCAGAGTCTGTCAGGCAGCTGCTGGGCTGGCCGCCTGTGTGGGAAGGGGCAGAGCCGACCTAGGGGCAAGTTGGGCCTCTTGCTCTCCCTGCTGCCCTGAGGCTGCTGTGCCAAAGAGGTCTTGGGCATCCAGCCCCTTGCTGGTCCCTTCCCTCTGACGAGGCCCTCTGAGCTCCAGCACCTTGCAGTGTGGAGACAGACCCTGCCAGCAACCTCCTCTCCAAGGAGGCCTCAACCGAAGCCTAGGCCCAGGGGAAAGGCACCAGCGGGGATGAGCCAGTGGAGGCGCACAGGCATATCAGGACCCAGTCCCCGCAGCCTGCCCCTTGGTGGGGCAGTACCCCCGGAGGCCAGGAAGGTCTGGGCAAGGCTGGCCAGGGGCAGGGTCCCTGCTGGGTCCTGCCCCTGGCCTGTGGGGCCTCTGAGCACAACCGGCCCTCTCCCACTGGAAGACCTCCCCGGCTGCCTTCAAAGGCGGGTTTGCCAACACTCCCGCCCGCTGTTCCCGCCAGGCACGCACAACGCTCGCAAGGCCAGGAGAAAAGCGCTTCGGGGTGTTGCTCTCTCCGGGCCCTTGCCCCTGAGCCTGGGGTCCAGGCAGTGGGTCCACACTCCCAGACCAAGGCAGAACCACATGCACACGTGTGTTCCTGACCCCTGAACCGGCAGAGAGCTCGGGGGAGCCAGAGTCTATCAGGCAGCTGCTGGGTTGGCTGCCTGTGTGGGAAGGGGCAGAGCCGACCTAGGGGCAAGTTGGGCCTCTTGCTCTCCCTGCTGCCCTGACGCTGCTGGGCCAAAGAGGTCTTGGGCATCCAGCCCCTTGCTGGTCCCTTCCCGCTGACGAGGCCCTCTGAGCTCCAGCACCTTGCAGTGTGGAGACAGCCCCTGCCAGCAACCTCCTCTCCAAGGAGGCATCAACCGAGGCCTATGCCCAGGGGAAAGGCACCAGCGGGGATGAGCCTGGGGAGGCGCCCAGGCATGTCTGGACCCAGTCCCCGCAGCCTGCCCCTTGGTGGGGCAGTACCCCCGGAGGCCAGGAAGGTCTGGGCAAGGCTGGCCAGGGGCAGGGGACCTGCTGGGTCCTGCCCCTGGCCTGTGAGGCCTCTGAGCACAACCGGCCCTCTCCCACTGGAAGACATCCACGGCTGCCTCCAAAGTCCTGTTTGCAAACACTCCTGCCCGCTGTTCACGCCAGGCTCGCACAATGCTCCCAAGCCCGGGAGAAAAGCGCTTCGGGGTGGTGCTCTCTCCGGGCCCTTGCCCCTGAGCCTGGGGGCAAGGCAGGGGGAACACACTCCCAGGCCAAGGCAGAACCACATGCCCACGTCTGTTCCTGTCCCCTGCACCGGCAGAGAGCTTGGGGGAGCCAGAGTCTGTGAGGCAGCTGCTGAGTTGGCCGCCTGTGTGGGAAGGGGCAGAGCCGCCCTAGGGGCAAGTTGGGCCTCTTGCTCTCCCTGCTGCCCTGAGGCTGCTGGGCCAAAGACGTCTTGGGCATCCAGCCCCTTACTGGTCCCTTCCCTCTGACGAGGCCCTCTGAGCTCCAGCACCTTGCAGTGTGGAGACAGCCCCTGCCAGCAACCTCCTCTCCAAGGAGGCCTCAACCGAGGCCTAGGCCCAGGGGAAAGGCACCAGCGGGGATGAGCCTGGGGAGGCGCCCGGGCATGTCTGGACCCAGGCCCCGCAGCCTGCCCCTTGGTGGGGCAGTACCCCCGGAGGCCAGGAAGGTCTGGGCAAGGCTGGCCAGGGGCAGGGGCCCTGCTGCGTCCTGCCCCTGGCCTGTGGGGCCTCTGAGCACAACCGGCCCTCTCCCACTGGAAGACCTCCCCGGCTGCCTCCAAAGGCCGGTTTGCAAGCGCTCCCGCCCACTGTTCCCAGCAGGCGTGCACAATGCTCCCAAGCCCGGGAGAAAAGCGCTTCAGGGTGGTGCTCTCTCCGGGCCCTTGCCCCTGAGCCTGGGGCAAGGCAGGGTGTCCACACTCCCAGGACAAGGCAGAACCACATGCACACGTCTGATCTGCCCCCTGCACCGGCAGAGAGCTCGGGGGAGCCAGAGTCTGTCAGGCAGCTGCTGGGCTGGCCGCCTGTGTGGGAAGGGGCAGAGCCGCCCTAGGGGCAAGTTGGGCCTCTTGCTCTCCCTGCTGCCCTGAGGCTGCTGGGCCAAAGACGTCTTGGGCATCCAGCCCCTTGCTGGTCCCTTCCCTCTGACGAGGCCCTCTGAGCTCCAGCACCTTGCAGTGTGCAGACAGCCCCTGCCGGCAACCTCCTCTCCAAGGAGGCCTCAACCGAGGCCTAGGCCCAGGGGAAAGGCACCAGCGGGGATGAGCCTGGGGAGGCGCCCGGGCATGTCTGGACCCAGTCCCCGCAGCCTGCCCCTTGGTGGGGTAGTACCCCCGGAGGCCAGGAAGGTCTGGGCAAGGCTGCCAGAGGCAGGGACACTGCTGGGTCCTGCCCCTGGCCTGTGGGGCCTCTGAGAACAACTGGCACTCTCCCGCTGGAAGACCTCCCCGGCTGCCTCCAAAGGCTGGTTTGCAAGCACTCAATCCCGCTGTTCACGCCAGCTGCGCACAATGCTCCCAAGCCCGGGAGAAAAGCATTTTGGGGTGGTGCTCACTCCGGGCTTTGGAAGACCTCCCCGGCTGCCTCCAAGGCCGGTTTGCAAGCACTTCTGCCTGCTGTTCCCGCCACCCGCGCACAATGCTCCCAAGCCCGGGAGAAAAGCGTTTCGGGGTGGTGTTCTCTCTGGATCCAAGAAAGACCTCCCGGGCTGCCCCCAAATGCCGGTTTGCAAGCACTCCCACTCACTGTTCCCGCCATCCGTGCAAATGCTCCAAGCCCAGGAGAAAAGCCCTTCAGGGTGGTGCTCTCTCCCGGCCCTTGGAAGACCTCCCCGGCTGCCTCCAAAGGCTGGATTTCAAGTACTCCCTCCCGCTGTCCCGCCAGCCGCACACAATGCTCCCAATCACGGGAGAAAAGCGCTTCGGGGTGGTGCTCTCTACGGGCCCTTGGAAGACTTCCCCGTTTGTCTCCAAAGGCCGGTTTGCAAGCACTCATGCCCGCTGTTCCCGCCAGCCGCGCACAATGCTCCCAAGCCTAGGAGAAAAGCGCTTCGGGGTGGTGCTCTCTCCCGGCCCTTGGAAGACCTCCCCGGCTGCCTCCAAAGGCCGGTTTGCAAGCACTCAATCCCGCTGTTCCCGCCAGCCGCGCACAATGCTCCCAAGCCCGGGAGAAAAGCGCTTCGGGGTGGTGCTCTCTCCCGGCCCTTGGAAGACCTCCCCGGCTGCCTCCAAAGGCTGGTCTTCAAGAACTCCCTCCCGCTGACCCGCCAGCCGCACACAATGCTCCCAAGCCCGGGAGAAAAGCATTTTGAGGTGGTCTCTCTCCGGGCCCTTGGAAGACTCCCCGGCTGCCTCTAAAGGCCGGTTTGCAAGCACTCATGTCCTCTGTTCCCGACAGCCGCGAACAATGCTCCCAATTCCGTGAGAAAAGTGCTTCGGGATGGTGCTCTCTCCGGGCCCTTGGAAGACCTCCCAAGCTGCCTCCAAAGGCCGGTTTGCAAGCACTCCCGCCCGCTGTTCCCGCCAGCCTCGCACAATGCTCCCAAGCCCGGGAGAAAAGCGCTTCGGGGTGGTGTTCTCTCCGTGCCAATGGAGGACCTCCCTGGCTGCCCCCAAAGGCCGGTTTGCAAGCACTCCCACTCGCTGTTCCCGCCAGCCACGCACAATCCTCCAAAACCCCGGAGAAAAGCGCTTCGGGGTGGTGTTCTCTCCGTGCCTATGGAAGACCTCCCGGGGTGCCCCCAAAGGCCGGTTTGGAAGCAATCCCACTCGCTGTTCCCGCCATCCGCGCACAATGCTCCCAAGCCCGGGAGAAAAGCATTTTGGGGTGGTGCTCACACCGGGCCCTGGAAGACCTCCCCGGCTGCCTCCAAAGGACGGTTTTCAAGCACTCCTGCCTGCTGTTCCCGCCACCCGCGCAGAATGCTCCCAAGCGCGGGAGAAAAGCGCTTCGGGGTGGTGCTCTCTACAGGCCCTTGGAAGACCTCCCCGGCTGCCTCCAAAGGCCGGTTTGCAAGGACTCCTTCCTGCTGTACCCGCCAGCCACGCACAATGCTCCCAAGCCCGGGAGAAAAGCATTTTGGGGTGGTGCTCACTCCGGGCCCTTGGAAGACCTCCCCGGCTGCCTCCAATGGCCAGTTTGCAAGCACTCATGTCCGCTGTTCCCACCAGCCGCACACAATGCTCCCAAGCCCGGGAGAAAAGCTTTTTGGGGTGGTGCTCACACCGGGCCCTGGAAGACCTCCCCAGCTGCCTGCAAAGGCCGGTTTTCAAGCACTCCTGCCTGCTGTTCCCGCCAGCCGCGCACAATGCTCCCAAGCCCGGGAGAAAAGCTTTTTGGGGTGGTGCTCACACCGGGCCCTGGAAGACCTCCCCGGCTGCCTCCAAAGGACGGTTTTCAAGCACTCCTGCCTGCTGTTCCCGCCACCTGCGCACAATGCTCCCAAGCCCGGGAGAAAAGCGCTTCGGGGTGGTGCTCTCTACAGGCCCTTGGAAGACCTCCCCGGCTGCCTCCAAAGGCCGGTTTGCAAGGACTCCTTCCTGCTGTTCCCGCCAGCCACGCACAATGCTCCCAAGCCCGGGAGAGAAGCATTTTGGGGTGGTGCTCTCTACAGGCCCTTGGAAGACCTCCCCGGCTGCCTCCAGTGGCCAGTTTGCAAGCACTCATGCCCGCTGTTCCCACCAGCCGCGCACAATGCTCCCAAGCCCGGGAGAAAAGCTTTTTGGGGTGGTGCTCACACCGGGCCCTGGAAGACCTCCCCGGCTGCCTGCAAAGGCCGGTTTTCAAGCACTCCTGCCTGCTGTTCCTGCCACCCGCGCACAATACTCCCAAGCCCGGGAGAAAAGCGCTTCGGGGTGGTGCTCTCTACAGGCCCTTGGAAGACCTCCCCCGCTGCCTCCAAAGGCCGGTTTGCAAGGACTCCTTCCTGCTGTTCCCGCCAGCCACGCACAATGCTCCCAAGCCCGGGAGAAAAGTGCTTCGGGGTGGTGATCTCTCCGGGCCCTTGGAAGTCGTCCCCGGCTGCCTCCAAAGGCCGGTTTGCAAGCACTCATGCCCGTTGTTCCCACCAGCCGCGCACAATGCTCCCAAGCCCGGGAGAAAAGCATTTTGGGGTGGTGCTCTCTCCGGGCCCTTGGAAGACGTCCCCGGCTGCCTCCAAAGGCCGGTTTGCAAGCACTCATGCCCGTTGTTCCCACCAGCCGCGCACAATGCTCCCAAGCCCGGGAGAAAAGCATTTTGGGGTGGTGCTCTCTCCGGGCCCTTGGAAGACGTCCCCGGCTGCCTCCAAAGGCCGGTTTGCAAGCACTCATGCCCGCTGTTCCCGCCAGCCGCGCACAATGCTCCCAAGACCGTGAGAAAAGCGCTTCGGGGTGGTGTTCTCTCAGGGACCATGGAGGACCTCCCCGGCTGCCCCCAAAGGCCGGTTTGCAAGCATTCCCACTCGCTGTTCCCGCCAGGCACACACAATGTTCCAAAACCCCGGAGAAAAGTGCTTCGGGGTGGTGGTCTCTCCGGGCCCCTGCCCCTGAGCCTGGGGGCCAGGCAGGGGATCCACAGTCCCAGGCCAAGGCAGAACCACATGCACACGTCTGTTCCTGCCCCCTCCACCGGCAGAGAGCTGGGGGGAGCCAGAGTCTGTCAGGCAGCTGCTGGGCTGGCCGCCTGTGTGGGAAGGGGCAGAGCCGACCTAGGGGCAAGTTGGGCCTCTTGCTCTCCCTGCTGCCCTGAGGCTGCTGGGCCAAAGAGGTCTTGGGCATCCAGCCCCTTGCTGGTCCCTTCCCTCTGACGAGGCCCTCTGAGCTCCAGCACCTTGCAGTGTGGAGACAGCCCCTGCCAGCAACCTCCTCTCCAAGGAGGCCTCAACCGAGGCCTAGGCCCAGGGGAAAGGCACCAGCGGAGATGAGCCAGTGGAGGCGCACGGGCATGTCTGGACCCAGTCCCCGCAGCCTGCCCCTTGGTGGGGCAGTACCCCCGGAGGCCAGGAAGGTCTGGGCAAGGCTGCGAGGGGCAGGGGCCCTGCTGGGTCGTGCCCCTGGCCTGTGGGGCGTCTGAGCACAACCGGCACTTTCCCGCTGGAAGACCTCCCCGTCTGCCTCCAAAGGCCGGTTTGCAAGCACTCCCGCCCGCTGTTCCCGCCAGGCACGCACAATGCTCCCAAGCCCGGGAGAAAAGCGCTTCGGGGTGGTGCTCTCTCCGGGCCCTTGCCCCTGAGCCTGGGGGCCAGGCAGTTGGAACACACTCCCAGGCCAATGCAGAACGACATGCACACGTCTGTTCCTGCCCCCTACACCGGTAGAGAGCTCGGGGGAGCCAGAGACTGCCAGGCTGCTGCTGGGCTGGCTGCCTGTGTGGGACGGGGCAGAGCCGACCTAGGGGCAAGTTGGGCCTCTTGCTCTCCCTGCTGCCCTGAGGCTGCTGGGTCAAAGAGGTCTTGGGCATCCAGCCCTTTGCTGGTCCCTTCCCTCTGACGAGGCCCTCTGAGCTCCAGCACCTTGCAGTGTGGAGACAGCCCCTGCCAGCAACCTCCTCTCCAAAGAGGCCTCAACCGAGGCCTACGCCCAGGGGAAAAGCACCAGCGGGGATGATCCTGGGGAGGCGCACGGACATGTCTGGACCCAGTCCCAGCAGCCTGCCCCTTGGTGGGGCAGTGCCCCCGGAGGCCAGGAAGGTCTGGGCAAGGCTGGCCAGGGTCAGGGGCCCTGCTGGGTCCTGCCCCTGGCCTGTGAGGCCTCTGAGCACAACCGGCCCTCTCCCACTGGAAGACCTCCCCAGCTGCCTCCAAAGTCCTGTTTGCAAACACTCCCGCCCGCTGTTCACGCCAGGCTCGCACAATGCTCCCAAGCCCGGGAGAAAAGCGCTTCGGGGTGGTGCTCTCTCCGGGCCCTTGCCCCTGAGCCTGGGGGCCAGGCAGTGGGTCCACACTCCCAGACCAAGGCAGAACCACATGCACACGTCTGTTCCTGACCCCTGCACCGGCAGAGAGCTCTGGGGAGCCAGAGTCTGTCAGGCAGGTGCTGGGCTGGCCGCCTGTGTGGGAAGGGGCAGAGCCGACCTAGGGGCAAGTTGGGCCTCTTGCTCTCCCTGCTGCCATGAGGCTGCTGGGCCAAAGAGGTCTTGGGCATCCAGCCCCTTGCTGGTCCCTTCCCTCTGACGAGGCCCTCTGAGCTCCAGCACCTTGCAGTGTGGAGACAGCCCCTGCCAGCAACCTCCTCTCCAATGAGGCCTCAACCGAGGCCTAGGCCTAGGGGAAAGACACCAGCGGGGATGAGCCTGGGGAGGCGCCCGGGCATGTCTGGACCCAGTCCCCGCAGCCTGCCCCTTGGTGGGGCAGTACCCCCGGAGGCCATGAAGGTCTGTGCAAGGCTGCCAGGGGCAGGGACAGTGCTGGGTCCTGCCCCTGGCCTGTTGGACGTCTGAGCACAACCGGCACTCTCGCGCTGGAAGACCTCCCCGTCTGCCTCCAAAGGCCGGTTTGCAAGCACTCCCGCCCGCTGTTCCCGCCAGGCACGCACAATGCTCCCAAGCCCGGGAGAAAAGCGCTTCGGGGTGGTGCTCTCTCCGGGCCCTTGCCCCTAAGCCTGCGGGCCAGGCAGGGGGAACACACTCCCAGGCCAAGACAGAACGACATGAACACGTCTGTTCCTGCCCCTTCCCCGGCAGAGAGCTCGGGGGAGCCAGAGTCTCTCAGGCAGGTGCTGGGCTGGCCGCCTGTGTGGGAAGGGGCAGAGCCGACCTAGGGGCAAGTTGGGCCTCTTGCTCTCCCTGCTGCCCTGAGGCTGCTGGGCCAAAGACGTCTTGGGCATCCAGCCCTTTGCTGGTCCCTTCCCTCTGACGAGGCCCTCTGAGCTCCAGCACCTTGCAGTGTGGAGACAGCACCTGCCAGCAATCTCCTCTCCAAGGAGGCCTCAACCGAGGCCTAGGCCCAGGGGAAAAGCACCAGCGGGGTTGAGCCTGGGGAGGCGCCCGGGCATGTCTGGACCCAGTCCCCGCAGCCTGCCCCTTGGTGGGGCAGTACCCCCGGAGGCCAGGAAGGTCTGGGAAAGGCTGGCCAGGGGCAGGGGCCCTGCTGGGTCCTGCCCCTGGCCTGTGGGGCCTCTGAGCACAACCGGCCCTCTCCCACTGGAAGACCTCCCCGGCTGCCTCCAAAGTCCTGTTTGCCAACACTCCCACCCGCTGTTCACGCCAGACTTGCACAATGCTCCCAAGCCCGGGAGAAAAGCGCTTCGGGGTGGTGCTCTCTCCGGGCCCTTGCCCCTGAGCCTGGGGGCAAGGCATGGGGAACACACTCCCAGGCCAAGGCAGAACCACATGCCCACGTCTGTTCCTGTCCCCTGCACCGGCAGAGAGCTTGGGGGAGCCAGAGTCTGTCAGGCAGCTGCTGGGTTGGCCGCCTGTGTGGGAAGGGGCAGAGCCGCCCTAGGGGCAAGTTGGGCCTCTTGCTCTCCCTGCTGCCCTGAGGCTGCTGGGCCAAAGACGTCTTGGGCATCCAGCCCCTTACTGGTCCCTTCCCTCTGACGAGGCCCTCTGAGCTCCAGCACCTTGCAGTGTGGAGACAGCCCCTGCCAGCAACCTCCTCTCCAAGGAGACCTCAACCGAGGCCTAGGCCCAGGGGAAAGACACCAGCGGGGATGAGCCAGGGGAGGCGCCCGAGCATGTCTGGACCAAGTCCCCGCAGCCTGCCCCTTGGTGGGGCAGTACCCCCGGAGGCCAGGAAGGTCTGGGTAAGGCTGGCCAGGGGCAGGGGTCCTGCTGGGTCCTGCCCCTGGCCTGTGGGGCCTCTGAGCACAACCGGCCCTCTCCCACTGGAAGACCTCCCCGGCTGCCTCCAAAGGCCGGTTTGAAGCGCTCCCGGCCACTGTTACCAGCAGGCGGGCACAATGCGCCTAAGCCCGGAAGAAAAGCGGTTCAGGGTGGTGCTCTCTCTGGGCCCTTGCCCCTGAGCCTGGGGGAAAGGCAGGGTGTCCACACTAACAGGCCAAGGCAGAACCACATGCACACGTCTGACCTGCCCCCTGCACCGGCAGAGAGCTCGGGGGAGCCAGAGACTCTCAGGCAGCTGCTGGGCTGGCCGCCTGTGTAGGAAGTGGCAGAGCCGACCTAGGGGCAAGTTGGGCCTCTTGCTCTCCCTGCTGCCCTGAGGCTGCTGGGCCATAGAGGTCTTGGGCATCCAGCCCCTTGCTGGTCCCTTCCCTCTGACGAGGCCCTCTGAGCTCCAGCACCTTGCAGTGTGGAGACAGCCCCTGCCAGCAACCTCCTCTCCAAGGAGGCCTCAACCGAGGCCTAGGCCCAGGGGAAAGGCACCAGCGGGGATGAGCCTGGGGAGGCGCCCGGGCATGTCTGGACCCAGTCCCCGCAGCCTGCCCCTTGGTGGGGCAGTACCCCCGGAGGCCAGGAAGGTCTGGGCAAGGCTGTCCAGGGGCAGGGGCCCTGCTGGGTCCTGCCCCTGGCCTGTGGGGCCTCTGAGCACAACCGGCCCTCTCCCACTGGAAGAACTCCCCGGCTCCCTCCAAAGGCCAGTTTGCCAACACTCCCGCCCGCTGTTCCCGCCAGGCACGCACAATGCTCCCAAGCCCGGGAGAAAAGCGCTTCGGGGTGGTGCTCTCCTCGGGCCCTTGCCCCTGAGCCTGGGGGCCAGGCAGTTGGTCCACACTCCCAGACCAAGGCAGAACCACATGCACACGTCTGTTCCTGACCCCTGCACCGGCAGAGAGTTCGGGGGAGCCAGAGTCTGTCAGGCAGCTGCTGGGCTGGCCGCCTGTGTGGGAAGGGGCAGAGCCGACCTAGGGGCAAGTTGGGCCTCTTGCTCTCCCTGCTGCCCTGAGGCTGCTGGGTCAAAGAGGTCTTGGGCATCCAGCCCTTTGCTGGTCCCTTCCCTCTGACGAGGCCCTCTGAGCTCCAGCACCTTGCAGTGTGGAGACAGCCCCTGCCAGCAACCTCCTCTCCAAAGAGGCCTCAACCGAGGCCTACGCCCAGGGGAAAAGCACCAGCGGGGATGATCCTGGGGAGGCGCACGGACATGTCTGGACCCAGTCCCAGCAGCCTGCCCCTTGGTGGGGCAGTGCCCCCGGAGGCCAGGAAGGTCTGGGCAAGGCTGGCCAGGGTCAGGGGCCCTGCTGGGTCCTGCCCCTGGCCTGTGAGGCCTCTGAGCACAACCGGCCCTCTCCCACTGGAAGACCTCCCCAGCTGCCTCCAAAGTCCTGTTTGCAAACACTCCCGCCCGCTGTTCATGCCAGGCTCGCACAATGCTCCCAAGCCCGGGAGAAAAGCGCTTCGGGGTGGTGCTCTCTCCGGGCCCTTGCCCCTGAGCCTGGGGGCCAGGCAGTGGGTCCACACTCCCAGACCAAGGCAGAACCACATGCACACGTCTGTTCCTGACCCCTGCACCGGCAGAGAGCTCGGGGGAGCCAGAGTCTGTCAGGCAGGTGCTGGGCTGGCCGCCTGTGTGGGAAGGGGCAGAGCCGACCTAGGGGCAAGTTGGGCCTCTTCCTCTCCCTGCTGCCCTGAGGCTGCTGGGCCAAAGAGGTCTTGGGCATCCAGCCCCTTGCTGGTCCCTTCCCTCTGACGAGGCCCTCTGAGCTCCAGCACCTTGCAGTGTGGAGACAGCCCCTGCCAGCAACCTCCTCTCCAATGAGGCCTCAACCGAGGCCTAGGCCTAGGGGAAAGACACCAGCGGGGATGAGCCTGGGGAGGCGCCCGGGCATGTCTGGACCCAGTCCCCGCAGCCTGCCCCTTGGTGGGGCAGTACCCCCGGAGGCCAGGAAGGTCTGTGCAAGGCTGCCAGGGGCAGGGACAGTGCTGGGTCCTGCCCCTGGCCTGTTGGACGTCTGAGCACAAACGGCACTCTCGCGCTGGAAGACCTCCCCGTCTGCCTCCAAAGGCCGGTTTGCAAGCACTCCCGCCCGCTGTTCCCGCCAGGCACGCACAATGCTCCCAAGCCCGGGAGAAAAGCGCTTCGGGGTGGTGCTCTCTCCGGGCCCTTGCCCCTAAGCCTGCGGGCCAGGCAGGGGGAACACACTCCCAGGCGAAGACAGAACGACATGAACACGTCTGTTCCTGCCCCCTACACCGGCAGAGAGCTCGGGGGAGCCAGAGTCTCTCAGGCAGGTGCTGGGCTGGCCGCCTGTGTGGGAAGGGGCAGAGCCGACCTAGGGGCAAGTTGGGCCTCTTGCTCTCCCTGCTGCCCTGAGGCTGCTGGGCCAAAGACGTCTTGGGCATCCAGCCCTTTGCTGGTCCCTTCCCTCGGAAGAGGCCCTCTGAGCTCCAGCACCTTGCAGTGTGGAGACAGCACCTGCCAGCAATCTCCTCTCCAAGGAGGCCTCAACCGAGGCCTAGGCCCAGGGGAAAAGCACCAGCGGGGATGAGCCTGGGGAGGCGCCCGGGCATGTCTGGACCCAGTCCCCGCAGCCTGCCCCTTGGTGGGGCAGTACCCCTGGAGGCCAGGAAGGTCTGGGCAAGTCTGACCAGGGGCAGGGGACCTGCTGGGTCCTGCCCCTGGCCTGTGGGGCCTCTGAGCACAACCGGCCCTCTCCCACTGGAAGACCTCCCCGGCTGCCTCCAAAGGCCGTTTTGCACGCACTCCCGCCCACTGTTCCCACCAAGTGCGCACAATGCTCCCAAGCCCGGGAGAAAAGCGCTTCGGGGTGGTGCTCTTTCCGGGTCCTTGCCCCTGAGCCTGGGGGCCAGGCAGGGGGAACACACTCCCAGGCCAAGGCAGAACCACATGCACACGTCTGTTCCTGACCCCTGCACCGGCAGAGAGCTCGGGGGAGCCAGAGTCTGTCAGGCAGCTGCTGGGCTGGCCGCCTTTGTGGGAAGGGGCAGAGCCGACCTAGGGGCAAGTTGGGCCTCTTGCTCTCCCTGCTGCCCTGAGGCTGCTGGGCCAAAGAGGTCTTGGACATCCAGCCCTTTGCTTGTCCCTTCCCTCTGACGAGGCCCTCTGAGCTCCAGCACCTTGCAGTGTGGAGACAGCCCCTGCCAGCAACCTCCTCTCCAAGGAGGCCTCAACCGAGACCTAGGACCAGGGGAAAGGCACCAGCGGGGATGAGCCTGGGGAGGCGCCCGGGCATGTCTGGACCCAGTCCCCGCAGCCTGCCCCTTGGTGGGGCAGTACCCCCGGAGGACAGGAAGGTCTGGGAAAGGCTGGCCAGGGGCAAGGGACCTACTGGGTCCTGCCCCTGACCTGTGGGGCCTCTGAGCACAACCGGCCCTCTCCCACTGGAAGACCTCCCCGGCTGCCTCCAAAGTCCTGTTTGCCAACACTCCCACCCGCTGTTCACGCCAGACTTGCACAATGCTCCCAAGCCCGGGAGAAAAGCGCTTCGGGGTGGTGCTCACTCCGGGCCCTTGCCCCTGAGCCTGGGGGCAAGGCACGGTGTCCACACTCCCAGGCCAAGTCAGAACCACATGCACACGTCTGTTCCTGCCCCCTGCACCGGCAGAGAGCTCGGGGGAGCCAGAGTCTGTCAGGCAGCTGCTGGGCTGGCCGCCTGTGTGGGAAGTGGCAGAGCCGACCTAGGGGCAAGTTGGGCCTCTTGCCCTCCCTGCTGCCCTGAGGCTGCTTGGCCAAAGAGGTCTTGGGCATCCAACCCCTTGCTGGTCCCTTCCCTCTGACGAGGCCCTCTGAGCTCCAGCACCTTGCAGTGTGGAGACAGCCCCTGCCAGCAACCTCCTCTCCAAGGAGGCCTAAACCGAGGCCTAGGCACAGGGGAAAGGCACCAGCGGGGATGAGCCTGGGGAGGCGCCCGGGCATGTATGGACCCAGTCCCCGCAGCCTGCCCCTTGGTGGGGCAGTACCCCCGGAGGCGAGGAAGGTCTGGGAAAGGCTGACCAGGGGCAGGGGACCTGCTGGGTCCTGCCCCTGGCCTGTGGGGCCTCTGAGCACAACCGGCCCTCTCCCACTGGAAGACGTCCCCGGCTGCCTCCAAAGGCCGGTTTGCAAGCACTCCCGCCCACTGTTCCAACCAAGGGCGCACAACGCTCCCAAGCCCGGGAGAAAATCGCCTCGGGGTGGTGCTCTCTCCGGGCCCTTTCCCCTGAGCCTGGGGGCCAGGCAGGGTGTCCACACTCCCAGGCCAAGGCAGAACGACATGCACACGTCTGTTCCTGCCCCATGCACCGGCAGAGAGCTCGGGGGAGCCAAAGTCTGTCAGGCAGCTGCTGGGCTGGCCGCCTGTGTGGGAAGGGGCAGAGCCGACCTAGGGGCAAGTTGGGCCTCTTGCTCTCCCTGCTGCCCTGAGGCTCCTGGGCCAAAGAGATCTTGGGCATCCAGCCCTTTGCTGGTCCCTTCCCTCTGACGAGGCCCTCTGAGCTCCAGCACCTTGCAGTGTGGAGACAGCCCCTGCCAGCAACCTCCTCTCCAAAGAGGCCTCAACCGAGGCCTACGCCCAGGGGAAAAGCACCAGCGGGGATGATCCTGGGGAGGCGCACGGACATGTCTGGACACAGTCCCCGCAGCCTGCCCCTTGGTGGGGCAGTACCCCCGGAGGCCAGGAAGGTCTGGGCAAGGCTGGCCAGGGGCAGGGGCCCTACTGGGTCCTGCCCCTGGCCTGTGAGGCCTCTGAGCACAACCGGCCCTCTCCCACTGGAAGACCTCCCCAGCTGCCTCCAAAGTCCTGTTTGCAAACACTCCCGCCCGCTGTTCACGCCAGGCTCGCACAATGCTCCCAAGCCCGGGAGAAAAGCGCTTCGGGGTGGTGCTCTCTCCGGGCCCTTGCCCCTAAGCCTGCGGGCCAGGCAGGGGGAACACACTCCCAGGCCAAGACAGAACGACATGAACACGTCTGTTCCTGCCCCCTATACCGGCAGAGAGCTCGGGGGAGCCAGAGTCTGTCAGGCAGCTGCTGGGCTGGCCGCCTGTGTGGGAAGGGGCAGAGCCGACCTAGGGGCAAGTTGGGCCTCTTGCTCTCCCTGCTGCCCTGAGGCTGCTGGGCGAAAGACGTCTTGGGCATCCAGCCCTTTGCTGGTCCCTTCCCTCTGACGAGGCCCTCTGAGCTCCAGCACCTTGCAGTGTGGAGACAGCACCTGCCAGCAATCTCCTCTCCAAGGAGGCCTCAACCGAGGCCTAGGCCCAGGGGAAAAGCACCAGCGGGGATGAGCCTGGGGAGGCGCCCGGGCATGTCTGGACCCAGTCCCCGCAGCCTGCCCCTTGGTGGGGCAGTACCCCTGGAGGCCAGGAAGGTCTGGGCAAGTCTGACCAGGGGCAGGGGACCTGCTGGGTCCTGCCCCTGGCCTGTGGGGCCTCTGAGCACAACCGGCCCTCTCCCACTGGAAGACCTCCCCGGCTGCCTCCAAAGGCCGTTTTGCACGCACTCCCGCCCACTGTTCCCACCAAGTGCGCACAATGCTCCCAAGCCCGGGAGAAAAGCGCTTCGGGGTGGTGCTCTTTCCGGGTCCTTGCCCCTGAGCCTGGGGGCCAGGCAGGGGGAACACACTCCCAGGCCAAGGCAGAACCACATGCACACGTCTGTTCCTGACCCCTGCACCGGCAGAGAGCTCGGGGGAGCCAGAGTCTGTCAGGCAGCTGCTGGGCTGGCCGCCTTTGTGGGAAGGGGCAGAGCCGACCTAGGGGCAAGTTGGGCCTCTTGCTCTCCCTGCTGCACTGAGGTGGCTGGGCCAAAGAGGTCTTGGACATCCAGCCCTTTGCTTGTCCCTTCCCTCTGACGAGGCCCTCTGAGCTCCAGCACCTTGCAGTCTGGAGACAGCCCCTGCCAGCAACCTCCTCTCCAAGGAGGCCTCAACCGAGACCTAGGACCAGGGGAAAGGCACCAGCGGGGATGAGCCTGGGGAGGCGCCCGGGCATGTCTGGACCCAGTCCCCGCAGCCTGCCCCTTGGTGGGGCAGTACCCCCGGAGGCCAGGAAGGTCTGGGAAAGGCTGGCCAGGGGCAGGGGACCTACTGGGTCCTGCCCCTGGCCTGTGGGGCCTCTGAGCACAACCGGCCCTCTCCCACTGGAAGACCTCCCCGGCTGCCTCCAAAGTCCTGTTTACAAACACTCCCGCCCGCTGTTCACGCCAGGCTCGCACAATGCTCCCAAGCCCGGGAGAAAAGCGCTTCGGGGTGGTGCTCTCTCCGGGCCCTTGCCCCTGAGCCTGGGGGCAAGGCAGGGGGAACACACTCCCAGGCCAAGGCAGAACCACATGCCCACGTCTGTTCCTGTCCCCTGCACCGGCAGAGAGCTTGGGGGAGCCAGAGTCTGTCAGGCAGCTGCTGAGTTGGCCGCCTGTGTGGGAAGGGGCAGAGCCGCCCTAGGGGCAAGTTGGGCCTCTTGCTCTCCCTGCTGCCCTGAGGCTGCTGGGCCAAAGACGTCTTGGGCATCCAGCCCCTTACTGGTCCCTTCCCTCTGACGAGGCCCTCTGAGCTCCAGCACCTTGCAGTGTGGAGACAGCCCCTGCCAGCAACCTCCTCTCCAAGGAGGCCTCAACCGAGGCCTAGGCCGAGGGGAAAGGCACCAGCGGGGATGAGCCTGGGGAGGCGCCCGGGCATGTCTGGACACAGGCCCCGCAGCCTGCCCCTTGGTGGGGCAGTACCCCCGGAGGCCAGGAAGGTCTGGGCAAGGCTGGCCAGGGGCAGGGGCCCTGCTGCGTCCTGCCCCTGGCCTGTGGGGCCTCTGAGCACAACCGGCCCTCTCCCACTGGAAGACCTCCCCGGCTGCCTCCAAAGGCCGGTTTGCAAGCGCTCCCGCCCACTGTTCCCAGCAGGCGTGCACAATGCTCCCAAGCCCGGGAGAAAAGCGCTTCAGGGTGGTGCTCTCTCCGGGCCCTTGCCCCTGAGCCTGGGGGCAAGGCAGGGTGTCCACACTCCCAGGACAAGGCAGAACCACATGCACACGTCTGATCTGCCCCCTGCACCGGCAGAGAGCTCGGGGGAGCCAGAGTCTGTCAGGCAGCTGCTGGGCTGGCCGCCTGTGTGGGAAGGGGCAGAGCCGACCTAGGGGCAAGTTGGGCCTCTTGCTCTCCCTGCTGCCCTGAGGCTCCTGGGCCAAAGAGGTCTTGGGCATCCAGCCCCTTGCTGGTCCCTTCCCTCTGACGAGGCCCTCTGAGCTCCAGCACCTTGCAGTGTGGAGACAGCCCCTGCCAGCAACCTCCTCTCCAAGGAGTCCTCAACCGAGGCCTAGGCCCAGGGGAAAGGCACCAGCAGGGATGAGCCTGGGGAGGCGCCCGGGCATGTCTGGACCCAGTCCCCACAGCCTGCCCCTTGGTGGGGCAGTACCCCCGGAGGCCAGGAAGGTCTGGGCAAGGCTGCCAGGGGCAGGGACACTGCTGGGTCCTGCCCCTGGCCTGTGGGGCGTCTGAGCACAACCGGCACTCTCCCGCTGGAAGACCTCCCCGTCTGCCTCGAAAGGCCGGTTTGCAAACACTCCCGCCCGCTGTTCCCGCCAGGCACGCACAATGCTCCCAACCCCGGGAGAAAAGCGCTTCGGGGTGGTGCTCTCACCGGGCCCTTGCCCCTGAGCCTGGGGGCCAGGCAGGGGGAACACACTCCCAGGCCAAGGCAGAACGACATGCACACGTCTGTTCCTGCCCCCTACACCGGCAGAGAGCTCGGGGGAGCCAGAGACTGCCAGGCTGCTGCTGGGCTGGCCGCCTGTGTGGGACGGGGCAGAGCCGACCTAGGGGCAAGTTGGGCCTCTTGCTCTCCCTGCTGCCCTGAGGCTGCTGGGTCAAAGAGGTCTTGGGCATCCAGCCCTTTGCTGGTCCCTTCCCTCTGACGAGGCCCTCTGATCTCCAGCACCTTGCAGTGTGGAGACAGCCCCTGCCAGCAACCTCCTCTCCAAGGAGGCCTCAACCGAGGCCTAGGCCCAGGGGAAAGGCACCAGCGGGGATGAGCCTGGGGAGGCGCCCGGGGATGTCTGGACCCAGTCCCCGCAGCCTGCCCCTTGGTGGGGCAGTACCCCCGGAGGCCAGGAAGGTCTGGGCAAGGCTGGCCAGGGTCAGGGGCCCTGCTGGGTCCTGCCCCTGGCCTGTGGGGCCTCTGAGCACAACCGGCCCTCTCCCACTGGAAGACCTCCCCGGCTGCCTCCAAAGTCCTGTTTGCTAACACTCCCGCCCGCTGTTCACGCCAGGCTCGCACAAAGCTCCCAAGCCCGGGAGAAAAGCGCATTGGGGTGGTTCTCTCTCCGGGCCCTTGCCCCTGAGCCTGGGGGCAAGGCACGGGGAACACACTCCCTGGCCAAGGCAGAACCACATGCCCACGTCTGTTCCTGTCCCCTGCACCGGCAGAGAGCTTGGGGGAGCCAGAGTCTGACAGGCAGCTGCTGGGTTGGCCGCCTGTGTGGGAAGGGGCAGAGCCGACCTAGGGGCAAGTTGGGCCTCTTGCTCTCCCTGCTGCCCTGAGGCTGCTGGGCCAAAGACGTCTTGGGCATCCAGCCCCTTACTGGTCCCTTCCCTCTGACGAGGCCCTCTGAGCTCCAGCACCTTGCAGTGTGGAGACAGCCCCTGCCAGCAACCTCCTCTCCAAGGAGGCCTCAACCGAGGCCTAGGCCCAGGGGAAAGGCACCAGCGGGGATGAGCCAGGGGAGGCGCCCGAGCATGTCTGGACCCAGTCCCCGCAGCCTGCCCCTTGGTGGGGCAGTACCCCCGGAGGCCAGGAAGGTCTGGGCAAGGCTGGCCAGGGGCAGGGGCCCTGCTGCGTCCTGCCCCTGGCCTGTGGGGCCTCTGAGCACAACCGGCCCTCTCCCACTGGAAGACCTCCCCGGCTGCCTCCAAAGGCCGGTTTGCAAGCGCTCCCGCCCACTGTTCCCAGCAGGCGTGCACAATGCTCCCAAGCCCGGGAGAAAAGCGCTTCAGGGTGGTGCTCTCTCCGGGCCCTTGCCCCTGAGCCTGGGGTCAAGGCACGGTGTCCACACTCCCAGGCCAAGTCAGAACCACATGCACACGTCTGTTCCTGCCCCCTGCACCGGCAGAGAGCTCGGGGGAGCCAGAGTCTGTCAGGCAGCTGCTGGGCTGGCCGCCTGTGTGGGAAGTGGCAGAGCCGACCTAGGGGCAAGTTGGGCCTCTTGCCCTCCCTGCTGCCCTGAGGCTGCTGGGCCAAAGAGGTCTTGGGCATCCAACCCCTTGCTGGTCCCTTCCCTCTGACGAGGCCCTCTGAGCTCCAGCACCTTGCAGTGTGGAGACAGCCCCTGCCAGCAACCTCCTCTCCAAGGAGGCCTCAACCGAGGCCTAGGCCCAGGGGAAAGGCACCAGCGGGGATGAGCCTGGGGAGGCGCCCGGGCATGTATGGACCCAGTCCCCGCAGCCTGCCCCTTGGTGGGGCAGTACCCCCGGAGGCGAGGAAGGTCTGGGAAAGGCTCGCCAGGGGCAGGGGACCTGCTGGGTCCTGCCCCTGGCCTGTGGGGCCTCTGAGCACAACCGGCCCTCTCCCACTGGAAGACGTCCCCGGCTGCCTCCAAAGGCCGGTTTGCAATCACTCCCGCCCACTGTTCCAACCAAGGGCGCACAACGCTCCCAAGCCCGGGAGAAAATCGCCTCGGGGTGGTGCTCTCTCCGGGCCCTTTCCCCTGAGCCTGTGGGCCAGGCAGGGTGTCCACACTCCCAGGCCAAGGCAGAACGACATGCACACGTCTGTTCCTGCCCCATGCACCGGCAGAGAGCTCGGGGGAGCCAAAGTCTGTCAGGCAGCTGCTGGGCTGGCCGCCTGTGTGGGAAGGGGCAGAGCCGACCTAGGGGCAAGTTGGGCCTCTTGCTCTCCCTGATGCCCTGAGGCTGCTGGGTCAAAGAGATCTTGGGCATCCAGCCCCTTGCTTGTCCCTTCCCTCTGACGAGGCCCTCTGAGCTCCAGCACCTTGCAGTGTGGAGACAGCCCCTGCCAGCAACCTCCTCTCCAAGGAGGCCTCAACCGAGGCCTAGGCCCAGGGGAAAGGCACCAGCGGGGATGAGCCTGGGGAGGCGCCCGGGCATGTCTGGACCCAGTCCACGCAGCCTGCCCCTTGGTGGGGCAGTACCCCCGGAAGCCAGGAAGGTCTGGGCAAGGCTGGCCACGGGCAGGGGCCCTGCTGGGTCCTGCCCCTGGCCTGTGGGGCCTCTGAGCACAACCGGCCCTCTCCCACTGGAAGACTACCCCGGCTGCCTCCAAAGGCCGGTTTGCCAACACTCCCGCCCGCTGTTCCCGCCAGGCACGCACAATTCTCCCAAGCCCGGGAGAAAAGCGCTTCGGGGTGGTGCTCTCTCCGGGCCCTTGCCCCTGAGCCTGGGGGCAAGGCATGGGGAACACACTCCCAGGCCAAGGCAGAACCACATGCCCACGTCTGTTCCTGTCTCCTGCACCGGCAGAGAGCTTGGGGGAGCCAGAGTCTGTCAGGCAGCTGCTGGGTTGGCCGCCTGTGTGGGAAGGGGCAGAGCCGCCCTAGGGGCAAGTTGGGCCTCTTGCTCTCCCTGCTGCCCTGAGGCTGCTGGGCCAAAGACGTCTTGGGCATCCAGCCCCTTACTGGTCCCTTCCCTCTGACGAGGCCCTCTGAGCTCCAGCACCTTGCAGTGTGGAGACAGCCCCTGCCAGCAACCTCCTCTCCAAGGAGGCCTCAACCGAGGCCTAGGCCCAGGGGAAAGGCACCAGCGGGGATGAGCCTGGGGAGGCGCCCGGCCATGTCTGGACCCAGTCCCCGCAGCCTGCCCCTTGGTGGGGCAGTACCCCCGGAGGCCAGGAGGGTCTGGGCAAGGCTGCCAGGGGCAGGGACACTGCTGGGTCCTGCCCCTGGCCTGTGGGGCGTCTGAGCACAACCGGCACTCTCCCGCTGGAAGACCTCCCCGGCTGCCTCCAAAGGCCGGTTTGCAAGCACTCCCGCCCGCTGTTCCCGCCAGGCACGCACAATGCTCCCAAGCCCGGGAGAAAAGCGCTTCGGGGTGGTGCTCTCTCCGGGCCCTTGCCCCTGAGCCTGGGGGACAGGCAGGGGGAACACACTCCCAGGCCAAGGCAGAACGACATGCACACGTCTGTTCCTGCCCCCTACACCGGCAGAGAGTTCGGGGGAGCCAGAGACTGCCAGGCTGCTGCTGGGCTGGCTGCCTGTGTGGGACGGGGTAGAGCCGACCTAGGGGCAAGTTGGGCCTCTTGCTCTCCCTGCTGCCCTGAGGCTGCTGGGTCAAAGAGGTCTTGGGCATCCAGCCCTTTGCTGGTCCTTTCCCTCTGACGAGGCCCTCTGAGCTCCAGCACCTTGCAGTGTGCAGACAGCCCCTGCCGGCAACCTCCTCTCCAAGGAGGCCTCAACCGAGGCCTAGGCCCAGGGGAAAGGCACCAGCGGGGATGAGCCTGGGGAGGCGCCCGGGCATGTCTGGACCCAGGCCCCGCAGCCTGCCCCTTGGTGGGGTAGTACCCCCGGAGGCCAGGAAGGTCTGGGCAAGGCTGCCAGAGGCAGGGACACTGCTGGGTCCTGCCCCTGGCCTGTGGGGCCTCTGAGAACAACTGGCACTCTCCCGCTGGAAGACCTCCCCGGCTGCCTCCAAAGGCTGGTTTGCAAGCACTCAATCCCGCTGTTCACTCCAGCTGCGCACAATGCTCCCAAGCCCGGGAGAAAAGCATTTTCCGGTGGTGCTCACTCCGGGCTTTGGAAGACCTCCCCGGCTGCCTCCAATGCCGGTTTGCAAGCACTTCTGCCTGCTGTTCCCGCCACCCGCGCACAATGCTCCCAAGCCTGGGAGAAAAGCGTTTCGGGGTGGTGTTCTCTCTGGGCCCAAGAAAGACCTCCCGGGCTGCCCCCAAATGCCGGTTTGCAAGCACTCCCACTCACTGTTCCCGCCATCCGTGCAAATGCTCCAAGCCCAGGAGAAAAGCCCTTCAGGGTGGTGCTCTCTCCCGGCCCTTGGAAGACCTCCCCGGCTGCCTCCAAAGGCTGGATTTCAAGTACTCCCTCCCGCTGTCCCGCCAGCTGCACACAATGCTCCCAATCACGGGAGAAAAGCGCTTCGGGGTGGTGCTCTCTACGGGCCCTTGGAAGACCTCCCCGTTTGTCTCCAAAGGCCGGTTTGCAAGCACTCATGCCCGCTGTTCCCGTCAGCCGCGCACAATGCTCCCAAGCCTAGGAGAAAAGCGCTTCGGGGTGGTGCTCTCTCCCGGCCCTTGGAAGACCTCCCCGGCTGCCTCCAAAGGCCGGTTTGCAAGCACTCAATCCCGCTGTTCCCGCCAGCCGCGCACAATGCTCCCAAGCCCGGGAGAAAAGCGCTTCGGGGTGGTGCTCTCTCCTGGCCCTTGGAAGACCTCCCCGGCTGCCTCCAAAGGCTGGTTTTCGAGAACTCCCTCCCGCTGACCCGCCAGCCGCACACAATGCTCCCAAGCCCGGGAGAAAAGCATTTTGGGGTGGTCTCTCTCCGGGCCCTTGGAAGACTCCCCGGCTGCCTCTAAAGGCCGGTTTGCAAGCACTCATGTCCTCTGTTCCCGACAGCCGCGAACAATGCTCCCAATTCCGTGAGAAAAGTGCTTCGGGATGGTGCTCTCTCCGGGCCCTTGGAAGACCTCCCAAGCTGCCTCCAAAGGCCGGTTTGCAAGCACTCCCGCCCGCTGTTCCCGCCAGCCTCGCACAATGCTCCCAAGCCCGGGAGAAAAGCGCTTCGGGGTGGTGTTCTCTCCGTGCCAATGGAGGACCTCCCTGGCTGCCCCCAAAGGCCGGTTTGCAAGCACTCCCACTCGCTGTTCCCGCCAGCCACGCACAATCCTCCAAAACCCCGGAGAAAAGCGCTTCGGGGTGGTGTTCTCTCCGTGCCCATGGAAGACCTCCCGGGGTGCCCCCAAAGGCCGGTTTGCAAGCACTCCCACTCGCTGTTCCCGCCATCCGCGCACAATGCTCCCAAGCCCGGGAGAAAAGCATTTTGGGGTGGTGCTCACACCGGGCCCTGGAAGACCTCCCCGGCTGCCTCCAAAGGACGGTTTTCAAGCACTCCTGCCTGCTGTTCCCGCCACCCGCGCAGAATGCTCCCAAGCGCGGGAGAAAAGCGCTTCGGGGTGGTGCTCTCTACAGGCCCTTGGAAGACCTCCCCGGCTGCCTCCAAAGGCCGGTTTGCAAGGACTCCTTCCTGCTGTTCCCGCCAGCCACGCACAATGCTCCCAAGCCCGGGAGAAAAGCATTTTGGGGTGGTGCTCTCTCCGGGCCCTTGCCCCTGAGCCTGTGGGCAAGGCAGGGGGAACACACTCCCAGACCAAGGCAGAAACACATGCACACGTCTGTTCCTGTCCCCTGCACCGGCAGAGAGCTCGGGGGAGCCAGAGTCTCTCAGGCAGGTGCTGGGCTGGCCGCCTGTGTGGGAAGGGGCAGAGCCGACCTAGGGGCAAGTTGGGCCTCTTGCTCTCCCTGCTGCCCTGAGGCTGCAGGGCCAAAGACGTCTTGGGCATCCAGCCCCTTACTGGTCCCTTCCCTCTGACGAGGCCCTCTGAGCTCCAGCACCTTGCAGTGTGGAGACAGCCCCTGCCAGCAATCTCCTCTCCAAGGAGGCCTCAACCGAGGCCTAGGCCCAGGGGAAAGGCACCAGCGGGGTTGAGCCAGGGGAGGCGCCCGGGCATGTCTGGACCCTGTCCCCGCAGCCTGCCCCTTGGTGGGGCAGTACCCCCGGAGGCCAGGAAGGTCTGGGCAAGGCTGGCCAGGGGCAGGGGCCCTGCTGGGTCCTGCCCCTGGCCTGTGGGACCTCTGAGCACAACCGGCCCTCTCCCACTGGAAGACCTCCCCGGCTGCCTCCAAGGGCCGGTTTGGAAGCACTCCCGCCCACTGTTCCCGCCAGGCGCGCACAATGCTCCCAAGCCCGGGAGAAAAGCGCTTCGGGGTGGTGGTCTCTCCGGGCCCTTGCCCCTGAGCCTGGGGGCCAGGCAGGGGATCCACAGTCCCAGGCCAAGGCACAACAACATGCACACGTCTGTTCCTGCCCCCTCCACCGGCAGAGAGCTGGGGGGAGCCAGAGTCTGTCAGGCAGCTGCTGGGCTGGCCGCCTGTGTGGGAAGGGGCAGAGCCGACCTAGGGGCAATTTGGGCCTCTTGCTCTCCCTGCTGCCCTGAGGCTGCTGTGCCAAAGAGGTCTTGGGCATCCAGCCCCTTGCTGGTCCCTTCCCTCTGACGAGGCCCTCTGAGCTCCAGCACCTTGCAGTGTGGAGACAGACCCTGCCAGCAACCTCCTCTCCAAAGAGGCCTCAACCGAGGCCTAGGCCCAGGGGAAAGGCACCAGCGGGGATGAGCCAGTGGAGGCGCACGGGCATATCAGGACCCAGTCCCCGCAGCCTGCCCCTTGGTGGGGCAGTACCCCCGGTGGCCAGGAAGGTCTGGGCAAGGCTGGCCAGGGGCAGGGTCCCTGCTGGGTCCTGCCCCTGGCCTGTGGGGCCTCTGAGCACAACCGGCCCTCTCCCACTGGAAGACCTCCCCGGCTGCCTTCAAAGGCGGGTTTGCCAACACTCCCGCCCGCTGTTCCCGCCAGGCACTCACAACGCTCCCAAGGCCAGGAGAAAAGCGCTTCGGGGTGTTGCTCTCTCCGGGCCCTTGCCCCTGAGCCTGGGGTCCAGGCAGTGGGTCCACACTCCCAGACCAAGGCAGAACCACATGCACACGTCTGTTCCTGACCCCTGAACCGGAAGAGAGCTCGGGGGAGCCAGAGTCTATCAGGCAGCTGCTGGGTTGGCTACCTGTGTGGGAAGGGGCAGAGCCGACCTAGGGGCAAGTTGGGCCTCTTGCTCTCCCTGCTGCCCTGAGGCTGCTGGGCCAAAGAGGTCTTGGGCATCCAGCCCCTTGCTGGTCCCTTCCCGCTGACGAGGCCCTCTGAGCTCCAGCACCTTGCAGTGTGGAGACAGCCCCTGCCAGCAACCTCCTCTCCAAGGAGGCATCAACCGAGGCCTATGCCCAGGGGAAAGGCACCAGCGGGGATGAGCCTGGGGAGGCGCCCAGGCATGTCTGGACCCAGTCCCCGCAGCCTGCCCCTTGGTGGGGCAGTACCCCCGGAGGCCAGGAAGGTCTGGGCAAGGCTGGCCAGGGGCAGGGGACCTGCTGGGTCCTGCCCCTGGCCTGTGAGGCCTCTGAGCACAACCGGCCCTCTCCCACTGGAAGACCTCCACGGCTGCCTCCAAAGTCCTGTTTGCAAACACTCCCGCCCGCTGTTCACGCCAGGCTCGCACAATGCTCCCAAGCCCGGGAGAAAAGCGCTTCGGGTTGGTGCTCTCTCCGGGCCCTTGCCCCTGAGCCTGGGGGCCAGGCAGTGGGTCCACACTCCCAGACCAAGGCAGAACCACATGCACACGTCTGTTCCTGCCCCCTCCACCGGCAGAGAGCTCTGGGGAGCCAGAGTCTGTCAGGCAGGTGCTGGGCTGGCCGCCTGTGTGGGAAGGGGCAGAGCCGACCTAGGGGCAAGTTGGGCCTCTTCCTCTCCCTGCTGCCCTGAGGCTGCTGGGCCAAAGAGGTCTTGGGCATCCAGCCCCTTGCTGGTCCCTTCCCTCTGACGAGGCCCTCTGAGCTCCAGCACCTTGCAGTGTGGAGACAGCCCCTGCCAGCAACCTCCTCTCCAATGAGGCCTCAACCGAGGACTAGGCCCAGGGGAAAGGCACCAGCGGGGATGAGCCTGGGGAGGCGCCCGGGCATGTCTGGACCCAGTCCCCGCAGCCTGCCCCTTGGTGGGGCAGTACCCCCGGAGGCCAGGAAGGTCTGTGCAAGGCTGCCAGGGGCAGGGACAGCGCTGGGTC
The DNA here is from genome assembly GCF_033118175.1 of Dama dama. Lineage (NCBI taxonomy): Eukaryota > Metazoa > Chordata > Mammalia > Artiodactyla > Cervidae > Dama > Dama dama. Next base: position 97,819 of record NW_026870886.1, read on the forward strand.
CTGCCCCTGGCCTGTGGGACGTCTGAGCACAACCGGCACTCTCCCGCTGGAAGACCTCCCCGTCTGCCTCCAAAGGCCGGTTTGCAAGCACTCCCGCCTGCTGTTCCCGCCAGGCACGCAGAATGCTCCCAAGCCCGGGAGAAAAGCGCTTCGGGGTGGTGCTCTCTCCGGGCCCTTGCCCCTAAGCCTGCGGGCCAGGCAGGGGGAACACACTCCCAGGCCAAGACAGAACGACATGAACACGTCTGTTCCTGCCCCCTACACCGGGAGAGAGCTCGGGGGAGCCAGAGTCTCTCAGGCAGGTGCTGGGCTGGCCGCCTGTGTGGGAAGGGGCAGAGCCGACCTAGGGGCAAGTTGGGCCTCTTGCTCTCCCTGCTGCCCTGAGGCTGCTGGGCCAAAGACGTCTTGGGCATCCAGCCCTTTGCTGGTCCCTTCCCTCTGACGAGGCCCTCTGAGCTCCAGCACCTTGCAGTGTGGAGACAGCCCCTGCCAGCAATCTCCTCTCCAAGGAGGCCTCAACCGAGGCCTAGGCCCAGGGGAAAGGCACCAGCGGGGATGAGCCTGGGGAGGCGCCCGGGCATGTCTGGACCCAGTCCCCGCAGCCTGCCCCTTGGTGGGGCATTACCCCTGGAGGCCAGGAAGGTCTGGGCAAGGCTGACCAGGGGCAGGGGACCTGCTGGGTCCTGCCCCTGGCCTGCGGGGCCCCTGAGCACAACCGGCCCTCTCCCACTGGAAGACCTCCCCGGCAGCCTCCAAAGGGCGTTTTGCACGCACTCCCGCCCACTGTTCCCACCAAGCGCGCACAATGCTCCCAAGCCCGGGAGAAAAGCGCTTCGGGGTGGTGCTCTCTCCGGGCCCTTGCCCCTGAGCCTGGGGGCCAGGCAGGGGGTCCACACTCCCAGGCCAAGGCAGAACCACATGCACACGTCTGTTCCTGACCCCTGCACCGGCAGAGAGCTTGGGGGAGCCAGAGTCTGTCAGGCAGCTGCTGGGCTGGCCGCCTTTGTGGAAAGGGGCAGAGAAGACCTAGGGGCAAGTTGGGCCTCTTGCTCTCCCTGCTGCCCTGAGGCTGCTGGGCCAAAGAGGTCTTGGGCATCCAGCCCTTTGCTTGTCCCTTCCCTCTGACGAGGCCCTCTGAGCTCCAGCACCTTGCAGTGTGGAGACAGCCCCTGCCAGCAACCTCCTCTCCAAGGAGGCCTCAACCGAGACCTAGGACCAGGGGAAAGGCACCAGCGGGGATGAGCCTGGGGAGGCGCCCGGGCATGTCTGGACCCAGACCCCGCAGCCTGCCCCTTGGTGGGGCAGTACCCCCGGAGGCCAGGAAGGTCTGGGAAAGGCTGGCCAGGGGTAGGGGACCTGCTGGGTCCTGCCCCTGGCCTGTGGGGCCTCTGAGCACAACCGGCCCTCTCCCACTGGAAGACCTCCCCGGCTGCCTCCAAAGTCCTGTTTGCCAACACTCCCGCCCGCTGTTCACGCCAGACTTGCACAATGCTCCCAAGCCCGGGAGAAAAGCGCTTCGGGTTGGTGCTCTCTCCGGGCCCTTGCCCCTGAGCCTGGGGGCCAGGCAGTGGGTCCACACTCCCAGACCAAGGCAGAACCACATGCACACGTCTGTTCCTGACCCCTGCACTGGCAGAGAGCTCTGGGGAGCCAGAGTCTGTCAGGCAGGTGCTGGGCTGGCCGCCTGTGTGGGAAGGGGCAGAGCCGACCTAGGGGCAAGTTGGGCCTCTTGCTCTCCCTGCTGCCCTGAGGCTGCTGGGCCAAAGAGGTCTTGGGCATCCAGCCCCTTGCTGGTCCCTTCCCTCTGACGAGGCCCTCTGAGCTCCAGCACCTTGCAGTGTGGAGACAGCCCCTGCCAGCAACCTCCTCTCCAATGAGGCCTCAACCGAGGACTAGGCCCAGGGGAAAGGCACCAGCGGGGATGAGCCTGGGGAGGCGCCCGGGCATGTCTGGACCCAGTCCCCGCAGCCTGCCCCTTGGTGGGGCAGTACCCCCGGAGGCCAGGAAGGTCTGTGCAAGGCTGCCAGGGGCAGGGACAGCGCTGGGTCCTGCCCCTGGCCTGTGGGACGTCTGAGCACAACCGGCACTCTCCCGCTGGAAGACCTCCCCGTCTGCCTCCAAAGGCCGGTTTGCAAGCACTCCCGCCTGCTGTTCCCGCCAGGCACGCAGAATGCTCCCAAGCCCGGGAGAAAAGCGCTTCGGGGTGGTGCTCTCTCCGGGCCCTTGCCCCTAAGCCTGCGGGCCAGGCAGGGGGAACACACTCCCAGGCCAAGACAGAACGACATGAACACGTCTGTTCCTGCCCCCTACACCGGGAGAGAGCTCGGGGGAGCCAGAGTCTCTCAGGCAGGTGCTGGGCTGGCCGCCTGTGTGGGAAGGGGCAGAGCCGACCTAGGGGCAAGTTGGGCCTCTTGCTCTCCCTGCTGCCCTGAGGCTGCTGGGCCAAAGACGTCTTGGGCATCCAGCCCTTTGCTGGTCCCTTCCCTCTGACGAGGCCCTCTGAGCTCCAGCACCTTGCAGTGTGGAGACAGCCCCTGCCAGCAATCTCCTCTCCAAGGAGGCCTCAACCGAGGCCTAGGCCCAGGGGAAAGGCACCAGCGGGGATGAGCCTGGGGAGGCGCCCGGGCATGTCTGGACCCAGTCCCCGCAGCCTGCCCCTTGGTGGGGCATTACCCCTGGAGGCCAGGAAGGTCTGGGCAAGGCTGACCAGGGGCAGGGGACCTGCTGGGTCCTGCCCCTGGCCTGCGGGGCCCCTGAGCACAACCGGCCCTCTCCCACTGGAAGACCTCCCCGGCTGCCTCCAAAGGGCGTTTTGCACGCACTCCCGCCCACTGTTCCCACCAAGCGCGCACAATGCTCCCAAGCCCGGGAGAAAAGCGCTTCGGGGTGGTGCTCTCTCCGGGCCCTTGCCCCTGAGCCTGGGGGCCAGGCAGGGGGTCCACACTCCCAGGCCAAGGCAGAACCACATGCACACGTCTGTTCCTGACCCCTGCACCGGCAGAGAGCTTGGGGGAGCCAGAGTCTGTCAGGCAGCTGCTGGGCTGGCCGCCTTTGTGGAAAGGGGCAGAGAAGACCTAGGGGCAAGTTGGGCCTCTTGCTCTCCCTGCTGCCCTGAGGCTGCTGGGCCAAAGAGGTCTTGGGCATCCAGCCCTTTGCTTGTCCCTTCCCTCTGACGAGGCCCTCTGAGCTCCAGCACCTTGCAGTGTGGAGACAGCCCCTGCCAGCAACCTCCTCTCCAAGGAGGCCTCAACCGAGACCTAGGACCAGGGGAAAGGCACCAGCGGGGATGAGCCTGGGGAGGCGCCCGGGCATGTCTGGACCCAGACCCCGCAGCCTGCCCCTTGGTGGGGCAGTACCCCCGGAGGCCAGGAAGGTCTGGGAAAGGCTGGCCAGGGGTAGGGGACCTGCTGGGTCCTGCCCCTGGCCTGTGGGGCCTCTGAGCACAACCGGCCCTCTCCCACTGGAAGACCTCCCCGGCTGCCTCCAAAGTCCTGTTTGCCAACACTCCCACCCGCTGTTCACGCCAGACTTGCACAATGCTCCCAAGCCCGGGAGAAAAGCGCTTCGGGGTGGTGCTCTCTCCGGGCCCTTGCCCCTGAGCCTGGGGGCAAGGCATGGGGAACACACTCCCAAGCCAAGGCAGAACCACATGCCCACGTCTGTTCCTGTCCCCTGCACCGGCAGAGAGCTTGGGGGAGCCAGAGTCTGTCAGGCAGCTGCTGGGTTGGCCGCCTGTGTGGGAAGGGGCAGAGCCGCCCTAGGGGCAAGTTGGGCCTCTTGCTCTCCCTGCTGCCCTGAGGCTGCTGGGCCAAAGAGGTCTTGGGCATCCAGCCCCTTGCTGGTCCCTTCCTTCTGACGAGGCCCTCTGAGCTCCAGCACCTTGCAGTGTGGAGACAGCCCCTGCCAGCAACCTCCTCTCCAAGGAGGCCTCAACCGAGGCCTAGGCCCAGGGGAAAGGCACCAGCGGAGATGAGCCAGTGGAGGCGCACGGGCATGTCTGGACGCAGTCCCCGCAGCCTGCCCCTTGGTGGGGCAGTACCCCCGGAGGCCAGGAAGGTCTGGGCAAGGCTGCGAGGGGCAGGGGCCCTGCTGGGTCGTGCCCCTGGCCTGTGGGGCGTCTGAGCACAACCGGCACTCTCCCGCTGGAAGACCTCCCCGTCTGCCTCCAAAGGCGGGTTTGCCAACACTCCCGCCTGCTGTTCCCGCCAGGCACGCACAACGCTCCCAAGGCCAGGAGAAAAGCGCTTCGGGGTGTTGCTCTCTCCGGGCCCTTGCCCCTGAGCCTGGGGTCCAGGCAGTGGGTCCACACTCCCGGACCAAGGCAGAACCACATGCACACGTCTGTTCCTGACCCCTGAACCGGCAGAGAGCTCGGGGGAGCCAGAGTCTATCAGGCAGCTGCTGGGTTGGCTGCCTGTGTGGGAAGGGGCAGAGCCGACCTAGGGGCAAGTTGGGCCTCTTGCTCTCCCTGCTGCCCTGAGGCTGCTGGGCCAAAGAGGTCTTGGGCATCCAGCCCCTTTCTGGTCCCTTCCCGCTGACGAGGCCCTCTGAGCTCCAGCACCTTGCAGTGTGGAGACAGCCCCTGCCAGCAACCTCCTCTCCAAGGAGGCATCAACCGAGGCCTATGCCCAGGGGAAAGGCACCAGCGGGGATGAGCCTGGGGAGGCGCCCAGGCATGTCGGGACCCAGTCCCCGCAGCCTGCCCCTTGGTGGGGCAGTACCCCCGGAGGCCAGGAAGGTCTGGGCAAGGCTGGCCAGGGGCAGGGGACCTGCTGGGTCCTGCCCCTGGCCTGTGAGGCCTCTGAGCACAACCGGCCCTCTCCCACTGGAAGACCTCCACGGCTGCCTCCAAAGTCCTGTTTGCAAACACTCCCGCACGCTGTTCACGCCAGGCTCGCACACTGCTCCCAAGCCCGGGAGAAAAGCGCTTCGGGGTGGTGCTCTCTCCGGGCCCTTGCCCCTGAGCCTGGGGGCAAGGCAGGGGGAACACACTCCCAGGCCAAGGCAGAACCACATGCCCACGTCTGTTCCTGTCCCCTGCACCGGCAGAGAGCTTGGGGGAGCTAGAGTCTGTCAGGCAGCTGCTGAGTTGGCCGCCTGTGTGGGAAGGGGCAGAGCCGCCCTAGGGGCAAGTTGGGCCTCTTGCTCTCCCTGCTGCCCTGAGGCTGCTGGGCCAAAGACGTCTTGGGCATCCAGCCCCTTACTGGTCCCTTCCCTCTGACGAGGCCCTCTGAGCTCCAGCACCTTGCAGTGTGGAGACAGCCCCTGCCAGCAACCTCCTCTCCAAGGAGGCCTCAACCGAGGCCTAGGCCCAGGGAAAAGGCACCAGCGGGGATGAGCCTGGGGAGGCGCCCGGGCATGTCTGTACACAGGCCCCGCAGCCTGCCCCTTGGTGGGGCAGTACCCCCGGTGGCCAGGAAGGTCTGGGCAAGGCTGGCCAGGGGCAGGGGCCCTGCTGCGTCCTGCCCCTGGCCTGTGGGGCCTCTGAGCACAACCGGCCCTCTCCCACTGGAAGACCTCCCCGGCTGCCTCCAAAGGCCGGTTTGCAAGCGCTCCCGCCCACTGTTCCCAGCAGGCGTGCACAATGCTCCCAAGCCCGGGAGAAAAGCGCTTCAGGGTGGTGCTCTCTCCGGGCCCTTGCCCCTGAGCCTGGGGGCAAGGCAGGGTGTCTACACTCCCTGGACAAGGCAGAACCACATGCACACGTCTGATCTGCCCCCTGCACCGGCAGAGAGCTCGGGGGAGCCAGAGTCTGTCAGGCAGCTGCTGGGCTGGCCGCCTGTGTGCGAAGGGGCAGAGCCGACCTAGGGGCAAGTTGGGCCTCTTGCTCTCCCTGCTGCCCTGAGGCTGCTGGGCCAAAGAGGTCTTGGGCATCCAGCCCCTTGCTGGTCCCTTCCCTCGGACGAGGCCCTCTGAGCTCCAGCACCTTGCAGTGTGGAGACAGCCCCTGCCAGCAACCTCCTCTCCAAGGAGTCCTCAACCGAGGCCTAGGCCCAGGGGAAAGGCACCAGCGGGGATGAGCCTGGGGAGGCGCCCGGGCATGTCTGGACCCAGTCCCCGCAGCCTGCCCCTTGGTGGGGCAGTACCCCCGGAGGCCAGGAAGGTCTGGGCAAGGCTGCCAGGGGCAGGGACACTGCTGGGTCCTGCCCCTGGCCTGTGGGGCGTCTGAGCACAACCGGCACTCTCCCGCTGGAAGACCTCCCCGTCTGCCTCGAAAGGCCGGTTTGCAAGCACTCCCGCCCGCTGTTCCCGCCAGGCACGCACAATGCTCCCAAGCCCGGGCGAAAAGCGCTTCGGGGTGGTGCTCTCACCGGGCCCTTGCCCCTGATCCTGGGGGCCAGGCAGGGGGAACACACTCCCAGGCCAAGGCAGAACGACATGCACACGTCTGTTCCTGCCCCCTACACCGGCAGAGAGCTCGGGGGAGCCAGAGACTGCCAGGCTGCTGCTGGGCTGGCCGCCTGTGTGGGACGGGGCAGAGCCGACCTAGGGGCAAGTTGGGCCTCTTGCTCTCCCTGCTGCCCTGAGGCTGCTGGGTCAAAGAGGTCTTGGGCATCCAGCCCTTTGCTGGTCCCTTCCCTCTGACGAGGCCCTCTGATCTCCAGCACCTTGCAGTGTGGAGACAGCCCCTGCCAGCAACCTCCTCTCCAAGGAGGCCTCAACCGAGGCCTAGGCCCAGGGGAAAGGCACCAGCGGGGATGAGCCTGGGGAGGCGCCCGGGGATGTCTGGACCCAGTCCCCGCAGCCTGCCCCTTGGTGGGGCAGTTCCCCCGGAGGCCAGGAAGGTCTGGGCAAGGCTGGCCAGGGTCAGGGGCCCTGCTGGGTCCTGCCCCTGGCCTGTGGGTCCTCTGAGCACAACCGGCCCTCTCCCACTGGAAGACCTCCCCGGCTGCCTCCAAAGTCCTGTTTGCTAACACTCCCGCCCGCTGTTCACGCCAGGCTCGCACAATGCTCCCAAGCCCGGGAGAAAAGCGCATTGGGGTGGTTCTCTCTCCGGGCCCTTGCCCCTGAGCCTGGGGGCAAGGCACGGGGAACACACTCCCTGGCCAAGGCAGAACCACATGCCCACGTCTGTTCCTGTCCCCTGCACCGGCAGAGAGCTTGGGGGAGCCAGAGTCTGGCAGGCAGCTGCTGGGTTGGCCGCCTGTGTGGGAAGGGGCAGAGCCGACCTAGGGGCAAGTTGGGCCTCTTGCTCTCCCTGCTGCCCTGAGGCTGCTGGGCCAAAGACGTCTTGGGCATCCAGCCCCTTACTGGTCCCTTCCCTCTGACGAGGCCTTCTGAGCTCCAGCACCTTGCAGTGTGGAGACAGCCCCTGCCAGCAACCTCCTCTCCAAGGAGGCCTCAACCGAGGCCTAGGCACAGGGGAAAGGCACCAGCGGGGATGAGCCTGGGGAGGCGCCCGGGCATGTATGGACCCAGTCCCCGCAGCCTGCCCCTTGGTGGGGCAGTACCCCCGGAGGCGAGGAAGGTCTGGGAAAGGCTGGCCAGGGGCAGGGGACCTGCTGGGTCCTGCCCCTGGCCTGTGGGGCCTCTGAGCACAACCGGCCCTCTCCCACTGGAAGACGTCCCCGGCTGCCTCCAAAGGCCGGTTTGCAAGCACTCCCGCCCACTGTTCCAACCAAGGGCGCACAACGCTCCCAAGCCCGGGAGAAAATCGCCTCGGGGTGGTGCTCTCTCCGGGCCCTTTCCCCTGAGCCTGGGGGCCAGGCAGGGTGTCCACACTCCCAGGCCAAGGCAGAACGACATGCACACGTCTGTTCCTGCCCCATGCACCGGCAGAGAGCTTGGGGGAGCCAGAGTCTGTCAGGCAGCTGCTGGGTTGGCCGCCTGTGTGGGAAGGGGCAGAGCCGACCTAGGGGCAAGTTGGGCCTCTTGCTCTCCCTGCTGCCCTGAGGCTGCTGGGCCAAAGACGTCTTGGGCATCCAGCCCCTTACTGGTCCCTTCCCTCTGACGAGGCCCTCTGAGCTCCAGCACCTTGCAGTGTGGAGACAGCCCCTGCCAGCAACCTCCTCTCCAAGGAGGCCTCAACCGAGGCCTAGGCCCAGGGGAAAGGCACCAGCGGGGATGAGCCAGGGGAGGCGCCCGAGCATGACTGGACCCAGTCCCCGCAGCCTGCCCCTTGGTGGGGCAGTACCCCCGGAGGCCAGGAAGGTCTGGGTAAGGCTGGCCAGGGGCAGGGGCCCTGCTGGGTCCTGCCCCTGGCCTGTGGGGCCTCTGAGCACAACCGGCCCTCTCCCACTGGAAGACCTCCCCGGCTGCCTCCAAAGGCCGGTTTGCAAGAGCTCCCGGCCACTGTTACCAGCAGGCGGGCACAATGCTACTAAGCCCGGAAGAAAAGCGCTTCAGGGTGGTGCTCTCTCTGGGCCCTTGCCCCTGAGCCTGGGGGCAAGGCAGGGTGTCCACACTCCCAGGCCAAGGCAGAACCACATGCACACGTCTGATCTGCCCCCTGCACCGGCAGAGAGCTCGGGGGAGCCAGAGTCTGTCAGGCAGCTGCTTGGCTGGCCGCCTGTGTGGGAAGTGGCAGAGCCGACCTAGGGGCAAGTTGGGCCTCTTGCTCTCCCTGCTGCCCTGAGGCTGCTGGGCCATAGAGGTCTTGGGCATCCAGCCCCTTGCTGGTCCCTTCCCTCTGACGAGGCCCTCTGAGCTCCAGCACCTTGCAGTGTAGAGACAGCCCCTGCCAGCAACCTCCTCTCCAAGGAGGCCTCAACCGAGGCCTAGGCCCAGGGGAAAGGCACCAGCGGGGATGAGCCTGGGGAGGCGCCCGGGCATGTCTGGACCCAGTCCCCGCAGCCTGCCCCTTGGTGGGGCAGTACCCCCGGAGGCCAGGAAGGTCTGGGCAAGGCTGGCCAGGGGCAGGGGCCCTGCTGGGTCCTGCCCCTGGCCTGTGGGGCCTCTGAGCACAACCGGCCCTCTCCCACTGGAAGAACTCCCCGGCTCCCTCCAAAGGCCAGTTTGCCAACACTCCCGCCCGCTGTTCCTGCCAGGCACGCACAATGCTCCCAAGCCCGGGAGAAAAGCGGTTCGGGGTGGTGCTCTCCTCGGGCCCTTGCCCCTGAGCCTGGGGTCCAGGCAGTTGGTCCACACTCCCAGACCAAGGCAGAACCACATGCACACGTCTGTTCCTGACCCCTGCACCGGCAGAGAGCTCGGGGGAGCCAGAGTCTGTCAGGCATCTGCTGGGCTGGCCGCCTGTGTGGGAAGGGGCAGAGCCGACCTAGGGGCAAGTTGGGCCTCTTCCTCTCCCTGCTGCCCTGAGGCTGCTGGGCCAAAGAGGTCTTGGGCATCCAGCCCCTTGCTGGTCCCTTCCCTCTGAGGAGGCCCTCTGAGCTCCAGCACCTTGCAGTGTGGAGACAGCCCCTGCCAGCAACATCCTCTCCAAGGAGGCCTCAACCGAGGCCTAGGCCCAGGGGAAAGGCACCAGCGGGGATGAGCCTGGGGAGGCGCCCGGGCATGTCTGGACCCAGTCCCCGCAGCCTGCCCCTTGGTGGGGCAGTACCCCCGGAGGCCAGGAAGATCTGGGCAAGGCTGGCCAGGGGCAGGGGCCCTGCTGGGTCCTCCCCATGGCCTGTGGGGCCTCTGAGCACAACTGGCCCTCTCCCACTGGAAGACCTCCCCGGCTGCCTCCAAAGGCCGGTTTGCAAGCACTCCTGCCCACTGTTCCCGCCAGGCGCGCACAATGCTCCCAAGCCCGGGAGAAAAGCGCTTCGGGGTGGTGCTCTCTCCGGGCCCTTGCCCCTGAGCCTGTGGGCAAGGCAGGGGGAACACACTCCCAGACCAAGGCAGAAACACATGCACACGTCTGTTCCTGTCCCCTGCACCGGCAGAGAGCTCGGGGGAGCCAGAGTCTCTCAGGCAGGTGCTGGGCTGGCCGCCTGTGTGGGAAGGGGCAGAGCCGATCTAGGGGCAAGTTGGGCCTCTTGCTCTCCCTGCTGCCCTGAGGCTGCAGGGCCAAAGACGTCTTGGGCATCCAGCCCCTTACTGGTCCCTTCCCTCTGACGAGGCCCTCTGAGCTCCAGCACCTTGCAGTGTGGAGACAGCCCCTGCCAGCAATCTCCTCTCCAAGGAGGCCTCAACCAAGGCCTAGGCCCAGGGGAAAGGCACCAGCGGGGTTGAGCCAGGGGAGGCGCCCGGGCATGTCTGGACCCTGTCCCCGCAGCCTGCCCCTTGGTGGGGCAGTACCCCCGGAGGCCAGGAAGGTCTGGGCAAGGCTGGCCAGGGGCAGGGGCCCTGCTGCGTCCTGCCCCTGGCCTGTGGGGCCTCTGAGCACAACCGGCCCTCTCCCACTGGAAGACCTCCCCGGCTGCCTCCAAAGGCCGGTTTGCAAGCACTCCCGCCCACTGTTCCCGCCAGGCGCGCACAATGCTCCCAAGCCCGGGAGAAAAGCGCTTCGGGGTGGTGCTCACACCGGGCCCTGGAAGACCTCCCCGGTTGCCTCCAAAGGACGGTTTTCATGCACTCCTGCCTGCTGTTCCCGCCACCCGCGCAAAATGCTCCCAAGCCCGGGAGAAAAGCGCTTCGGGGTGGTGCTCTCTACAGGCCCTTGGAAGACCTCCCCGGCTGCCTCCAAAGGCCGGTTTGCAAGGACTCCTTCCTGCTGTTCCCGCCAGCCACGCACAATGCTCCCAAGCCCGGGAGAAAAGCATTTTGGGGTGGTGCTCACACCGGGCCCTGGAAGACCTCCCCGGCTGCCTCCAAAGGACGGTTTTCAAGCACTCCTGCCTGCTGTTCCCGCCACCCACGCAGAATGCTCCCAAGCGCGGGAGAAAAGCGCTTCGGGGTGGTGCTCTCTACAGGCCCTTGGAAGACCTCCCCGGCTGCCTCCAAAGGCCGGTTTGCAAGGACTCCTTCCTGCTGTTCCCGCCAGCCACGCACAATGCTCCCAAGCCCGGGAGAAAAGCATTTTGGGGTGGTGCTCACTCCGGGCCCTTGGAAGACCTCCCCGGCTGCCTCCAATGGCCAGTTTGCAAGCACTCATGTCCGCTGTTCCCACCAGCCGCGCAGAATGCTCCCAAGCCCGGGAGAAAAGCTTTTTGGGGTGGTGCTCACACCGGGCCCTGGAAGACCTCCCCGGCTGCCTCCAAAGGCCAGTTTTCAAGCACTCCTGCCTGCTGTTCCCGCCACCTGCGCACAATGCTCCCAAGCCCGGGAGAAAAGCGCTTCGGGGTGGTGCTCTCTACAGGCCCTTGGAAGACCTCCCCGGCTGCCTCCAAAGGCCGGTTTGCAAGGACTCCTTCCTGCTGTTCCCGCCAGCCACGCACAATGCTCCCAAGCCCGGGAGAGAAGCATTTTGGGGTGGTGCTCTCTACAGGCCCTTGGAAGACCTCCCCGGCTGCCTCCAGTGGCCAGTTTGCAAGCACTCATGCCCGCTGTTCCCACCAGCCGCGCACAATGCTCCCAAGCCCGGGAGAAAAGCTTTTTTGGGTGGTGCTCACACCGGGCCCTGGAAGACCTCCCCGGCTGCCTGCAAAGGCCGGTTTTCAAGCACTCCTGCCTGCTGTTCCTGCCACCCGCGCACAATACTCCCAAGCCCGGGAGAAAAGCGCTTCGGGGTGGTGCTCTCTACAGGCCCTTGGAAGACCTCCCCCGCTGCCTCCAAAGGCCGGTTTGCAAGGACTCCTTCCTGCTGTTCCCGCCAGCCACGCACAATGCTCCCAAGCCCGGGAGAAAAGTGCTTCGGGGTGGTGATCTCTCCGGGCCCTTGGAAGTCGTCCCCGGCTGCCTCCAAAGGCCGGTTTGCAAGCACTCATGCCCGTTGTTCCCACCAGCCGCGCACAATGCTCCCAAGCCCGGGAGAAAAGCATTTTGGGGTGGTGCTCACTCCGGGCCCTTGGAAGACCTCCCCGGCTGCCTCCAAAGGCCAGTTTGCAAGCAGTCCTGCCTGCTGTTCCCGCCAGCCGCGCACAATGCTCCCAAGCCCGGGAGAAAAGCGCTTCGGGGTGGTGCTCTCTCCGGGCCCTTGGAAGACGTCCTCGGCTGCCTCCAAAGGCCGGTTTGCAAGCACTCATGCCCGTTGTTCCCACCAGCCGCGCACAATGCTCCCAAGCCCGGGAGAAAAGCATTTTGGGGTGGTGCTCACTCCGGGCCCTTGGAAGACCTCCCCGGCTGCCTCCAAAGGCCAGTTTGCAAGCAGTCCTGCCTGCTGTTCCCGCCAGCCGCGCACAATGTTCCCAAGCCCGGGAGAAAAGCGCTTCGGGGTGGTGCTCTCTCCGGGCACTTTCAAGACCTCCCCGGCTGCCTCCAAAGGCCGGTTTGTAAGTACTCATTCCCGCTGCTTCCGCCAGCCACGCACAATGCTCCCAAGCCCGGGAGAAAAGCATTTTGGGGTGGTGCTCTCTCCGGGCCCTTGGAAGACCTCCCGGGCTGCCTCCAAAGGCCGGTTTGCAAGCATTCATGTCCGTTGTTCCCGACAGCCGCGCACAATGCTCCCAAGCCCGAGAGAAAAGCATTTTGGGGTGGTGATCAGTCCGGCCCTTGGAAGATCTCCCCGGCTGCCTCCAAAGGACAGTTTGCAAGCACTCATGCCCGCTGTTCCCGCCAGCCGCGCACAATGCTCCCAAGACCGTGAGAAAAGCGCTTCGGGGTGGTGTTCTCTCAGGGACCATGGAGGACCTCCCCGGCTGCCCCCAAAGGCCGGTTTGCAAGCATTCCCACTTGCTGTTCCCGCCAGGCACACACAATGTTCCAAAACCCCGGAGAAAAGCGCTTCGGGGTGGTGGTCTCTCCGGGCCCCTGCCCCTGAGCCTGGGGGCCAGGCAGGGGATCCACAGTCCCAGGCCAAGGCAGAACCACATGCACACGTCTGTTCCTGCCCCATCCACCGGCAGAGAGCTGGGGGGAGCCAGAGTCTGTCAGGCAGCTGCTGGGCTGGCCGCCTGTGTGGGAAGGGGCAGAGCCGACCTAGGGGCAAGTTGGGCCTCTTGCTCTCCCTGCTGCCCTGAGGCTGCTGGGCCAAAGAGGTCTTGGGCATCCAGCCCCTTGCTGGTCCCTTCCCTCTGACGAGGCCCTCTGAGCTCCAGCACCTTGCAGTGTGGAGACAGCCCCTGCCAGCAACCTCCTCTCCAAGGAGGCCTCAACCGAGGCCTAGGCCCAGGGGAAAGGCACCAGCGGAGATGAGCCAGTGGAGGCGCACGGGCATGTCTGGACGCAGTCCCCGCAGCCTGCCCCTTGGTGGGGCAGTACCCCCGGAGGCCAGGAAGGTCTGGGCAAGGCTGCGAGGGGCAGGGGCCCTGCTGGGTCGTGCCCCTGGCCTGTTGGGCGTCTGAGCACAACCGGCACTCTCCCGCTGGAAGACCTCCCCGTCTGCTTCCAAAGGCGGGTTTGCCAACACTCCCGCCTGCTGTTCCCGCCAGGCATGCACAACGCTCCCAAGGCCAGGAGAAAAGCGCTTCGGGGTGTTGCTCTCTCCGGGCCCTTGCCCCTGAGCCTGGGGTCCAGGCAGTGGGTCCACACTCCCAGACCAAGGCAGAACCACATGCACACGTCTGTTCCTGACCCCTGAACCGGCAGAGAGCTCGGGGGAGCCAGAGTCTATCAGGCAGCTGCTGGGTTGGCGGCCTGTGTGGGAAGGGGCAGAGCCGACCTAGGGGCAAGTTGGGCCTCTTGCTCTCCCTGCTGCCCTGAGGCTGCTGGGCCAAAGAGGTCTTGGGCATCCTGCCCCTTGCTGGTCCCTTCCCGCTGACGAGGCCCTCTGAGCTCCAGCACCTTGCAGTGTGGAGACAGCCCCTGCCAGCAACCTCCTCTCCAAGGAGGCATCAACCGAGGCCTATGCCCAGGGGAAAGGCACCAGCGGGGATGAGCCTGGGGAGGCGCCCAGGCATGTCGGGACCCAGTCCCCGCAGCCTGCCCCTTGGTGGGGCAGTATCCCCGGAGGCCAGGAAGGTCTGGGCAAGGCTGGCCAGGGGCAGGGGACCTGCTGGGTCCTGCCCCTGGCCTGTGAGGCCTCTGAGCACAACCGGCCCTCTCCCACTGGAAGACCTCCACGGCTGCCTCCAAAGTCCTATTTGCAAACACTCCCGCACGCTGTTCACGCCAGGCTCGCACACTGCTCCCAAGCCCGGGAGAAAAGCGCTTCGGGGTGGTGCTCTCACCGGGCCCTTGCCCCTGAGCCTGGGGGCCAGGCAGGGGGAACACACTCCCAGGCCAAGGCAGAACGACATGCACACGTCTGTTCCTGCCCCCTACACCGGCAGAGAGCTCGGGGGAGCCAGAGACTGCCAGGCTGCTGCTGGGCTGGCCGCCTGTGTGGGACGGGGCAGAGCCGACCTAGGGGCAAGTTGGGCCTCTTGCTCTCCCTGCTGCCCTGAGGCTGCTGGGTCAAAGAGGTCTTGGGCATCCAGCCCTTTGCTGGTCCCTTCCCTCTGACGAGGCCCTCTGATCTCCAGCACCTTGCAGTGTGGAGACAGCCCCTGCCAGCAACCTCCTCTCCAAGGAGGCCTCAACCGAGGCCTAGGCCCAGGGGAAAGGCACCAGCGGGGATGAGCCTGGGGAGGCGCCCGGGGATGTCTGGACCCAGTCCCCGCAGCCTGCCCCTTGGTGGGGCAGTTCCCCCGGAGGCCAGGAAGGTCTGGGCAAGGCTGGCCAGGGTCAGGGGCCCTGCTGGGTCCTGCCCCTGGCCTGTGGGGCCTCTGAGCACAACCGGCCCTCTCCCACTGGAAGACCTCCCCGGCTGCCTCCAAAGTCCTGTTTTCTAACACTCCCGCCCGCTGTTCACGCCAGGCTCGCACAATGCTCCCAAGCCCGGGAGAAAAGCGCATTGGGGTGGTTCTCTCTCCAGGCCCTTGCCCCTGAGCCTGGGGGCAAGGCACGGGGAACACACTCCCTGGCCAAGGCAGAAACACATGCCCACGTCTGTTCCTGTCCCCTGCACCGGCAGAGAGCTTGGGGGAGCCAGAGTCTGGCAGGCAGCTGCTGGGTTGGCCGCCTGTGTGGGAAGGGGCAGAGCCGACCTAGGGGCAAGTTGGGCCTCTTGCTCTCCCTGCTGCCCTGAGGCTGCTGGGCCAAAGACGTCTTGGGCATCCAGCCCCTTACTGGTCCCTTCCCTCTGACGAGGCCTTCTGAGCTCCAGCACCTTGCAGTGTGGAGACAGCCCCTGCCAGCAACCTCCTCTCCAAGGAGGCCTCAACCGAGGCCTAGGCACAGGGGAAAGGCACCAGCGGGGATGAGCCTGGGGAGGCGCCCGGGCATGTATGGACCCAGTCCCCGCAGCCTGCCCCTTGGTGGGGCAGTACCCCCGGAGGCGAGGAAGGTCTGGGAAAGGCTGGCCAGGGGCAGGGGACCTGCTGGGTCCTGCCCCTGGCCTGTGGGGCCTCTGAGCACAACCGGCCCTCTCCCACTGGAAGACGTCCCCGGCTGCCTCCAAAGGCCGGTTTGCAAGCACTCCCGCCCACTGTTCCAACCAAGGGCGCACAACGCTCCCAAGCCCGGGAGAAAATCGCCTCGGGGTGGTGCTCTCTCCGGGCCCTTTCCCCTGAGCCTGGGGGCCAGGCAGGGTGTCCACACTCCCAGGCCAAGGCAGAACCACATGCACACGTCTGTTCCTGCCCCATGCACCGGCAGAGAGCTCGGGGGAGCCAAAGTCTGTCAGGCAGCTGCTGGGCTGGCCGCCTGTGTGGGAAGGGGCAGAGCCGACCTAGGGGCAAGTTGGGCCTCTTGCTCTCCCTGCTGCCCTGAGGCTGCTGGGCCAAAGAGATCTTGGGCATCCAGCCCCTTGCTTGTCCCTTCCCTCTGACGAGGCCCTCTGAGCTCCAGCACCTTGCAGTGTGGAGACAGCCCCTGCCAGCAACCTCCTCTCCAAGGAGGCCTCAACCGAGGCCTAGGCCCAGGGGAAAGGCACCAGCGGGGATGAGCCTGGGGAGGCGCCCGGGCATGTCTGGACCCAGTCCCCGCAGCCTGCCCCTTGGTGGGGCAGTACCCCCGGAAGCCAGGAAGGTCTGGGCAAGGCTGGCCAGGGGCAGGGGCCCTGCTGGGTCCTGCCCCTGGCCTGTGGGGCCTCTGAGCACAACCGGCCCTCTCCCACTGGAAGACTTCCCCGGCTGCCTCCAAAGGCCGGTTTGCCAACACTCCCGCCCGCTGTTCCCGCCAGGCACGCATAATTCTCCCAAGCCCGGGAGAAAAGCGCTTCGGGGTGGTGCTCTCTCCGGGCACTTTCAAGACCTCCCCGGCTGCCTCCAAAGGCCGGTTTGTAAGTACTCATTCCCGCTGCTTCCGCCAGCCACGCACAATGCTCCCAAGCCCGGGAGAAAAGCATTTTGGGGTGGTGCTCTCTCCGGGCCCTTGGAAGACCTCCCGGGCTGCCTCCAAAGGCCGGTTTGCAAGCATTCATGTCCGTTGTTCCCGACAGCCGCGCACAATGCTCCCAAGCCCGAGAGAAAAGCATTTTGGGGTGGTGATCAGTCCGGCCCTTGGAAGACCTCCCCGCCTGCCTCCAAAGGACAGTTTGCAAGCACTCATGCCCGCTGTTCCCGCCAGCCGCGCACAATGCTCCCAAGACCGTGAGAAAAGCGCTTCGGGGTGGTGTTCTCTCAGGGACCATGGAGGACCTCCCCGGCTGCCCCCAAAGGCCGGTTTGCAAGCATTCCCACTCGCTGTTCCCGCCAGGCACACACAATGTTCCAAAACCCCGGAGAAAAGCGCTTCGGGGTGGTGGTCTCTCCGGGCCCCTGCCCCTGAGCCTGGGGGCCAGGCAGGGGATCCACAGTCCCAGGCCAAGGCAGAACCACATGCACACGTCTGTTCCTGCCCCCTGCACCGGCAGAGAGCTGGGGGGAGCCAGAGTCTGTCAGGCAGCTGCTGGGCTGCCCGCCTGTGTGGGAAGGGGCAGAGCCGACCTAGGGGCAAGTTGGGCCTCTTGCTCTCCCTGCTGCCCTGAGGCTGCTGGGCGAAAGAGGTCTTGGGCATCCAGCCCCTTGCTGGTCCCTTCCCTCTGACGAGGCCCTCTGAGCTCCAGCACCTTGCAGTGTGGAGACAGCCCCTGCCAGCAACCTCCTCTCCAAGGAGGCCTCAACCGAGGCCTAGGCCCAGGGGAAAGGCACCAGCGGAGATGAGCCAGTGGAGGCGCACGGGCATGTCTGGACCCAGTCCCCGCAGCCTGCCCCTTGGTGGGGCAGTACCCCCGGAGGCCAGGAAGGTCTGGGCAAGGCTGCGAGGGGCAGGGGCCCTGCTGGGTCGTGCCCCTGGCCTGTGGGGCGTCTGAGCACAACCGGCACTCTCCCACTGGAAGACCTCCCCGTCTGCCTCCAAAGGCCGGTTTGCAAGCACTCCCGCCCGCTGTTCCCGCCAGGCACGCACAATGCTCCCAAGCCCGGAAGAAAAGCGCTTCGGGGTGGTGCTCTCTCCGGGCCCTTGCCCCTGAGCCTGGGGGCCAGGCAGTTGGAACACACTCCCAGGCCAATGCAGAACGACATGCACACGTCTGTTCCTGCCCCCTACACCGGCAGAGAGCTCGGGGGAGCCAGAGACTGCCAGGCTGCTGCTGGGCTGGCTGCCTGTGTGGGACGGGGCAGAGCCGACCTAGGGGCAAGTTGGGCCTCTTGCTCTCCCTGCTGCCCTGAGGCTGCAGGGCCAAAGACGTCTTGGGCATCCAGCCCCTTACTGGTCCCTTCCCTCTGACGAGGCCCTCTGAGCTCCAGCACCTTGCAGTGTGGAGACAGCCCCTGCCAGCAATCTCCTCTCCAAGTAGGCCTCAACCGAGGACTAGGCCCAGGGGAAAGGCACCAGCGGGGTTGAGCCAGGGGAGGCGCCCGGGCATGTCTGGACCCTGTCCTCGCAGCCTGCCCCTTGGTGGGGCAGTACCCCCGGAGGCCAGGAAGGTCTGGGCAAGGCTGGCCAGGGGCAGGGGCCCTGCTGGGTCCTGCCCCTGGCCTGTGGGGCCTCTGAGCACAACCGGCCCTCTCCCACTGGAAGACCTCCCCGGCTGCCTCCAAAGGCCGGTTTGCAAGCACTCCCGCCCACTGTTCCCGCCAGGCGCGCACAATGCTCCCAAGCCCGGGATAAAAGCGCTTCGGGGTGGTGGTCTCTCCGGGCCCTTGCCCCTGAGCCTGGGGGCCAGGCAGGGGATCCACAGTCCCAGGCCAAGGCACAACAACATGCACACGTCTGTTCCTGCCCCCTCCACCGGCAGAGAGCTGGGGGGAGCCAGAGTCTGTCAGGCAGCTGCTGGGCTGGCCGCCTGTGTGGGAAGGGGCAGAGCCGACCTAGGGGCAAGTTGGGCCTCTTGCTCTCCCTGCTGCCCTGAGGCTGCTGGGCCAAAGAGGTCTTGGGCATCCAGCCCCTTGCTGGTCCCTTCCCTCTGACGAGGCCCTCTGAGCTCCAGCACCTTGCAGTGTGGAGACAGACCCTGCCAGCAACCTCCTCTCCAAGGAGGCCTCAACCGAGGCCTAGGCCCAGGGGAAAGGCACCAGCGGGGATGAGCCAGTGGAGGGGCCCGGGCATGTCTGGACCCAGTCCCCGCAGCCTGCCCCTTGGTGGGGCAGTACCCCCGGAGGCCAGGAAGGTCTGGGCAAGGCTGGCCAGGGGCAGGGTCCCTGCTGGGTCCTGCCCCTGGCCTGTGGGGCCTCTGAGCACAACCGGCCCTCTCCCACTGGAAGACCTCCCCGGCTGCCTTCAAAGGCGGGTTTGCCAACACTCCCGCCCGCTGTTCCCGCCAGGCACGCACAACGATCCCAAGGCCAGGAGAAAAGCGCTTCGGGTTGTTGCTCTCTCCGGGCCCTTGCCCCTGAGCCTGGGGTCCAGGCAGTGGGTCCACACTCCCAGACCAAGGCAGAACCACATGCACACGTCTGTTCCTGACCCCTGAACCGGCAGAGAGCTCGGGGGAGCCAGAGTCTATCAGGCAGCTGCTGGGTTGGCTGCCTGTGTGGGAAGGGGCAGAGCCGACCTAGGGGCAAGTTGGGCCTCTTGCTCTCCCTGCTGCCCTGAGGCTGCTGGGCCAAAGAGGTCTTGGGCATCCAGCCCCTTGCTGGTCCCTTCCCGCTGACGAGGCCCTCTGAGCTCCAGCACCTTGCAGTGTGGAGACAGCCCCTGCCAGCAACCTCCTCTCCAAGGAGGCATCAACCGAGGCCTATGCCCAGGGGAAAGGCACCAGCGGGGATGAGCCTGGGGAGGCGCCCAGGCATGTCTGGACCCAGTCCCCGCAGCCTGCCCCTTGGTGGGGCAGTACCCCCGGAGGCCAGGAAGGTCTGGGCAAGGCTGGCCAGGGTCAGGGGCCCTGCTGGGTCCTGCCCCTGGCCTGTGGGGCCTCTGAGCACAACCGGCCCTCTCCCACTGGAAGACCTCCCCGGCTGCCTCCAAAGTCCTGTTTGCTAACACTCCCGCCCGCTGTTCACGCCAGGCTCGCACAATGCTCCCAAGCCCGGGAGAAAAGCGCATTGGGGTGGTTCTCTCTCCGGGCCCTTGCCCCTGAGCCTGGGGGCAAGGCACGGGGAACACACTCCCTGGCCAAGGCAGAACCACATTCCCACGTCTGTTCCTGTCCCCTGCACCGGCAGAGAGCTTGGGGGAGCCAGAGTCTGGCAGGCAGCTGCTGGGTTGGCCGCCTGTGTGGGAAGGGGCAGAGCCGACCGAGGGGCAAGTTGGGCCTCTTGCTCTCCCTGCTGCCCTGAGGCTGCTGGGCCAAAGACGTCTTGGGCATCCAGCCCCTTACTGGTCCCTTCCCTCTGACGAGGCCCTCTGAGCTCCAGCACCTTGCAGTGTGGAGACAGCCCCTGCCAGCAACCTCCTCTCCAAGGAGGCCTCAACCGAGGCCTAGGCCCAGGGGAAAGGCACCAGCGGGTATGAGCCAGGGGAGGCGCCCGAGCATGTCTGGACCCAGTCCCCGCAGCCTGCCCCTTGGTGGGGCAGTACCCCCGGAAGCCAGGAAGGTCTGGGCAAGGCTGCCAGAGGCAGGGGCCCTGCTGGGTCCTGCCCCTGGCCTGTGGGGCCTCTGAGCACAACCCGCCCTCTCCCACTGGAAGACCTCCCCGGCTGCCTCCAAAGGCTGGTTTGCAAGCACTCAATCCCGCTGTTCACGCCAGCTGCGCACAATGCTCCCAAGCCCGGGAGAAAAGCATTTTGGGGTGGTGCTCACTCCGGGCTTTGGAAGACCTCCCCGGCTGCCTCCAAGGCCGGTTTGCAAGCACTTCTGCCTGCTGTTCCCGCCACCCGCGCACAATGCTCCCAAGCCCGGGAGAAAAGCGTTTCGGGGTGGTGTTCTCTCTGGGCCCAAGAAAGACCTCCCGGGCTGCCCCCAAATGCCGGTTTGCAAGCACTCCCACTCGCTGTTCCCGCCATCCGTGCAAATGCTCCAAGCCCAGGAGAAAAGCCCTTCAGGGTGGTGCTCTCTCCCGGCCCTTGGAAGACCTCCCCGGATGCCTCCAAAGGCTGGATTTCAAGTACTCCCTCCCGCTGTCCCGCCAGCTGCACACAATGCTCCCAATCACGGGAGAAAAGCGCTTCGGGGTGGTGCTCTCTACGGGCCCTTGGAAGACCTCCCCGTTTGTCTCCAAAGGCCGGTTTGCAAGCACTCATGCCCGCTGTTCCCGCCAGCCGCGCACAATGCTCCCAAGCCTAGGAGAAAAGCGCTTCGGGGTGGTGCTCTCTCCCGGCCCTTGGAAGACCTCCCCGGCTGCCTCCAAAGGCCAGTTTGCAAGCACTCAATCCCGCTGTTCCCGCCAGCCGCGCACAATGCTCCCAAGCCCGGGAGAAAAGCGCTTCGGGGTGGTGCTCTCTCCTGGCCCTTGGAAGACCTCCCCGGCTGCCTCCAAAGGCTGGTTTTCGAGAACTCCCTCCCGCTGACCCGCCAGCCGCACACAATGCTCCCAAGCCCGGGAGAAAAGCATTTTGGGGTGGTCTCTCTCCGGGCCCTTGGAAGACTCCCCGGCTGCCTCTAAAGGCCGGTTTGCAAGCACTCATGTCCTCTGTTCCCGACAGCCGCGAACAATGCTCCCAATTCCGTGAGAAAAGTGCTTCGGGATGGTGCTCTCTCCGGGCCCTTGGAAGACCTCCCAAGCTGCCTCCAAAGGCCGGTTTGCAAGCACTCCCGCCCGCTGTTCCCGCCAGCCTCGCACAATGCTCCCAAGACCGGGAGAAAAGCGCTTCGGGGTGGTGTTCTCTCCGTGCCAATGGAGGACCTCCCTGGCTGCCCCCAAAGGCCGGTTTGCAAGCACTCCCACTCGCTGTTCCCGCAAGCCACGCACAATCCTCCAAAACCCCGTAGAAAAGCGCTTCGGGGTGGTGTTCTCTCCGTGCCCATGGAAGACCTCCCGGGGTGCCCCCAAAGGCCGGTTTGCAAGCACTCCCACTCGCTGTTCCCGCCATCCGCGCACAATGCTCCCAAGCCCGGGAGAAAAGCATTTTGGGGTGGTGCTCACTCCGGGCCCTTGGAAGACCTCCCCGGCTGCCTCCAAATGCCAGTTTGCAAGCAGTCCTGCCTGCTGTTCCCGCCAGCCGCGCACAATGTTCCCAAGCCCGGGAGAAAAGCGCTTCGGGGTGGTGCTCTCTCCGGGCACTTTCAAGACCTCCCCGGCTGCCTCCAAAGGCCGGTTTGCAAGGACTCCTTCCTGCTGTTCCCGCCATCCGCGCACAATGCTCCCAAGCCCGGGAGAAAAGCATTTTGGGGTGGTGCTCTCTCCGGGCCCTTGGAAGACCTCCCGGGCTGCCTCCAAAGGCCGGTTTGCAAGCATTCATGTCCGTTGTTCCCGACAGCCGCGCACAATGCTCCCAAGCCCGAGAGAAAAGCATTTTGGGGTGGTGATCAGTCCGGCCCTTGGAAGACCTCCCCGGCTGCCTCCAAAGGACAGTTTGCAAGCACTCATGCCCGCTGTTCCCGCCAGCCGCGCACAATGCTCCCAAGACCGTGAGAAAAGCGCTTCGGGGTGGTGTTCTCTCAGGGACCATGGAGGACCTCCCCGGCTGCCCCCAAAGGCCGGTTTGCAAGCATTCCCACTCGCTGTTCCCGCCAGGCGCACACAATGTTCCAAAACCCCGGAGAAAAGCGCTTCGGGGTGGTGGTCTCTCCGGGCCCCTGCCCCTGAGCCTGGGGGCCAGGCAGGGGATCCACAGTCCCAGGCCAAGGCCACATGCACACGTCTGTTCCTGCCCCCTCCACCGGCAGAGAGCTGGGGGGAGCCAGAGTCTGTCAGGCAGCTGCTGGGCTGCCCGCCTGTGTGGGAAGGGGCAGAGCCGACCTAGGGGCAAGTTGGGCCTCTTGCTCTCCCTGCTGCCCTGAGGCTGCTGGGCGAAAGAGGTCTTGGGCATCCAGCCCCTTGCTGGTCCCTTCCCTCTGACGAGGCCCTCTGAGCTCCAGCACCTTGCAGTGTGGAGACAGCCCCTGCCAGCAACCTCCTCTCCAAGGAGGCCTCAACCGAGGCCTAGGCCAGGGGAAAGGCACCAGCGGAGATGAGCCAGTGGAGGCGCACGGGCATGTCTGGACCCAGTCCCCGCAGCCTGCCCCTTGGTGGGGCAGTACCCCCGGAGGCCAGGAAGGTCTGGGCAAGGCTGCGAGGGGCAGGGGCCCTGCTGGGTCGTGCCCCTGGCCTGTGGGGCGTCTGAGCACAACCGGCACTCTCCCGCTGGAAGACCTCCCCGTCTGCCTCCAAAGGCCGGTTTGCAAGCACTCCCGCCCGCTGTTCCCGCCAGGCACGCACAATGCTCCCAAGCCCGGGAGAAAAGCGCTTCGGGGTGGTGCTCTCTCCGGGCCCTTGCCCCTGAGCCTGGGGGCCAGGCAGGGGATCCACAGTCCCAGGCCAAGGCACAACAACATGCACACGTCTGTTCCTGCCCCCTCCACCGGCAGAGAGCTGGGGGGAGCCAGAGTCTGTCAGGCAGCTGCTGGGCTGGCCGCCTGTGTGGGAAGGGGCAGAGCCGACCTAGGGGCAAGTTGGGCCTCTTGCTCTCCCTGCTGCCCTGAGGCTGCTGGGCCAAAGAGGTCTTGGGCATCCAGCCCCTTGCTGGTCCCTTCCCTCTGACGAGGCCCTCTGAGCTCCAGCACCTTGCAGTGTGGAGACAGACCCTGCCAGCAACCTCCTCTCCAAGGAGGCCTCAACCGAGGCCTAGGCCCAGGGGAAAGGCACCAGCGGGGATGAGCCAGTGGAGGGGCCCGGGCATGTCTGGACCCAGTCCCCACAGCCTGCCCCTTGGTGGGGCAGTACCCCCGGAGGCCAGGAAGGTCTGGGCAAGGCTGGCCAGGGGCAGGGTCCCTGCTGGGTCCTGCCCCTGGCCTGTGGGGCCTCTGAGCACAACCGGCCCTCTCCCGCTGGAAGACCTCCCCGGCTGCCTTCAAAGGCGGGTTTGCCAACACTCCCGCCCGCTGTTCCCGCCAGGCACGCACAACGCTCCCAAGGCCATGAGAAAAGCGCTTCGGGGTGTTGCTCTCTCCGGGCCCTTGCCCCTGAGCCTGGGGTCCAGGCAGTGGGTCCACACTCCCAGACCAAGGCAGAACCACATGCACACGTCTGTTCCTGTCCCCTGAACCGGCAGAGAGCTCGGGGGAGCCAGAGTCTATCAGGCAGCTGCTGGGTTGGCTGCCTGTGTGGGAAGGGGCAGAGCCGACCTAGGGGCAAGTTGGGCCTCTTGCTCTCCCTGCTGCCCTGAGGCTGCTGGGCCAAAGAGGTCTTGGGCATCCAGCCCCTTGCTGGTCCCTTCCCGCTGACGAGGCCCTCTGAGCTCCAGCACCTTGCAGTGTGGAGACAGCCCCTGCCAGCAACCTCCTCTCCAAGGAGGCCTCAACTGAGGCCTAGGCCCAGGGGAAAGGCACCAGCGGGGATGAGCCTGGGGAGGCGCCCGGCCATGTCTGGACCCAGTCCCCGCAGCCTGCCCCTTGGTGGGGCAGTACCCCCGGAGGCCAGGAGGTTCTGGGCAAGGCTGCCAGGGGCAGGGACACTGCTGGGTCCTGCCCCTGGCCTGTGGGGCGTCTGAGCACAACCGGCACTCTCCCGCTGGAAGACCTCCCCGGCTGCCTCCAAAGGCCGGTTTGCAAGCACTCCCGCCCGCTGTTCCCGCCAGGCACGCACAATGCTCCCAAGCCCGGGAGAAAAGCGCTTCGGGGTGGTGCTCTCGCCGGGCCCTTGCCCCTGAGCCTGGGGGACAGGCAGGGGGAACACACTCCCAGGCCAAGGCAGAACGACATGCACACGTCTGTTCCTGCCCCCTACACCGGCAGAGAGTTCGGGGGAGCCAGAGACTGCCAGGCTGCTGCTGGGCTGGCTGCCTGTGTGGGACGGGGTAGAGCCGACCTAGGGGCAAGTTGGGCCTCTTGCTCTCCCTGCTGCCCTGAGGCTGCTGGGTCAAAGAGGTCTTGGGCATCCAGCCCTTTGCTGGTCCTTTCCCTCTGACGAGGCCCTCTGAGCTCCAGCACCTTGCAGTGTGCAGACAGCCCCTGCCGGCAACCTCCTCTCCAAGGAGGCCTCAACCGAGGCCTAGGCCCAGGGGAAAGGCACCAGCGGGGATGAGCCTGGGGAGGCGCCCGGGCATGTCTGGACCCAGTCCCCGCAGCCTGCCCCTTGGTGGGGTAGTACCCCCGGAGGCCAGGAAGGTCTGGGCAAGGCTGCCAGAGGCAGGGACACTGCTGGGTCCTGCCCCTGGCCTGTGGGGCCTCTGAGAACAACTGGCACTCTCCCGCTGGAAGACCTCCCCGGCTGCCTCCAAAGGCTGGTTTGCAAGCACTCAATCCCGCTGTTCACGCCAGCTGCGCACAATGCTCCCAAGCCCGGGAGAAAAGCATTTTGGGGTGGTGCTCACTCCGGGCTTTGGAAGACCTCCCCGGCTGCCTCCAAGGCCGGTTTGCAAGCACTTCTGCCTGCTGTTCCCGCCACCCGCGCACAATGCTCCCAAGCCCGGGAGAAAAGCGTTTCGGGGTGGTGTTCTCTCTGGGCCCAAGAAAGACCTCCCGGGCTGCCCCCAAATGCCGGTTTGCAAGCACTCCCACTCACTGTTCCCGCCATCCGTGCAAATGCTCCAAGCCCAGGAGAAAAGCCCTTCAGGGTGGTGCTCTCTCCCGGCCCTTGGAAGACCTCCCCGGCTGCCTCCAAAGGCTGGATTTCAAGTACTCCCTCCCGCTGTCCCGCCAGCCGCACACAATGCTCCCAATCACGGGAGAAAAGCGCTTCGGGGTGGTGCTCTCTACGGGCCCTTGGAAGACCTCCCCGTTTGTCTCCAAAGGCCGGTTTGCAAGCACTCATGCCCGCTGTTCCCACCAGCCGCGCACAATGCTCCCAAGCCTAGGAGAAAAGCGCTTCGGGGTGGTGCTCTCTCCCGGCCCTTGGAAGACCTCCCCGGCTGCCTCCAAAGGCCGGTTTGCAAGCACTCAATCCCGCTGTTCCCGCCAGCCGCGCACAATGCTCCCAAGCCCGGGAGAAAAGCGCTTCGGGGTGGTGCTCTCTCCCGGCCCTTGGAAGACCTCCCCGGCTGCCTCCAAAGGCTGGTTTTCAAGAACTCCCTCCCGCTGACCCGCCAGCCGCACACAATGCTCCCAAGCCCGGGAGAAAAGCATTTTGAGGTGGTCTCTCTCCGGGCCCTTGGAAGACTCCCCGGCTGCCTCTAAAGGCCGGTTTGCAAGCACTCATGTCCTCTGTTCCCGACAGCCGCGAACAATGCTCCCAATTCCGTGAGAAAAGTGCTTCGGGATGGTGCTCTCTCCGGGCCCTTGGAAGACCTCCCAAGCTGCCTCCAAAGGCCGGTTTGCAAGCACTCCCGCCCGCTGTTCCCGCCAGCCTCGCACAATGCTCCCAAGACCGGGAGAAAAGCGCTTCGGGGTGGTGTTCTCTCCGTGCCAATGGAGGACCTCTCTGGCTGCCGCCAAAGGCCGGTTTGCAAGCACTCCCACTCGCTGTTCCCGCCAGCCACGCACAATCCTCCAAAACCCCTGAGAAAAGCGCTTCGGGGTAGTGTTCTCTCCGTGCCCATGGAAGACCTCCCGGGGTGCCCCCAAAGGCCGGTTTGCAAGCACTCCCACTCGCTGTTCCCGCCATCCGCGCACAATGCTCCCAAGCCCGGGAGAAAAGCGCATTGGGGTGGTTCTCTCTCCGGGCCCTTGCCCCTGAGCCTGGGGGCAAGGCACGGGGAACACACTCCCTGGCCAAGGCAGAACCACATGCCCTGTCTGTTCCTGTCCCCTGCACCGGCAGAGAGCTTGGGGGAGCCAGAGTCTGGCAGGCAGCTGCTGGGTTGGCCGCCTGTGTGGGAAGGGGCAGAGCCGACCTAGGGGCAAGTTGGGCCTCTTGCTCTCCCTGCTGCCCTGAGGCTGCTGGGCCAAAGACGTCTTGGGCATCCAGCCCCTTACTGGTCCCTTCCCTCTGACGAGGCCTTCTGAGCTCCAGCACCTTGCAGTGTGGAGACAGCCCCTGCCAGCAACCTCCTCTCCAAGGAGGCCTCAACCGAGGCCTAGGCACAGGGGAAAGGCACCAGCGGGGATGAGCCTGGGGAGGCGCCCGGGCATGTATGGACCCAGTCCCCGCAGCCTGCCCCTTGGTGGGGCAGTACCCCCGGAGGCGAGGAAGGTCTGGGAAAGGCTGGCCAGGGGCAGGGGACCTGCTGGGTCCTGCCCCTGGCCTGTGGGGCCTCTGAGCACAACCGGCCCTCTCCCACTGGAAGACGTCCCCGGCTGCCTCCAAAGGCCGGTTTGCAAGCACTCCCGCCCACTGTTCCAACCAAGGGCGCACAACGCTCCCAAGCCCGGGAGAAAATCGCCTCGGGGTGGTGCTCTCTCCGGGCCCTTTCCCCTGAGCCTGGGGGCCAGGCAGGGTGTCCACACTCCCAGGCCAAGGCAGAACGACATGCACACGTCTGTTCCTGCCCCATGCACCGGCAGAGAGCTCGGGGGAGCCAGAGTCTGTCAGGCAGTTGCTGGGCTGGCCGCCTTTGTGGAAAGGGGCAGAGAAGACCTAGGGGCAAGTTGGGCCTCTTGCTCTCCCTGCTGCCCTGAGGCTGCTGGGCCAAAGAGGTCTTGGGCATCCAGCCCTTTGATTGTCCCTTCCCTCTGATGAGGCCCTCTGAGCTCCAGCACCTTGCAGTGTGGAGACAGCCCCTGCCAGCAACCTCCTCTCCAAGGAGGCCTCAACCGAGACCTAGGACCAGGGGAAAGGCACCAGCGGGGATGAGCCTGGGGAGGCGCCCGGGCATGTCTGGACCCAGACCCCGCAGCCTGCCCCTTGGTGGGGCAGTACCCCCGGAGGCCAGGAAGGTCTGGGAAAGGCTGGCCAGGGGTAGGGGACCTGCTGGGTCCTGCCCCTGGCCTGTGGGGCCTCTGAGCACAACCGGCCCTCTCCCACTGGAAGACCTCCCCGGCTGCCTCCAAAGTCCTGTTTGCCAACACTCCCACCCGCTGTTCACGCCAGACTTGCACAATGCTCCCAAGCCCGGGAGAAAAGCGCTTCGGGGTGGTGCTCTCTCAGGGCCCTTGCCCCTGAGCCTGGGGGCAAGGCATGGGGAACACACTCCCAGGCCAAGGCAGAACCACATGCCCACGTCTGTTCCTGTCCCCTGCACCGGCAGAGAGCTTGGGGGAGCCAGAGTCTGTCAGGCAGCTGCTGGGTTGGCCGCCTGTGTGGGAAGGGGCAGAGCCGCCCTAGGGGCAAGTTGGGCCTCTTGCTCTCCCTGCTGCCCTGAGGCTGCTGGGCCAAAGACGTCTTGGGCATCCAGCCCCTTACTGGTCCCTTCCCTCTGACGAGGCCCTCTGAGCTCCAGCACCTTGCAGTGTGGAGACAGCCCCTGCCAGCAACCTCCTCTCCAAGGAGGCCTCAACCGAGGCCTAGGCCCAGGGGAAAGGCACCAGCGGGGATGAGCCTGGGGAGGCGCCCGGGCATGTCTGGACCCAGTCCCCGCAGCCTGCCCCTTGGTGGGGCAGTACCCCCGGAGGCCAGGAAGATCTGGGCAAGGCTGGCCAGGGGCAGGGGCCCTGCTGGGTCCTCCCCATGGCCTGTGGGGCCTCTGAGCACAACCGGCCCTCTCCCACTGGAAGACCTCCCCGGCTGCCTCCAAAGGCCGGTTTGCAAGCACTCCTGCCTGCTGTTCCCGCCACCCGCGCAAAATGCTCCCAAGCCCGGGAGAAAAGCGCTTCGGGGTGGTGCTCTCTACAGGCCCTTGGAAGACCTCCCCGGCTGCCTCCAAAGGCCGGTTTGCAAGGACTCCTTCCTGCTGTTCCCGCCAGCCACGCACAATGCTCCCAAGCCCGGGAGAAAAGCATTTTGGGGTGGTGCTCACACCGGGCCCTGGAAGACCTCCCCGGCTGCCTCCAAAGGACGGTTTTCAAGCACTCCTGCCTGCTGTTCCCGCCACCCGCGCAGAATGCTCCCAAGCGCGGGAGAAAAGCGCTTCGGGGTGGTGCTCTCTACAGGCCCTTGGAAGACCTCCCCGGCTGCCTCCAAAGGCCGGTTTGCAAGGACTCCTTCCTGCTGTTCCCGCCAGCCACGCACAATGCTCCCAAGCCCGGGAGAAAAGCATTTTGGGGTGGTGCTCACTCCGGGCCC
This sequence comes from Dama dama, assembly GCF_033118175.1. Lineage (NCBI taxonomy): Eukaryota > Metazoa > Chordata > Mammalia > Artiodactyla > Cervidae > Dama > Dama dama. Next base: position 126,258 of record NW_026870886.1, read on the forward strand.
TTGGAAGACCTCCCCGGCTGCCTCCAATGGCCAGTTTGCAAGCACTCATGTCCGCTGTTCCCACCAGCCGCGCAGAATGCTCCCAAGCCCGGGAGAAAAGCTTTTTGGGGTGGTGCTCACACCGGGCCCTGGAAGACCTCCCCGGCTGCCTCCAAAGGCCAGTTTTCAAGCACTCCTGCCTGCTGTTCCCGCCACCTGCGCACAATGCTCCCAAGCCCGGGAGAAAAGCGCTTCGGGGTGGTGCTCTCTACAGGCCCTTGGAAGACCTCCCCGGCTGCCTCCAAAGGCCGGTTTGCAAGGTCTCCTTCCTGCTGTTCCCGCCAGCCACGCACAATGCTCCCAAGCCCGGGAGAGAAGCATTTTGGGGTGGTGCTCTCTACAGGCCCTTGGAAGACCTCCCCGGCTGCCTCCAGTGGCCAGTTTGCAAGCACTCATGCCCGCTGTTCCCACCAGCCGCGCACAATGCTCCCAAGCCCGGGAGAAAAGCTTTTTGGGGTGGTGCTCACACCGGGCCCTGGAAGACCTCCCCGGCTGCCTGCAAAGGCCGGTTTTCAAGCACTCCTGCCTGCTGTTCCTGCCACCCGCGCACAATACTCCCAAGCCCGGGAGAAAAGCGCTTCGGGGTGGTGCTCTCTACAGGCCCTTGGAAGACCTCCCCCGCTGCCTCCAAAGGCCGGTTTGCAAGGACTCCTTCCTGCTGTTCCCGCCAGCCACGCACAATGCTCCCAAGCCCGGGAGAAAAGTGCTTCGGGGTGGTGATCTCTCCGGGCCCTTGGAAGTCGTCCCCGGCTGCCTCCAAAGGCCGGTTTGCAAGCACTCATGCCCGTTGTTCCCACCAGCCGCGCACAATGCTCCCAAGTCCGGGAGAAAAGCATTTTGGGGTGGTGCTCACTCCGGGCCCTTGGAAGACCTCCCCGGCTGCCTCCAAAGGCCAGTTTGCAAGCAGTCCTGCCTGCTGTTCCCGCCAGCCGCGCACAATGCTCCCAAGCCCGGGAGAAAAGCGCTTCGGGGTGGTGCTCTCTCCGGGCCCTTGGAAGACGTCCCCGGCTGCCTCCAAAGGCCGGTTTGCAAGCACTCATGCCCGTTGTTCCCACCAGCCGCGCACAATGCTCCCAAGCCCGGGAGAAAAGCATTTTGGGGTGGTGCTCACTCCGGGCCCTTGGAAGACCTCCCCGGCTGCCTCCAAAGGCCAGTTTGCAAGCAGTCCTGCCTGCTGTTCCCGCCAGCCGCGCACAATGTTCCCAAGCCCGGGAGAAAAGCGCTTCGGGGTGGTGCTCTCTCCGGGCACTTTCAAGACCTCCCCGGCTGCCTCCAAAGGCCGGTTTGTAAGTACTCATTCCCGCTGCTTCCGCCAGCCACGCACAATGCTCCCAAGCCCGGGAGAAAAGCATTTTGGGGTGGTGCTCTCTCCGGGCCCTTGGAAGACCTCCCGGGCTGCCTCCAAAGGCCGGTTTGCAAGCATTCATGTCCGTTGTTCCCGACAGCCGCGCACAATGCTCCCAAGCCCGAGAGAAAAGCATTTTGGGGTGGTGATCAGTCCGGCCCTTGGAAGACCTCCCCGGCTGCCTCCAAAGGACAGTTTGCAAGCACTCATGCCCGCTGTTCCCGCCAGCCGCGCACAATGCTCCCAAGACCGTGAGAAAAGCGCTTCGGGGTGGTGTTCTCTCAGGGACCATGGAGGACCTCCCCGGCTGCCCCCAAAGGCCGGTTTGCAAGCATTCCCACTCGCTGTTCCCGCCAGGCACACACAATGTTCCAAAACCCCGGAGAAAAGCGCTTCGGGGTGGTGGTCTCTCCGGGCCCCTGCCCCTGAGCCTGGGGGCCAGGCAGGGGATCCACAGTCCCAGGCCAAGGCAGAACCACATGCACACGTCTGTTCCTGCCCCATCCACCGGCAGAGAGCTGGGGGGAGCCAGAGTCTGTCAGGCAGCTGCTGGGCTGGCCGCCTGTGTGGGAAGGGGCAGAGCCGACCTAGGGGCAAGTTGGGCCTCTTGCTCTCCCTGTTACCCTGAGGCTGCTGGGCCAAAGAGGTCTTGGGCATCCAGCCCCTTGCTGGTCCCTTCCCTCTGACGAGGCCCTCTGAGCTCCAGCACCTTGCAGTGTGGAGACAGCCCCTGCCAGCAACCTCCTCTCCAAGGAGGCCTCAACCGAGGCCTAGGCCCAGGGGAAAGGCACCAGCGGAGATGAGCCAGTGGAGGCGCACGGGCATGTCTGGACGCAGTCCCCGCAGCCTGCCCCTTGGTGGGGCAGTACCCCCGGAGGCCAGGAAGGTCTGGGCAAGGCTGCGAGGGGCAGGGGCCCTGCTGGGTCGTGCCCCTGGCCTGTTGGGCGTCTGAGCACAACCGGCACTCTCCCGCTGGAAGACCTCCCCGTCTGCCTCCAAAGGCGGGTTTGCCAACACTCCCGCCTGCTGTTCCCGCCAGGCATGCACAACGCTCCCAAGGCCAGGAGAAAAGCGCTTCGGGGTGTTGCTCTCTCCGGGCCCTTGCCCCTGAGCCTGGGGTCCAGGCAGTGGGTCCACACTCCCAGGCCAAGGCAGAACCACATGCACACGTCTGTTCCTGACCCCTGAACCGGCAGAGAGCTCGGGGGAGCCAGAGTCTATCAGGCAGCTGCTGGGTTGGCGGCCTGTGTGGGAAGGGGCAGAGCCGACCTAGGGGCAAGTTGGGCCTCTTGCTCTCCCTGCTGCCCTGAGGCTGCTGGGCCAAAGAGGTCTTGGGCATCCAGCCCCTTGCTGGTCCCTTCCCGCTGACGAGGCCCTCTGAGCTCCAGCACCTTGCAGTGTGGAGACAGCCCCTGCCAGCAACCTCCTCTCCAAGGAGGCATCAACCGAGGCCTATGCCCAGGGGAAAGGCACCAGCGGGGATGAGCCTGGGGAGGCGCCCAGGCATGTCTGGACCCAGTCCCCGCAGCCTGCCCCTTGGTGGGGCAGTATCCCCGGAGGCCAGGAAGGTCTGGGCAAGGCTGGCCAGGGGCAGGGGCCCTGCTGGGTCCTGCCCCTGGCCTGTGGGGCCTCTGAGCACAACCGGCCCTCTCCCACTGGAAGACCTCCCCGGCTGCCTCCAAAGGCCGGTTTGCAAGCACTCCCGCCCACTGTTCCCGCCAGGCGCGCACAATGCTCCCAAGCCCGGGAGAAAAGCGCTTCGGGGTGGTGGTCTCTCCGGGCCCTTGCCCCTGAGCCTGGGGGCCAGGCAGGGGATCCACAGTCCCAGGCCAAGGCACAACAACATGCACACGTCTGTTCCTGCCCCCTCCACCGGCAGAGAGCTGGGGGGAGCCAGAGTCTGTCAGGCAGCTGCTGGGCTGGCCGCCTGTGTGGGAAGGGGCAGAGCCGACCTAGGGGCAAGTTGGGCCTCTTGCTCTCCCTGCTGCCCTGAGGCTGCTGGGCCAAAGAGGTCTTGGGCATCCAGCCCCTTGCTGGTCCCTTCCCTCTGACGAGGCCCTCTGAGCTCCAGCACCTTGCAGTGTGGAGACAGACCCTGCCAGCAACCTCCTCTCCAAGGAGGCCTCAACCGAGGCCTAGGCCCAGGGGAAAGGCACCAGCGGGGATGAGCCAGTGGAGGGGCCCGGGCATGTCTGGACCCAGTCCCCGCAGCCTGCCCCTTGGTGGGGCAGTACCCCCGGAGGCCAGGAAGGTCTGGGCAAGGCTGGCCAGGGGCAGGGTCCCTGCTGGGTCCTGCCCCTGGCCTGTGGGGCCTCTGAGCACAACCGGCCCTCTCCCACTGGAAGACCTCCCCGGCTGCCTTCAAAGGCGGGTTTGCCAACACTCCCGCCCGCTGTTCCCGCCAGGCACGCACAACGATCCCAAGGCCAGGAGAAAAGCGCTTCGGGGTGTTGCTCTCTCCGGGCCCTTGCGCCTGAGCCTGGGGTCCAGGCAGTGGGTCCACACTCCCAGACCAAGGCAGAACCACATGCACACGTCTGTTCCTGACCCCTGAACCGGCAGAGAGCTCGGGGGAGCCAGAGTCTATCAGGCAGCTGCTGGGTTGGCTGCCTGTGTGGGAAGGGGCAGAGCCGACCTAGGGGCAAGTTGGGCCTCTTGCTCTCCCTGCTGCCCTGAGGCTGCTGGGCCAAAGAGGTCTTGGGCATCCAGCCCCTTGCTGGTCCCTTCCCGCTGACGAGGCCCTCTGAGCTCCAGCACCTTGCAGTGTGGAGACAGCCCCTGCCAGCAACCTCCTCTCCAAGGAGGCATAAACCGAGGCCTATGCCCAGGGGAAAGGCACCAGCGGGGATGAGCCTGGGGAGGCGCCCAGGCATGTCTGGACCCAGTCCCCGCAGCCTGCCCCTTGGTGGGGCAGTACCCCCGGAGGCCAGGAAGGTCTGGGCAAGGCTGGCCAGGGTCAGGGGCCCTGCTGGGTCCTGCCCCTGGCCTGTGGGGCCTCTGAGCACAACCGGCCCTCTCCCACTGGAAGACCTCCCCGGCTGCCTCCAAAGTCCTGTTTGCTAACACTCCCGCCCGCTGTTCACGCCAGGCTCGCACAATGCTCCCAAGCCCGGGAGAAAAGCGCATTGGGGTGGTTCTCTCTCCGGGCCCTTGCCCCTGAGCCTGGGGGCAAGGCACGGGGAACACACTCCCTGGCCAAGGCAGAACCACATGCCCACGTCTGTTCCTGTCCCCTGCACCGGCAGAGAGCTTGGGGGAGCCAGAGTCTGGCAGGCAGCTGCTGGGTTGGCCGCCTGTGTGGGAAGGGGCAGAGCCGACCGAGGGGCAAGTTGGGCCTCTTGCTCTCCCTGCTGCCCTGAGGCTGCTGGGCCAAAGACGTCTTGGGCATCCAGCCCCTTACTGGTCCCTTCCCTCTGACGAGGCCCTCTGAGCTCCAGCACCTTGCAGTGTGGAGACAGCCCCTGCCAGCAACCTCCTCTCCAAGGAGGCCTCAACCGAGGCCTAGGCCCAGGGGAAAGGCACCAGCGGGGATGAGCCAGGGGAGGCGCCCGAGCATGTCTGGACCCAGTCCCCGCAGCCTGCCCCTTGGTGGGGCAGTACCCCCGGAAGCCAGGAAGGTCTGGGCAAGGCTGGCCAGGGGCAGGGGCCCTGCTGCGTCCTGCCCCTGGCCTGTGGGGCCTCTGAGCACAACCCGCCCTCTCCCACTGGAAGACCTCCCCGGCTGCCTCCAAAGGCCGGTTTGCAAGCGCTCCCGCCCACTGTTCCCAGCAGGCGTGCACAATGCTCCCAAGCCCGGGAGAAAAGCGCTTCAGGGTGGTGCTCTCTCCGGGCCCTTGCCCCTGAGCCTGGGGTCAAGGCACGGTGTCCACACTCCCAGGCCAAGTCAGAACCACATGCACACGTCTGTTGCTGCCCCCTGCACCGGCAGAGAGCTCGGGGGAGCCAGAGTCTGTCAGGCAGCTGCTGGGCTGGCCGCCTGTGTGGGAAGTGGCAGAGCCGACCTAGGGGCAAGTTGGGCCTCTTGCCCTCCCTGCTGCCCTGAGGCTGCTGGGCCAAAGAGGTCTTGGGCATCCAACCCCTTGCTGGTCCCTTCCCTCTGACGAGGCCCTCTGAGCTCCAGCACCTTGCAGTGTGGAGACAGCCCCTGCCAGCAACCTCCTCTCCAAGGAGGCCTAAACCGAGGCCTAGGCACAGGGGAAAGGCACCAGCGGGGATGAGCCTGGGGAGGCGCCCGGGCATGTATGGACCCAGTCCCCGCAGCCTGCCCCTTGGTGGGGCAGTACCCCCGGAGGCGAGGAAGGTCTGGGAAAGGCTGGCCAGGGGCAGGGGACCTGCTGGGTCCTGCCCCTGGCCTGTGGGGCCTCTGAGCACAACCGGCCCTCTCCACTGGAAGACGTCCCCGGCTGCCTCCAAAGGCCGGTTTGCAAGCACTCCCGCCCACTGTTCCAACCAAGGGCGCACAACGCTCCCAAGCCCGGGAGAAAATCGCCTCGGGGTGGTGCTCTCTCCGGGCCCTTTCCCCTGAGCCTGGGGGCCAGGCAGGGTGTCCACACTCCCAGGCCAAGGCAGAACGACATGCACACATCTGTTCCTGCCCCATGCACCGGCAGAGAGCTCGGGGGAGCCAAAGTCTGTCAGGCAGCTGCTGGGCTGGCCGCCTGTGTGGGAAGGGGCAGAGCCGACCTAGGGGCAAGTTGGGCCTCTTGCTCTACCTGCTGCCATGAGGCTGCTGGGCCAAAGAGATCTTGGGCATCCAGCCCCTTGCTTGTCCCTTCCCTCTGACGAGGCCCTCTGAGCTCCAGCACCTTGCAGTGTGGAGACAGCCCCTGCCAGCAACCTCCTCTCCAAGGAGGCCTCAACCGAGGCCTAGGCCCAGGGGAAAGGCACCAGCGGGGATGAGCCTGGGGAGGCGCCCGGGCATGTCTGGACCCAGTCCCCGCAGCCTGCCCCTTGGTGGGGCAGTACCCCCGGAGGCCAGGAGGGTCTGGGCAAGGCTGCCAGGGGCAGGGACACTGCTGGGTCCTGCCCCTGGCCTGTGGGGCGTCTGAGCACAACCGGCACTCTCCCGCTGGAAGACCTCCCCGGCTGCCTCCAAAGGCCGGTTTGCAAGCACTCCCGCCCGCTGTTCCCGCCAGGCACGCACAATGCTCCCAAGCCCGGGAGAAAAGCGCTTCGGGGTGGTGCTCTCTCCGGGCCCTTGCCCCTGAGCCTGGGGGACAGGCAGGGGGAACACACTCCCAGGCCAAGGCAGAACGACATGCACACGTCTGTTCCTGCCCCCTACACCGGCAGAGAGTTCGGGGGAGCCAGAGACTGCCAGGCTGCTGCTGGGCTGGCTGCCTGTGTGGGACGGGGTAGAGCCGACCTAGGGGCAAGTTGAGCCTCTTGCTCTCCCTGCTGCCCTGAGGCTGCTGGGTCAAAGAGGTCTTGGGCATCCAGCCCTTTGCTGGTCCTTTCCCTCTGACGAGGCCCTCTGAGCTCCAGCACCTTGCAGTGTGCAGACAGCCCCTGCCGGCAACCTCCTCTCCAAGGAGGCCTCAACCGAGGCCTAGGCCCAGGGGAAAGGCACCAGCGGGGATGAGCCTGGGGAGGCGCCCGGGCATGTCTGGACCCAGGCCCCGCAGCCTGCCCCTTGGTGGGGTTGTACCCCCGGAGGCCAGGAAGGTCTGGGCAAGGCTGCCAGAGGCAGGGACACTGCTGGGTCCTGCCCCTGGCCTGTGGGGCCTCTGAGAACAACTGGCACTCTCCCGCTGGAAGACCTCCCCGGCTGCCTCCAAAGGCTGGTTTGCAAGCACTCAATCCCGCTGTTCACGCCAGCTGCGCACAATGCTCCCAAGCCCGGGAGAAAAGCATTTTGGGGTGGTGCTCACTCCGGGCTTTGGAAGACCTCCCCGGCTGCCTCCAAGGCCGGTTTGCAAGCACTTCTGCCTGCTGTTCCCGCCACCCGCGCACAATGCTCCCAAGCCCGGGAGAAAAGCGTTTCGGGGTGGTGTTCTCTCTGGGCCCAAGAAAGACCTCCCGGGCTGCCCCCAAATGCCGGTTTGCAAGCACTCCCACTCGCTGTTCCCGCCATCCGTGCAAATGCTCCAAGCCCAGGAGAAAAGCCCTTCAGGGTGGTGCTCTCTCCCGGCCCTTGGAAGACCTCCCCGGCTGCCTCCAAAGGCTGGATTTCAAGTACTCCCTCCCGCTGTCCCGCCAGCCGCACACAATGCTCCCAATCACGGGAGAAAAGCGCTTCGGGGTGGTGCTCTCTACGGGCCCTTGGAAGACCTCCCCGTTTGTCTCCAAAGGCCGGTTTGCAAGCACTCATGCCCGATGTTCCCGCCAGCCGCGCACAATGCTCCCAAGCCTAGGAGAAAAGCGCTTCGGGGTGGTGCTCTCTCCCGGCCCTTGGAAGACCTCCCCGGCTGCCTCCAAAGGCCAGTTTGCAAGCACTCAATCCCGCTGTTCCCGCCAGCCGCGCACAATGCTCCCAAGCCCGGGAGAAAAGCGCTTCGGGGTGGTGCTCTCTCCTGGCCCTTGGAAGACCTCCTCGGCTGCCTCCAAAGGCTGGTTTACGAGAACTCCCTCCCGCTGACCCGCCAGCCGCACACAATGCTCCCAAGCCCGGGAGAAAAGCATTTTGGGGTGGTCTCTCTCCGGGCCCTTGGAAGACTCCCCGGCTGCCTCTAAAGGCCGGTTTGCAAGCACTCATGTCCTCTGTTCCCGACAGCCGCGAACAATGCTCCCAATTCCGTGAGAAAAGTGCTTCGGGATGGTGCTCTCTCCGGGCCCTTGGAAGACCTCCCAAGCTGCCTCCAAAGGCCGGTTTGCAAGCACTCCCGCCCGCTGTTCCCGCCAGCCTCGCACAATGCTCCCAAGACCGGGAGAAAAGCGCTTCGGGGTGGTGTTCTCTCCGTGCCAATGGAGGACCTCCCTGGCTGCCCCCAAAGGCCGGTTTGCAAGCACTCCCACTCGCTGTTCCCGCCAGCCACGCACAATCCTCCAAAACCCCGGAGAAAAGCGCTTCGGGGTGGTGTTCTCTCCGTGCCCATGGAAGACCTCCCGGGGTGCCCCCAAAGGCCGGTTTGCAAGCACTCCCACTCGCTGTTCCCGCCATCCGCGCACAATGCTCCCAAGCCCGGGAGAAAAGCATTTTGGGGTGGTGCTCACACCGGGCCCTGGAAGACCTCCCCGGCTGCCTCCAAAGGACGGTTTTCAAGCACTCCTGCCTGCTGTTCCCGCCAGCCGCGCACAATGCTCCCAAGCCCGGGAGAAAAGCGCTTCGGGGTGGTGCTCTCTACAGGCCCTTGGAAGACCTCCCCGGCTGCCTCCAAAGGCCGGTTTGCAAGGACTCCTTCCTGCTGTTCCCGCCATCCGCGCACAATGCTCCCAAGCCCGGGAGAAAAGCATTTTGGGGTGGTGCTCACACCGGGCCCTGGAAGACCTCCCCGGCTGCCTCCAAAGGACGGTTTTCAAGCACTCCTGCGTGCTGTTCCCGCCACCCGCGCAGAATGCTCCCAAGCGCGGGAGAAAAGCGCTTCGGGGTGGTGCTCTCTACAGGCCCTTGGAAGACCTCCCCGGCTGCCTCCAAAGGCCGGTTTGCAAGGACTCTTTCCTGCTGTTCCCGCCAGCCACGCACAATGCTCCCAAGCCCGGGAGAAAAGCATTTTGGGGTGGTGCTCACTCCGGGCCCTTGGAAGACCTCCCCGGCTGCCTCCAATGGCCAGTTTGCAAGCACTCATGTCCGCTGTTCCCACCAGCCGCGCACAATGCTCCCAAGCCCGGGAGAAAAGCTTTTTGGGGTGGTGCTCACACCGGGCCCTGGAAGACCTCCCCGGCTGCCTCCAAAGGCCAGTTTTCAAGCACTCCTGCCTGCTGTTCCCGCCACCTGCGCACAATGCTCCTAAGCCCGGGAGAAAAGCGCTTCGGGGTGGTGCTCTCTCCTGGCCCTTGGAAGACCTCCCCGGCTGCCTCCAAAGGCTGGTTTTCGAGAACTCCCTCCCGCTGACCCGCCAGCCGCACACAATGCTCCCAAGCCCTGGAGAAAAGCATTTTGGGGTGGTCTCTCTCCGGGCCCTTGGAAGACTCCCCGGCTGCCTCTAAAGGCCGGTTTGCAAGCACTCATGTCCTCTGTTCCCGACAGCCGCGAACAATGCTCCCAATTCCGTGAGAAAAGTGCTTCGGGATGGTGCTCTCTCCGGGCCCTTGGAAGACCTCCCAAGCTGCCTCCAAAGGCCGGTTTGCAAGCACTCCCGCCCGCTGTTCCCGCCAGCCTCGCACAATGCTCCCAAGACCGGGAGAAAAGCGCTTCGGGGTGGTGTTCTCTCCGTGCCAATGGAGGACCTCCCTGGCTGCCCCCAAAGGCCGGTTTGCAAGCACTCCCACTCGCTGTTCCCGCCAGCCACGCACAATCCTCCAAAACCCCGGAGAAAAGCGCTTCGGGGTGGTGTTCTCTCCGTGCCCATGGAAGACCTCCCGGGGTGCCCCCAAAGGCCGGTTTGCAAGCACTCCCACTCGCTGTTCCCGCCATCCGCGCACAATGCTCCCAAGCCCGGGAGAAAAGCATTTTGGGGTGGTGCTCACACCGGGCCCTGGAAGACCTCCCCGGCTGCCTCCAAAGGACGGTTTTCAAGCACTCCTGCCTGCTGTTCCCGCCACCCGCGCAGAATGCTCCCAAGCGCGGGAGAAAAGCGCTTCGGGGTGGTGCTCTCTACAGGCCCTTGGAAGACCTCCCCGGCTGCCTCCAAAGGCCGATTTGCAAGGACTCCTTCCTGCTGTTCCCGCCAGCCACGCACAATGCTCCCAAGCCCGGGAGAAAAGCATTTTGGGGTGGTGCTCACTCCGGGCCCTTGGAAAACCTCCCCGGCTGCCTCCAATGGCCAGTTTGCAAGCACTCATGTCCGCTGTTCCCACCAGCCGCGCACAATGCTCCCAAGCCCGGGAGAAAAGCTTTTTGGGGTGGTGCTCACACCGGGCCCTGGAAGACCTCCCCGGCTGCCTCCAAAGGCCAGTTTTCAAGCACTCCTGCCTGCTGTTCCCGCCACCTGCGCACAATGCTCCTAAGCCCGGGAGAAAAGCGCTTCGGGGTGGTGCTCTCTACAGGCCCTTGGAAGACCTCCCCGGCTGCCTCCAAAGGCCGGTTTGCAAGGACTCCTTCCTGCTGTTCCTGCCAGCCACGCACAATGCTCCCAAGCCCGGGAGAGAAGCATTTTGGGGTGGTGCTCTCTACAGGCCCTTGGAAGACCTCCCCGGCTGCCTCCAAAGGCCAGTTTGCAAGCAGTCCTGCCTGCTGTTCCCGCCAGCCGCGCACAATGCTCCCAAGCCCGGGAGAAGAGCGCTTCGGGGTGGTGCTCTCTCCGGGCCCTTGGAAGACGTCCCCGGCTGCCTCCAAAGGCCGGTTTGCAAGCACTCATGCCCGTTGTTCCCACCAGCCGCGCACAATGCTCCCAAGCCCGGGAGAAAAGCATTTTGGGGTGGTGCTCACTCCGGGCCCTTGGAAGACCTCCCCGGCTGCCTCCAAAGGCCAGTTTGCAAGCAGTCCTGCCTGCTGTTCCCGCCAGCCGCGCACAATGTTCCCAAGCCCGGGAGAAAAGCGCTTCGGGGTGGTGCTCTCTCCGGGCACTTTCAAGACCTCCCCGGCTGCCCCCAAAGGCCGGTTTGTAAGTACTCATTCCCGCTGCTTCCGCCATCCACGCACAATGCTCCCAAGCCCGGGAGAAAAGCATTTTGGGGTGGTGCTCTCTCCGGGCCCTTGGAAGACCTCCCGGGCTGCCTCCAAAGGCCGGTTTGCAAGCATTCATGTCCGTTGTTCCCGACAGCCGCGCACAATGCTACCAAGCCCGAGAGAAAAGCATTTTGGGGTGGTGATCAGTCCGGCCCTTGGAAGACCTCCCCGGCTGCCTCCAAAGGACAGTTTGCAAGCACTCATGCCCGCTGTTCCCGCCAGCCACGCACAATGCTCCCAAGACCGTGAGAAAAGCGCTTCGGGGTGGTGTTCTCTCAGGGACCATGGAGGACCTCCCCGGCTGCCCCCAAAGGCCGGTTTGCAAGCATTCCCACTCGCTGTTCCCGCCAGGCACACACAATGTTCCAAAACCCCGGAGAAAAGCGCTTCGGGGTGGTGCTCTCTCCGCGCCCTTGGAAGACTTCTCTGGCTGCCGCCAAAGGCCGGTTTGCAAGAATTCCCTCCCTCTGTCCCACCAGCCGCACACAAAGCTCCAAAACCCGAGAGAAAAGCGCTTCGAGGTGGTGCTCTCTCCAGGCCCTTGGAAGACCTCCCCGGCTGCCTCCAAAGGCCGGTTTGCAAGCACTCATGCCTGCTGTTCCCGCCACGCGCGCACAATGCTCCCAAGCCCGGAAGAAAAGCATTTTGGGGTAGTGCTCTCTCCGGGCCCTTGGAAGACCTCCCGGGCTGCCTCCAAAGGCCGGTTTGCAAGCACTCATGTCCGCTGTTCCCGACAGCCGCGCACAATGCTCCCAAGCCCGGGAGAAAAGCATTTTGGGGTGGTAATCAGTCCGGGCCCTTGGAAGACCTCCCCGGCTGCCTCCAAAGGACAGTTTGCAAGAACTCATGCCCGCTGTTCCCGCCAGGCACGCACAATGCTCCCAAGCCCGGGAGAAAAGCGCTTCGGGGTGGTGCTCTCACCGGGCCCTTGCCACTGAGCCTGGGGGCAATGCAGGGGGAACACACTCCCAGGCCAAGGCAGAACCACATGTAAACGTCTGTTCCTGGTCCCTGCACCGGCGGAGAGCTCGGGGGAGCCAGAGAATGCCAGGCAGCTGCTGGGTTGGCGGCCTGTGTGGAAAGGGGCAGAGCCGACCTAGGGGCAAGTTGGGCCTCTTGCTCTCCCTGCTGCCCTGAGGCTGCTGGGCCAAAGAGGTCTTGGGCATCCAGCCCCTTGCTGGTCCCTTCCTTCTGACGAGGCCCTCTGAGCTCCAGCACCTTGCAGTGTGGAGACAGCCCCTGCCAGCAACCTCCTCTCCAAGGAGGCCTCAACCGAGGCCTAGGCCCAGGGGAAAGGCACCAGCGGGGATGAGCCAGGGGAGGCGCCCGGGCATGTCTGGACCCAGTCCCCGCAGCCTGCCCCTTGGTGGGGCAGTACCCCCGGAGGCCAGGAAGGTCTAGGCAAGGCTGCCAGGGGCAGGGACAGCGCTGGGTCCTGCCCCTGGCCTGTGGGGCGTCTGAGCACAACCAGCACCCTCCCGCTGGAAGACCTCCCCGTCTGCCTCCAAAGGCCTGTTTGCAAGCACTCCCACCCGCTGTTCCCGCCAGGCACGCACAATGCTCCCAAGCTCGGGAGAAAAGTGCTTCGGGGTGGTGCTCTCCTCGGGCCCTTGCCCCTGAGCCTGGGGGCCAGGCAGGTGGAACACACTCCCAGGCCAAGGGAGAACGACATGCACACGTCTGTTACTGCCCCCTACACCGGCAGAGAGCTCGGGGGAGCCAGAGTCTCTCAGGCAGCTGCTGGGCTGGCCGCCTGTGTGGGAAGTGGCAGAGCCGACCTAGGGGCATGTTGGGCCTCTGCTCTCCCTGCTGCCCTGAGGCTGCTGGGCCAAAGAGGTCTTGGGCATCCAGCCCCTTGCTGGTCCCTTCCCTCTGACGAGGCCCTCTGAGCTCCAGCACCTTGCAGTGTGGAGACAGCCCCTGCCAGCAACCTCCTCTCCAAGGAGGCCTAAACCGAGGCCTAGCCCCAGGGGAAAGGCACCAGCGGGGAAGAGCCTGGGGAGGCGCCCGGGCATGTCTGGACCCAGTCCCCGCAGCCTGCCCCTTGGTGGGGCAGTACCCCCGGAGGCCAGGAAGGTCTGGGCTAGGCTGGCCAGGGGCAGGGGCCCTGCTGGGCCCTGCCCCTGGCCTGGGGGGCCTCTGAGCACAACCGGCCCTCTCCCACTGGAAGACCTCCCCGGCTGCCTCCAAAGGCCGGTTTGCCAACACTCCCGCCCGCTGTTCCCGCCAGGCACGCACAATGCTCCCAAGCCCGGGAGAAAAGCGCTTTGGGGTATTGCTCTCTCCGGGCCCTTGCCCCTGAGCGTGGGGGCCAGGCAGTGGGTCCACACTCCCAGACCAAGGCAGAACCACATGCCCACGTCTGTTCCTGTCCCCTGCACCGGCAGAGAGCTCGGAGGAGCCAGAGTCTGTCAGGCAGCTGCTGGGCTGGCCGCCTGTGTGGGAAGGGGCAGAGCCGACCTAGGGGCAAGTTGGGCCTCTTCCTCTCCCTGCTGCCCTGAGGCTGCTGGGCCAAAGAGGTCTTCGGCATCCAGCACCTTGCTGGTCCCTTCCCTCTGACGAGGCCCTCTGAGCTCCAGCACCTTGCAGTGTGGAGACAGCCCCTGCCAGCAACCTCCTCTCCAAGGAGGCCTCAACCGAGGCCTAGGCCCAGGGGAAAGGCACCAGCGGGGATGAGCCTGGGGAGGCGCCCAGGCATGTCTGGACCCAGTCCCCGCAGCCTGCCCCTTGGTGGGGCTGTAACCCCGGAGGCAGGAAGGTCTGGGCAAGGCTGGCCAGGGGCAGGGGCCCTGCTGGGCCCTTCCCCTGGCCTGTGGGGCCTCTGAGCACAACCGGCCCTCTCCCACTGGAAGACCTCCCCGGCTGCCTCCAAAGGCCGGTTTGCAAGCACTCCCGCCCACTGTTCCCACCAAGCGCGTACAATGCTCCCAAGCCCGGGAGAAAAGCGCTTCGGGGTGGTGCTCTCTCCGGGCCCTTGCCCCTGAGCCTAGGGGCCAGGCAGGGGGTCCACACTCCCAGGCCAAGGCAGAACCACATGCACACGTCTGTTCCTGACCCCTGCACCGGCAGAGAGCTCGGGGGAGCCAGAGTCTGTCAGGCAGCTGCTGGGCTGGCCGCCTGTGTGGGAAGGGGCAGAGCCGACCTAGGGGCAAGTTGGGCCTCTTCCTCTCCCTGCTGCCCTGAGGCTGCTGGGCCATAGAGGTCTTGGGCATCCAGCCCCTTGCTGCTCCCTTCCCTCTGACGAGGCCCTCTGAGCTCCAGCACCTTGCAGTGTGGAGACAGCCCCTGCCAGCAACCTCCTCTCCAAGGAGGCCTCAACCGAGGCCTAGGCCCAGGGGAAAGGGACCAGCGGGGATGAGCCAGTGGAGGCGCACGGGCATGTCTGGACCCAGTCCCCGCAGCCTGCCCCTTGGTGGGGCAGTACCCCCGGAGGCCAGGAAGGTCTGGGCAAGGCTGCCAGGGGCAGGGACATTGCTGGGTCCTGCCCCTGGCCTTTGGGGCGTCTGAGCACAACCGGCACTCTCCCACTGGAAGACCTGCCCGGCTGCCTCCAAAGGCCGGTTTGCAAGCGCTCCCGCCTACTGTTCCCAGCAGGCGTGTACAATGCTCCCAAGCCCGGGAGAAAAGCGGTTCGGGGTGGTGCTCTCTCCGGGCCCTTGCTCCTGAGCCTGGGGGCAAGGCACGGTGTCCACAATCCCAGGCCAAGTCAGAACCACATGCACACCTCTGATCTGCCCCCTGCACCGGCAAAGAGCTCGGGGGAGCCAGAGTATGTCAGGCAGCTGCTGGGCTAGCCGCCTGTGTGGGAAGGGGCAGAGCCGACCTAGGGGCAAGTTGTGCCTCTTGCTCTCCCTGCTGCCCTGAGGCTGCTGGGCCAAAGAGGTCTTGGGCGTCCAGCCCCTTGCTGGTCCCTTCCCTCTGACGAGGCCCTCTGAGCTCCAGCACCTTGCAGTGTGGAGACAGCCCCTGCCAGCAACCTCCTCTCCAAGAGGCCTAAACCGAGGCCTAGGCCCAGGGGAAAGGCACCAGTGGGGATGAGCCTGGGGAAGCGCCCGGGCATGTCTGGACCCAGTCCCCGCAGCCTGCCCCTTGGTGGGGCAGTACCCCTGAGGCCAGGAATGTCTGGGAAAGGCTGGCCAGGGGCAGGGGACCTGCTGGGTCCTGCCCCTGGCCTGTGGGGCCTCTGAGCACAACCGGCCCTCTCCCAATGGAAGACCTCCCCGGCTGCCTCCAAAGGCCGCTTTGCAAGCACTCCCGCCCACTGTTCCCACAAAGCACGCACAATGCTCCCAAGCCCGGGAGAAAAGCGCTTCGGGGTGGTGCTCTCTCCGGGCCCTTGCCCCTGAGCCTGGGGTCCAGGCAGTGGGTCCACACTCCCAGACCAAGGCAGAACCACATGCACACGTGTGTTCCTGCCCCCTACACCGGCAGAGAGCTCGGGGGAGCCAGAGACTGCCAGGCTGCTGCTGGGCTGGCTGCCTGTGTGGTACGGGGCAGAGCCGACCTAGGGGCATGTTGGGCCTCTTGCTCTCCCTGCTGCCCTGAGGCTGCTGGGTCAAAGAGGTCTTGGGCATCCAGCGCTTTGCTGGTGCCTTCCCTCTGACGAGGCCCTCTGAGCTCCAGCACCTTGCAGTGTGGAGACAGCCCCTGTCAGCAACCTCCTCTCCAAAGAGTCCTCAACCGAGGCCTACAACCAGGGGAAAGGCACCAGCGGGGATGATCCTGGGGAGGCGCACAGACATGTCTGGACCCAGTCTCCTCAGCCTGCCCCTTGGTGGGGCAGTACCCCCGGAGGCCAGGAAGGTCTGGGCAAGTCTGGCCAGGGGCAGGGGCCCTGCTGGGTCCTGACCCTGGCCTGTGGGGCCTCTGAGCACAACCGGCCCTCTCCCACTGGAAGACCTCCCCGGCTGCCTCCAACGTCCTGTTTGCAACACTCCCGCCCGCTGTTCACGTCAGGAATGCACAAAGCTCCCAAGCCGGGGAGAAAAGCGCTTCGGTGTGGTGCTCTCTCCGGGCCCTTGCCCATGAGCCTGGGGGCAAGGCAGGGAGAACACACTCCCAGGCCAAGGCAGAACCACATGCCCACATCTGTTCCTGTCCCCTGCACCGGCAGAGAGCTTGGGGGAGCCAGAGTCTGTCAGGCAGCTGCTGGGTTGGCCGCCTGTGTGGGAAGGGGCAGAGCCGCCCTAGGGGCAAGTTGGGCCTCTTGCTCTCCCTGCTGCCCTGAGGCTGCTGGGCCAAAGATGTCTTGGGCATCCAGCCCTTTACTGGTCCCTTCTCTCAGACGAGGCTGTCTGAGCTGCAGCACCTTGCAGTGTGGAGACAGCCCCTGCCAGCAACCTCCTCTCCAAGGAGGCCTCAACCGAGGCCTAGGCCCAGGGGAAAGGCACCAGCGGGGATGAGCCAGGGGAGGCGCCCGAGCATGTCTGGACCCAGTCCCCGCAGCCTGCCCCTTGGTGGGGCAGTACCCCCGGAGGCCAGGAAGGTCTGGGCAAGGCTGGCCAGGGGCAGGGGCCCTGCTGCGTCCTGCCCTTGGCCTGTGGGGCCTCTGAGCACAACCGGCCCTCTCCCACTGGAAGACCTCCCCGGCTGCCTCCAAAGGCCGGTTTGCAAGCGCTCCCGCCCACTGTTCCCAGCAGGCGTGCACAATGCTCCTAAGCCTGGGAGAAAAGCGCTTCGGGGTGGTGCTCTCTCCGGGCCCTTGCCCCTGAGCCTGGGGGACAGGCAGGTTGTCCACACTCCCAGGCCAAGGCAGAACCACATGCACACGACTGATCTGCCCCCTGGACCGGCAGAGAGCTCGGGGGAGCCAGAGTCTGTCAGGCAGCTGCTGGGCTGGCCGCCTGTGTGGGAAGGGGCAGAGCCGACCTAGGGGCAAGTTGGGCCTCTTGCTCTCCCTGCTGCCCTGAGGCTGCTGGGCCAAAGAGGTCTTGGGCATCCAGCCCCTTGCTGGTCCCTTCCCTCTGACGAGGCCCTCTGAGCTCCAGCACCTTGCAGTGTGGAGACAGCCCCTGCCAGCAACCTCCTCTCCAAGGAGGCCTCAACCGAGGCCTAGGCCCAGGGGAAAGGCACCAGCGGGGATGAGCCTGGGGAGGCGCCCGGGCATGTCTGGACCCAGTCCCCGCAGCCTGCCCCTTGGTGGGGCAGTACCAACGGAGGCCAGGAAGGTCTGGGCAAGGCTGGCCAGGGGCAGGGGCCCTGCTGGGTCCTGCCCCTGGCCTGTGGGGCCTCTCAGCACAACCGGCCCTCTCCCGCTGGAAGACCTCCCCGGCTGCCTCCAAAGGCCAGTTTGCCAACACTCCTGCCCGCTGTTCCCGCCAGGCACGCACAATGCTCCCAAGCCCAGGAGAAAAGCGCTTCGGGGTGGTGGTCTCTCCGGGCCCCTGCCCCTGAGCCTGGGGGCCAGGCAGGGGATCCACAGTCCCAGGCCAAGGCAGAACCACATGCACACGTCTGTTCCTGCCCCCTCTACCGGCAGAGAGCTGGGGGGAGCCAGAGTCTGTCAGGCAGCTGCTGGGCTGGCCGCCTGTGTGGGAAGGGGCAGAGCCGACCTAGGGGCAAGTTGGGCCTCTTGCTCTCCCTGCTGCCCTGAGGCTGCTGGGCCAAAGAGGTCTTGGGCATCCAGCCCCATGCTGGTCCCTTCCCTCTGACGAGGCCCTCTGAGCTCCAGCACCTTGCAGTGTGGAGACAGCCCCTGCCAGCAACCTCCTCTCCAAGGAGGCCTCAACCGAGACCTAGGCCCAGGGGAAAGGCACCAGCGGGGATGAGCCAGTGGAGGCGCACGGGCATGTCTGGACCCAGTCCCCGCAGCCTGCCCCTTGGTGGGGCAGTACCCCCGGAGGCCAGGAAGGTCTGGGCAAGGCTGGCCAGGGGCAGGGGCCCTGCTGGGTCCTGCCCCTGGCCTGTGGGGCCTCTGAGCACAACCGGCCCTCTCCCACTGGAAGACCTCCCCGGCTGCCTCCAAAGGCCGGTTTGCCAACACTCCCGCCCGCTGTTCCCGCCAGGCACGCACAATGCTCCCAAGCCCGGGAGAAAAGCGCTTCGGGGTGTTGCTCTCTCCGGGCCCTTGCCCATGAGCCTGGGGTCCAGGCAGTGTGTCCAAACTCCCAGACCAAGGCAGAACCACATGCACACGTCTGTTCCTGACCCCTGCACCGGCAGAGTGCTCGGGGGAGCCACAGTCTGTCAGGCAGCTGCTGGGTTGGCTGCCTGTGTGGGAAGGGGCAGAGCCGACCTAGGGGAAGTTGGGCCTCTTCCTCTCCCTGCTGCCCTGAGGCTGCTGGGCCAAAGAGGTCTTGGGTATCCAGCCCCTTGCTGGTCCCTTCCCGCTGCCGAGGCCCTCTGAGCTCCAGCACCTTGCAGTGTGGAGACAGCCCCTGCCAGCAACCTCCTCTCCAAGGAGGCCTCAACCGAGGCCTAGGCCCAGGGGAAAGGCACCAGCGGGGATGAGCCTGGGGAGGCGCCCGGGCATGTCTGGACCCAGTCCCCGCAGCCTGCCCCTTGGTGGGGTAGTAACCCCGGAGGCCAGGAAGGTCTGGGCAAGGCTGCCAGGGGCAGGGACACTGCTGGGTCCTGCCCCTGGCCTCTGGGGCGTCTGAGCACAACCGGCACTCTCCCGCTGGAAGACCTCCCTGGCTGCTTCCAAAGGCCGGTTTGCAAGCACTCCCGCCCGCTGTTCCCGCCAGGCACGCACAATGCTACCAAGCCCGGGAGAAAAGCGCTTCGGGGTGGTGCTCTCTCCGGGCCCTTGCCCCTGAGCCTGGGGGCCAGGCAGGGGGAACACACTCCCAGGCCAAGGCAGAACGACATGCACACGTCTGTTCCTGCCCCCTACACCGGCAGAGAGCTCGGGGGAGCCAGAGACTGCCAGGCTGCTGCTGGGCTGGCTGCCTGTCTGGGATGGGGCAGAGCCGACCTAGGGGCAAGTTGGGCCTCTTGCTCTCCCTGCTGCCCTGAGGCTGCTGGGCCAAAGACATCTTGTGCATCCAGCCCCTTACTGGTCTCTTCCCTCTGACGAGGCCCTCTGAGCTCCAGCACCTTGCACTGTGGAGACAGCCCCTGCCAGCAACCTCCTCTCCAAGGAGGCCTCAAGGGAGGCCTAGGCCCAGGGGAAAGGCACCAGCGGTGATGAGCCAGGGGAGGCGCCCGAGCATGTCTGGACCCAGTCCCCGCAGCCTGCCCCTTGGTGGGGCAGTACCCCCGGAGGCCAGGAAGGTCTGGGCAAGGCTGGCCAGGGGCAGGGGCCCTGCTGGGTCCTGCCCCTGGCCTGTGGGGCCTCTGAGCCCAACCGGCCCTCTCCCACTGGAAGACCTCCCCGGCTGCCTCCAAAGGCCGGTTTGCAAGCGCTCCCGCCCACTGTTCCCAGCAGGCGTGCACAATGCTCCCAAGCGCGGGAGAAAAGCGCTTCAGGGTGGTGCTCTCTCTGGGCCCTTGCCCCTGAGCCTGGGGGCAAGGCAGGGTGTCCACACTCCCAGGCCAAGGCAGAATCACATGCACACGTCTGATCTGCCCCCTGCACCGGAAGAGAGCTCGGGGGAGCCAGAGTCTGTCAGGCAGCTGCTGGGCTGGCCGCCTGTGTGGGAAGGGGCAGAGCCGACCTAGGGGCAAGATGGGCCTCTTGCTCTCCCTGCTGCCATGAGGCTGCTGGGCCAAAGAGGTCTTGGCCATCCAGCCCCTTGCTGGTCCCTTCCCTCTGACGAGGCCCTCTGAGCTCCAGCACCTTGCAGTGTGGAGACAGCCCCTGCCAGCAACCTCCTCTCCAAGGAGGCCTCAACCGAGGCCTAGGCCCAGGGGAAAGGCACCAGCGGGGATGAGCCTGGGGAGGCGCCCGGGCATGACTGGACCCAGTCCCCGCAGCCTGCCCCTTGGTGGGGCAGTACCCCCGGAGGCCAGGAAGGTCTGGGCAAGGCTGGCCAGGGGCAGGGGCCCTACTGGGTCCTGCCCCTGGCCTGTGGGGCCTCTGAGCACAACCGGCCCTCTCCCACTGGAAGACCTCCCCGGCTGCCTCCAAAGGCCGGTTTGCCAACACTCCCGCCCGCTGTTCTCGCCAGGCACGCACAATTCTCCCAAGCCCGGGAGAAAAGCGCTTCGGTGTGTTGCTCTCTCCGGGCCCTTGCCCCTGAGTGTGGGGGCCAGGCAGTGGTTCCACACTCCCAGACCAAGGCAGAACCACATGCACACGTCTGTTCCTGCCCCCTGCACCGGCAGAGAGCTCGGGGGAGCCAGAGTCTGTCAGGCAGCTGCTGGGCTGGCCGCCTTTGTGGGAAGGGGCAGAGCCGACCTAGGGGCAAGTTGGGCCTCTTGCTCTCCCTGCTGCCCTGAGGCTGCTGGGCCAAAGAGGTCTTGGGCATCCAGCCCTTTGCTTGTCCCTTCCCTCTGACGAGGCCCTCTGAGCTCCAGCACCTTGCAGTGTGGAGACAGCCCCTGCCAGCAACCTCCTCTCCAAGGAGGCCTCAACCGAGACCTATGACCAGGGGAAAGGCACCAGCGGGGATGAGCCTGGGGAGGCGCCCGGGCATGTCTGGACCCAGTCCCCGCAGCCTGCCCCTTGGTGGGGCAGTACCCCCGGAGGCCAGGAAGGTCTGGGAAAGGCTGGCCAGGGGCAGGGGACCTGCTGGGTCCTGCCCTTGGCCTGTGGGGCCTCTGAGCACAACCGGCCCTCTCCAACTGGAAGACCTCCCCGGCTGCCTCTAAAGTCCTGTTTGCCAACACTCCCACCGCTGTTCACGCCAGACTTGCACAATGCTCCCAAGCCCGGGAGAAAAGCGCTTCAGGGTGGTGCTCTCTCCGGGCCCTTGCCCCTGAGCCTGGGGGCAAGGCATGGGGAACACACTCCCAGGCCAAGGCAGAACCACATGCCCACGTCTGTTCCTGTCCCCTGCACCGGCAGAGAGCTTGGGGGAGCCAGAGTCTGTCAGGCACCTGCTGGGTTGGCCGCCTGTGTGGGAAGGGGTAGAGCCGCCCTAGCGGCAAGTTGGGCCTCTTGCTCTCCCTGCTGCCCTGAGGCTGCTGGTCCAAAGACGTCTTGGGCATCCAGCCCCTTACTGGTCCCTTCCCTCTGACGAGGCCCTCTGAGCTCCAGCACCTTGCAGTGTGGAGACAGCCCCTGCCAGCAACCTCCTCTCCAAGGAGGCCTCAACCGAGGCCTAGGCCCAGGGGAAAGGCACCAGCGGGGATGAGCCAGGGGAGGCGCCCGAGCATGTCTGGACCCAGTCCCCGCAGCCTGCCCCTTGGTGGGGCAGTACCCCCGGAGGCCAGGAAGGTCTGGGTAAGGCTGGCCAGGGGCAGGGGCCCTGCTGGGTCCTGCCCCTGGCCTGTGGGGCCTCTGAGCACAACCGGCCCTCTCCCACTGGAAGACCTCCCCGGCTGCCTCCAAAGGCCGGTTTGCAAGCGCTCCCGGCCACTGTTACCAGCAGGCCGGCACAATGCTCCTAAGCCCGGAAGAAAAGCGCTTCAGGGTGGTGCTCTCTCTGGGCCCTTGCCCCTGAGCCTGGGGGCAATGCAGGGTGTCCACACTCCCAGGCCAAGGCAGAACCACATGCACACGTCTGATCTGCCCCCTGCACCGGCAGAGAGCTCGGGGGAGCCAGAGTCTGTCAGGCAGCTGCTGGGCTGGCCGCCTGTGTGGGAAGTGGCAGAGCCGACCTAGGGGCAAGTTGGGCCTCTTGCTCTCCCTGCTGCCCTGAGGCTGCTGGGCCAAAGAGGTCTTGGGCATCCAGCCCCTTGCTGGTCCCTTCCCTCTGACGAGGCCCTGTGAGCTCCAGCACCTTGCAGTGTGGAGACAGCCCCTGCCAGCAACCTCCTCTCCAAGGAGGCCTCAACCGAGGCCTAGGCCCAGGGGAAAGGCACCAGCGGGGATGAGCCTGGGGAGGCGCCCGGGCATGTCTGGACCCAGTCCCCGCAGCCTGCCCCTTGGTGGGGCAGTACCCCCGGAGGCCAGGAAGGTCTGGGCAAGGCTGGCCAGGGGCAGGGGCCCTGCTGGGTCCTGCCCCTGGCCTGTGGTGCCTCTGAGCACAACCGGCCCTCTCCCACTGGAAGAACTCCCCGGCTGCCTCCAAAGACCAGTTTGCCAACACTCCCGCCCGCTGTTCCCACCAGGCAAGCACAATGCTCCCAAGCCCGGGAGAAAAGCGCTTCGGGGTGGTGCTCTCCTCGGGCCCTTGCCCCTGAGCCTGGGGGCCAGGCAGTTGGTCCACACTCCCAGACCAAGGCAGAACCACATGCACACGTCTGTTGCTGCCCCCTGCACCGGCAGAGAGCTCGGGGGAGCCAGAGTCTGTCAGGCAGCTGCTGGGCTGGCCGCCTGTGTGGGAAGGGGCAGAGCCGACCTAGGGGCAAGTTGGGCCTCTTCCTCTCCCTGCTGCCCTGAGGCTGCTGGGTCAAAGAGGTCTTGGGCATCCAGCGCTTTGCTGGTGCCTTCCCTCTGACGAGGCCCTCTGAGCTCCAGCACCTTGAAGTGTGGAGACAGCCCCTTTCAGCAACCTCCTCTCCAAAGAGTCCTCAACCGAGGCCTACAACCAGGGGAAAGGCACCAGCGGGGATGATCCTGGGGAGGCGCACAGACATGTCTGGACCCAGTCTCCTCAGCCTGCCCCTTGGTGGGGCAGTACCCCCGGAGGCCAGGAAGGTCTGGGCAAGTCTGGCCAGGGGCAGGGGCCCTGCTGGGTCCTGACCCTGGCCTGTGGGGCCTCTGAGCACAACCGGCCCTCTCCCACTGGAAGACCTCCCCGGCTGCCTCCAAAGGCCGGTTTGCAAGCGCTCCCGCCCACTGTTCCCAGCAGGCGTGCACAATGCTCCTAAGCCCGGGAGAAAAGCGCTTCGGGGTGGTGCTCTCTCCGGGCCCTTGCCCCTGAGCCTGGGGGACAGGCAGGGTGTCCACACTCCCAGGCCAAGGCAGAACCACATTCACACGACTGATCTGCCCCCTGCACCGGCAGAGAGCTCGGGCGAGCCAGAGTCTGTCAGGCAGCTGCTGGGCTGGCCGCCTGTGTGGGAAGGGGCAGAGCCGACCTAGGGGCAAGTTGGGACTCTTGCTCTCCCTGCTGCCCTGAGGCTGCTGGGCCAAAGAGGTCTTGGGCATCCAGCCCCTTGCTGGTCCCTTCCCTCTGACGAGGCCCTCTGAGCTCCAGCACCTTGCAGTGTGGAGACAGCCCCTGCCAGCAACCTCCTCTCCAAGGAGGCCTCAACCGAGGCCTAGGCCCAGGGGAAAGGCACCAGCGGGGATGAGCCTGGGGAGGCGCCCGGGCATGTCTGGACCCAGTCCCCGCAGCCTGCCCCTTGGTGGGGCAGTACCCCCGGAGGCCAGGAAGGTCTGGGCAAGGCTGGCCAGGGGCAGGGGCCCTGCTGCGTCCTGCCCCTGGCCTGTAGGGCCTCTGAGCACAACCGGCCCTCTCCCGCTGGAAGACCTCCCCGGCTGCCTCCAAAGGCCAGTTTGCCAACACTCCTGCCCGCTGTTCCCGCCAGGCACGCACAATGCTCCCAAGCCCAGGAGAAAAGCGCTTCGGGGTGGTGGTCTCTCCGGGCCCCTGCCCCTGAGCCTGGGGGCCAGGCAGGGGATCCACAGTCCCAGGCCAAGGCAGAACCACATGCACACGTCTGTTCCTGCCCCCTCTACCGGCAGAGAGCTCGGGGGAGCCAGAGTCTGTCAGGCAGCTGCTGGGCTGGCCGCCTGTGTGGGAAGGGGCAGAGCCGACCTAGGGGCAAGTTGGGCCTCTTGCTCTCCCTGCTGCCCTGAGGCTGCTGGGCCAAAGAGGTCTTGGGTATCCAGCCCCTTGCTGGTCCCTTCCCGCTGCCGAGGCCCTCTGAGCTCCAGCACCTTGCAGTGTGGAGACAGCCCCTGCCAGCAACCTCCTCTCCAAGGAGGCCTCAACCGAGGCCTAGGCCCAGGGGAAAGGCACCAGCGGGGATGAGCCTGGGGAGGCGCCCGGGCATGTCTGGACCCAGTCCCCGCAGCCTGCCACTTGGTGGGGCAGTAACCCCGGAGGCGAGGAGGGTCTGGGCAAGGCTGCCAGGGGCAGGGACACTGCTGGGTCCTGCCCCTGGCCTCTGGGGCGTCTGAGCACAACCGGCACTCTCCCGCTGGAAGACCTCCCTGGCTGCTTCCAAAGGCCGGTTTGCAAGCACTCCCGCCCGCTGTTCCCGCCAGGCACGCACAATGCTACCAGCCCGGGAGAAAAGCGCTTCGGGGTGGTGCTCTCTCCGGGCCCTTGCCCCTGAGCCTGGGGGCCAGGCAGGGGGAACACACTCCCAGGCCAAGGCAGAACGACATGCACACGTCTGTTCCTGCCCCCTACACCGGCAGAGAGCTCGGGGGAGCCAGAGAATGCCAGGCTGCTGCTGGGCTGGCTGCCTGTCTGGGATGGGGCAGAGCCGACCTAGGGGCAAGTTGGGCCTCTTGCTCTCCCTGCTGCCCTGAGGCTGCTGGGCCAAAGACATCTTGTGCATCCAGCCCCTTACTGGTCTCTTCCCTCTGACGAGGCCCTCTGAGCTCCAGCACCTTGCACTGTGGAGACAGCCCCTGCCAGCAACCTCCTCTCCATGGAGGCCTCAAGGGAGGCCTAGGCCCAGGGGAAAGGCACCAGCGGTGATGAGCCAGGGGAGGCGCCCGAGCATGTCTGGACCCAGTCCCCGCAGCCTGCCCCTTGGTGGGGCAGTACCCCCGGAGGCCAGGAAGGTCTGGGCAAGGCTGGCCAGGGGCAGGGGCCCTGCTGGGTCCTGCCCCTGGCCTGTGGGGCCTCTGAGCCCAACCGGCCCTCTCCCACTGGAAGACCTCCCCGGCTGCCTCCAAAGGCCGGTTTGCAAGCGCTCCCGCCCACTGTTCCCAGCAGGCGTGCACAATGCTCCCAAGCCCGGGAGAAAAGCGCTTCAGGGTGGTGCTCTCTCTGGGCCCTTGCCCCTGAGCCTGGGGGCAAGGCAGGGTGTCCACACTCCCAGGCCAAGGCAGAACCACATGCACACGTCTGATCTGCCCCCTGCACCGGCAGAGAGCTCGGGGGAGCCAGAGTCTGTCAGGCAGCTGCTGGGCTGGCCGCCTGTGTGGGAAGGGGCAGAGCCGACCTAGGGGCAAGATGGGCCTCTTGCTCTCCCTGCTGCCATGAGGCTGCTGGGCCAAAGAGGTCTTGGCCATCCAGCCCCTTGCTGGTCCCTTCCCTCTGACGAGGCCCTCTGAGCTCCAGCACCTTGCAGTGTGGAGACAGCCCCTGCCAGCAACCTCCTCTCCAAGGAGGCCTCAACCGAGGCCTAGGCCCAGGGGAAAGGCACCAGCGGGGATGAGCCAGTGGAGGCGCACGGGCATGTCTGGACCCAGTCCCCGCAGCCTGCCCCTTGGTGGGGCAGTACCCCCCGAGGCCAGGAAGGTCTGGGCAAGGCTGCGAGGGGCAGGGGCCCTGCTGGGTCGTGCCCCTGGCCTGTGGGGCGTCTGAGCACAACCGGCACTCTCCCGCTGGAAGACCTCCCCGTCTGCCTCCAAAGGCCGGTTTGCAAGCACTCCCGCCCGCTGTTCCCGCCAGGCACGCACAATGCTCCCAAGCCCGGGAGAAAAGCGCTTCAGGGTGGTGCTCTCTCTGGGCCCTTGCCCCTGAGCCTGGGGGCAAGGCAGGGTGTCCACACTCCCAGGCCAAGGCAGATCCACATGCACACGTCTGACCTGCCCCCTGCACCGGCAGAGAGCTCGGGCGAGCCAGAGTCTGTCAGGCAGCTGCTGGGCTGGCCGCCTGTGTGGGAAGTGGCAGAGCCGACCTAGGGGCAAGTTGGGCCTCTTGCTCTCCCTGCTGCCCTGAGGCTGCTGGGCCAAAGAGGTCTTGGGCATCCAGCCCCTTGCTGGTCCCTTCCCTCTGACGAGGCCCTCTGAGCTCCAGCACCTTGCAGTGTGGAGACAGCCCCTGCCAGCAACATCCTCTCCAAGGAGGCCTCAACCGAGGCCTAGGCCCAGGGGAAAGGCACCAGCGGGGATGAGCCTGGGGAGGCGCCCGGGCATGTCTGGACCCAGTCCCCGCAGCCTGCCCCTTGGTGGGGCAGTACCCCCGGAGGCCAGGAAGGTCTGGGCAAGGCTGGCCAGGGTCAGGGGCCCTGCTGGGTCCTGCCCCTGGCCTGTGGGGCCTCTGAGCACAACCGGCCCTCTCCCACTGGAAGACCTCCCCGGCTGCCTCCAAAGTCCTGTTTGCAAACACTCCCGCCCGCTGTTCACGCCAGGCTCGCACAATGCTCCCAAGCCCGGGAGAAAAGCGCATTGGGGTGGTTCTCTCTCCGGGCCCTTGCCCCTGAGCCTGGGGGCAAGGCACGGGGAACACACTCCCTGGCCAAGGCAGAACCACATGCCCACGTCTGTTCCTGTCCCCTGCACCGGCAGAGAGCTTGGGGGAGCCAGAGTCTGGCAGGCAGCTGCTGGGTTGGCCGCCTGTGTGGGAAGGGGCAGAGCCGCCCTAGGGGCAAGTTGGGCCTCTTGCTCTCCCTGCTGCCCTGAGGCTGCTGGGCCAAAGACGTCTTGGGCATCCAGCCCCTTACTGGTCCCTTCCCTCTGACGAGGCCCTCTGAGCTCCAGCACCTTGCAGTGTGGAGACAGCCCCTGCCAGCAACCTCCTCTCCAAGGAGGCCTCAACCGAGGCCTAGGCCCAGGGGAAAGGCACCAGCGGGGATGAGCCAGGGGAGGCGCCCGAGCATGTCTGGACCCAGTCCCCGCAGCCTGCCCCTTGGTGGGGCAGTACCCCCGGAGGCCAGGAAGGTCTGGGCAAGGCTGGCCAGGGGCAGGGGCCCTGCTGCGTCCTGCCCCTGGCCTGTGGGGCCTCTGAGCACAACCGGCCCTCTCCCACTGGAAGACCTCCCCGGCTGCCTCCAAAGGCCGGTTTGCAAGCACTCCCGCCCACTGTTCCCACCAAGCGCGCACAATTCTCCCAAGCCCGGGAGAAAAGCGCTTCGGGGTGGTGCTCTCTCCGGGCCCTTGCCCCTGAACCTGGGGGCCAGGCAGTTGGTCCACACTCGGAGACCAAGGCAGAACCACATGCACACGTCTGTTCCTGACCCCTGCACCGGCAGAGAGCTCGGGGGAGCCAGAGTCTGTCAGGCAGCTGCTGGGCTGGCCGCCTGTGTGGGAAGGGGCAGAGCCGACCTAGGGGCAAGTTGGGCCTCTTCCTCTCCCTGCTGCCCTGAGGCTGCTGGGCCAAAGAGGTCTTGGGCATCCAGCCCCTTGCTGGTCCCTTCCCTCTGATGAGGCCCTCTGAGCTCCAGCACCTTGCAGTGTGGAGACAGCCCCTGCCAGCAACCTCCTCTCCAAGGAGGCCTCAACCGAGGCCTAGGCCTAGGGGAAAGGCACCAGCGGGGATGAGCCTGGGGAGGCGCCCGGCCATGTCTGGACCCAGTCCCCGCAGCCTGCCCCTTGGTGGGGCTGTACCCCCGGAAGCCAGGAAGGTCTCGGCAAGGCTGCCAGGGGCAGGGACACTGCTGGGTCCTGCCCCTGGCCTGTTGGGCGTCTGAACACAACCGGCACTCTCCCGCTGGAAGACCTCCCCGTCTGCCTCCAAAAGACGGTTTGCAAGCACTCCCACCCGCTGTTCCCCCAGGCACGCACAATGCTCCCAAGCCCGGGAGAAAAGCGCTTCGGGTTGGTGCTCTCTCCGGGCCCTTGCCCCTGAGCCTGGGGCCAGGCAGGGGGAACACACTCCCAGGCCAAGGGAGAACGACATGCACACGTCTGTTCCTGCCCCCTACACCGGCAGAGAGCTCGGGGGAGCCAGAGACTGACAGGCTGCTGCTGGGCTGGCTGCCTGTGTGGGACGGGGCAGAGCCGACCTAGGGGCAAGTTGGGCCTCTTGCTCTCCCTGCTGCCCTGAGGCTGCTGGGCCAAAGAGGTCTTGGGCATCCAGCCCTTTGCTGGTGCCTTCCCTCTGACGAGGCCCTCTGAGCTCCAGCACCTTGCAGTGTGGAGACAGCCCCTGCCAGCAACCTCCTCTCCAAAGAGGCCTCAACCGAGGACTACACCCAGGGGAAAGGCACCAGCGGGGATGAGCCAGGGGAGGCGCCCGAGCATGTCTGGACCCAGTTCCCGCAGCCTGCCCCTTGGTGGGGCAGTACCCCCGGAGTCCAGGAAGGTCTGGGCAAGTCTGGCCGGGGGCAGGGGCCCTGCTGGGTCCTGACCCTGGCCTGTGGGGCCTCAGAGCACAACCGGCCCTCTCCCACTGGAAGACCTCCCCGGCTGCCTCCAAAGTCCTGTTTGCAAACACTCCCGCCCGCTGTTCACGTCAGGGTCGCACAATGCTCCCAAGCCCGGGAGAAAAGCACTTCGGAGTGGTGCTCTCTCCGGGCCCTTGCCCCTGAGCCTGGGGGCAAGGCAGGGGGAACACACTCCCAGGCCAAGGCAGAAACACATGCACACGTCTGTTCCTGTCCCCTGCACCGGCAGAGAGCTTGGGGGAGCCAGAGTCTGTCAGGCAGGTGCTGGGTTGGCCGCCTGTGTGGGAAGGGGCAGAGCCGACATAGGGGCAAGTTGGGCCTCTTGCTCTCCCTGCTGCCCTGAGGCTGCTGGGCCAAAGACGTCTTGGGCATCCAGCCCCTCACTGGTCCCTTCACTCTGACGAGGCCCTCTGAGCTCCAGCACCTTGCAGTGTGGAGACAGCCCCTGCCAGCAACCTCCTCTCCAAGGAGGCCTCAACCGAGGCCTAGGCCCAGGGGAAAGGCACCAGCGGGGATGAGCCAGGGGAGGCGCCCGAGCATGTCTGGACCCAGTTCCCGCAGCCTGCCCCTTGGTGGGGCAGTACCCCCGGAGGCCAGGAAAGTCTGGGCAAGGCTGGCCAGGGGCAGGGGCCCTGCTGCGTCCTGCCCCTGGCCTGTGGGGCCTCTGAGCACAACCGGCCCTCTCCCACTGAAAGACCTCCCCGGCTGCCTCCAAAGGCCGGTTTGCAAGCGCTACCGCCCACTGTTCCCAGCAGGCGTGCACAATGCTCCTAAGCCCGGGAGGAAAGCGCTTCAGGGTGGTGCTCTCTCTGGGCCCTTGCCCCTGAGCCTGGGGGCAAGGCAGGGTGTCCACACTCCCAGGACAAGGCAGAACCACATGCACACGTCTGATCTGCCCCCTGCACCGGCAGAGAGCTCGGTGGAGCCAGAGTCTGTCAGGCAGCTGCTGGGCTGGCCGCCTGTGTGGGAAGTGGCAGAGCCGACCTAGGGGCAAGTTGGGCCTCTTGCTCTCCCTGCTGCCCTGAGGCTGCTGGGACCAAAGAGATCTTGGGCATCCAGCCCCTTGCTTGTCCCTTCCCTCTGACGAGGCCCTCTGAGCTCCAGCACCTTGCAGTGTGGAGACAGCCCCTGCCAGCAACCTCCTCTCCAAGGAGGCCTCAACCGAGGCCTAGGACCAGGGGAAAGGCACCAGCGGGGATGAGCCTGGGGAGGCGCCCGGGCATGTCTGGACCCAGTCCCCGCAGCCTGCCCCTTGGTGGGGCAGTACCCCCGGAGGCCAGGAAGGTCTGGGCAAGGCTGGCCACGGGCAGGGGCCCTGCTGGGTCCTGCCCTTGGCCTGTGGGGCCTCTGAGCACAACCGGCCCTCTCCCACTGGAAGACTTCCCCGGCTGCCTCCAAAGGCCGGTTTGCCAACACTCCCGCCCGCTGTTCCCGCCAGGCACGCACAATTCTCCCAAGCCCGGGAGAAAAGCGCTTCGGGGTGTTGCTCTCTCCGGGCCCTTGCCCCTGAGCGTGGGGGCGAGGCAGTTGGTCCACACTCCCAGACCAACGCAGAACCACATGCACACGTCTTTTCCTGACCCCTGCACCGGCAGAGAGCTCGGGGGAGCCAGAGTCTGTCAGGCAGCTGCTGGGCTGGCCGCCTGTGTGGGAAGGGGCAGAGCCGACCTAGGGGCAAGTTGGGCCTCTTCCTCTCCCTGCTGCCCTGAGGCTGCTGGGCCAAAGAGGTCTTGGGCATCCAGTCCCTTGCTGGTCCCTTCCCTCTCACGAGGCCCTCTGAGCTCCAGCACCTTGCAGTGTGGAGACAGCCCCTGCCAGCAACCTCCTCTCCAAGGAGGCCTCAACCGAGGCCTAGGCCCAGGGGAAAGGCACCAGCGGGGATGAGCCTGGGGAGGCGCCCGGGCATGTCTGGACCCAGTCCCCGCAGCCTGCCCCTTGGTGGGGCAGTACCCCCGGAGGCCAGGAGGGTCTGGGCAAGGCTGCCAGGGGCAGGGACACTGCTGGGTCCTGCCCCTGGCCTGTGGGGCGTCTGAGCACAACCGGCACTCTCCCGCTGGAAGACCTCCCCGGCTGCCTCCAAAGGCCGGTTTGCAAGCACTCCCGCCCGCTGTTCCCGCCAGGCACGCACAATGCTCCCAAGCCCGGGAGAAAAGCGCTTCGGGGTGGTGCTCTCTCCGGGCCCTTGCCCCTGAGCCTGGGGGACAGGCAGGGGGAACACACTCCCAGGTCAAGGCAGAACGACATGCACACGTCTGTTCCTGGCCCCTACACCGGCAGAGTGTTCGGGGGAGCCAGAGACTGCCAGGCTGCTGCTGGGCTGGCTGCCTGTGTGGGACGGGGTAGAGACGACCTAGGGGCAAGTTGGGCCTCTTGCTCTCCCTGCTGCCCTGAGGCTGCTGGGTCAAAGAGGTCTTGGGCATCCAGCCCTTTGCTGGTCCTTTCCCTCTGACGAGGCCCTCTGAGCTCCAGCACCTTGCAGTGTGCAGACAGCCCCTGCCGGCAACCTCCTCTCCAAGGAGGCCTCAACCGAGGCCTAGGCCCAGGGGAAAGGCACCAGCGGGGATGAGCCTGGGGAGGCGCCCGGGCATGTCTGGACCTAGGCCCCGCAGCCTGCCCCTTGGTGGGGCAGTACCCCCGGAGGCCAGGAAGGTCTGGGCAAGGCTGGCCAGTGGCAGGGGCCCTGCTGGGTCCTGCCCCTGGCCTGTGAGGCCTCTGAGAACAACTGGCACTCTCCCGCTGGAAGACCTCCCCGGCTGCCTCCAAAGGCTGGTTTGCAAGCACTCAATGCCGCTGTTCACGCCAGCTGCGCACAATGCTCCCAAGCCCGGGAGAAAAGCATTTTGGGGTGGTGCTCACTCCGGGCTTTGGAAGACCTCCCCGGCTGCCTCCAAGGCCGGTTTGCAAGCACTTCTGCCTGCTGTTCCCGCCACCCGCGCACAATGCTCCCAAGCCCGGGAGAAAAGCGTTTCGGGGTGGTGTTCTCTCTGGGCCCAAGAAAGACCTCCCGGGCTGCCCCCAAATGCCGGTTTGCAAGCACTCCCACTCGCTGTTCCCGCCATCCGTGCAAATGCTCCAAGCCCAGGAGAAAAGCCCTTCAGGGTGGTGCTCTCTCCCGGCACTTGGAAGACCTCCCCGGCTGCCTCCAAAGGCTGGATTTCAAGTACTCCCTCCCGCTGTCCCGCCAGCCGCACACAATGCTCCCAATCACGGGAGAAAAGCGCTTCGGGGTGGTGCTCTCTACGGGCCCTTGGAAGACCTCCCCGTTTGTCTCCAAAGGCCGGTTTGCAAGCACTCATGCCCGCTGTTCCCGCCAGCCGCGCACAATGCTCCCAAGCCTAGGAGAAAAGCGCTTCGGGGTGGTGCTCTCTCCCGGCCCTTGGAAGACCTCCCCGGCTGCCTCCAAAGGCCAGTTTGCAAGCACTCAATCCCGCTGTTCCCGCCAGCCGCGCACAATGCTCCCAAGCCCGGGAGAAAAGCGCTTCGGGGTGGTGCTCTCTCCTGGCCCTTGGAAGACCTCCCCGGCTGCCTCCAAAGGCTGGTTTTCGAGAACTCCCTCCCGCTGACCCGCCAGCCGCACACAATGCTCCCAAGCCCGGGAGAAAAGCATTTTGGGGTGGTCTCTCTCGGGCCCTTGGAAGACTCCCCGGCTGCCTCTAAAGGCCGGTTTGCAAGCACTCATGTCCTCTGTTCCCGACAGCCGCGAACAATGCTCCCAATTCCGTGAGAAAAGTGCTTCGGGATGGTGCTCTCTCCGGGCCCTTGGAAGACCTCCCAAGCTGCCTCCAAAGGCCGGTTTGCAAGCACTCCCGCCCGCTGTTCCCGCCAGCCTCGCACAATGCTCCCAAGACCGGGAGAAAAGCGCTTCGGGGTGGTCTTCTCTCCGTGCCAATGGAGGACCTCCCTGGCTGCCCCCAAAGGCCGGTTTGCAAGCACTCCCACTCGCTGTTGCCGCCAGCCATGCACAATCCTCCAAAACCCCGGAGAAAAGCGCTTCGGGGTGGTGTTCTCTCCGTGCCCATGGAAGACCTCCCGGGGTGCCCCCAAAGGCCGGTTTGCATGCACTCCCACTCGCTGTTCCCGCCATCCGCGCACAATGCTCCCAAGCCCGGGAGAAAAGCATTTTGGGGTGGTGCTCACACCGGGCCCTGGAAGACCTCCCCGGCTGCCTCCAAAGGACGGTTTTCAAGCACTCCTGCCTGCTGTTCCCGCCACCCGCGCACAAAGCTCCCAAGCCCGGGAGAAAAGCGCTTCGGGGTTGTGCTCTCTACAGGCCCTTGGAAGACCTCCCCGGCTGCCTCCAAAGGCAGGTTTGCAAGGACTCCTTCCTGCTGTTCCCGCCATCCGCGCACAATGCTCCCAAGCCCGGGAG
Organism: Dama dama; assembly: GCF_033118175.1. Lineage (NCBI taxonomy): Eukaryota > Metazoa > Chordata > Mammalia > Artiodactyla > Cervidae > Dama > Dama dama. The sequence continues at coordinate 158,880 of NW_026870886.1, forward strand.
AAAAGCATTTTGGGGTGGTGCTCACACCGGGCCCTGGAAGACGTCCCCGGCTGCCTCCAAAGGACGGTTTTCAAGCACTCCTGCCTGCTGTTCCCGCCACCCGCGCAGAATGCTCCCAAGCGCGGGAGAAAAGCGCTTCGGGGTGGTGCTCTCTACAGGCCCTTGGAAGACCTCCCGGGCTGCCTCCAAAGGCCGGTTTGCAAGCACTCCCGCCCGCTGTTCCCGCCAGGCAAGCACAATGCTCCCAAGCCCGGGAGAAAAGCGCTTCGGGGTGGTGCTCTCCTCGGGCCCTTGCCCCTGAGCCTGGGGGCCAGGCAGTTGGTCCACACTCCCAGACCAAGGCAGAACCACATGCACACGTCTGTTCCTGACCCCTGCACCGGCAGAGAGCTCGGGGGAGCCAGAGTCTGTCAGGCAGCTGCTGGGTTGGCCGCCTGTGTGGGAAGGGGCAGAGCCAACCTAGGGGCAAGTTGGGCCTCTTCCTCTCCCTGCTGCCCTGAGGCTGCTGGGCCAAAGAGGTCTTGGGCATCCAGCCCCTTGCTGGTCCCTTCCCTCTGACGAGGCCCTTTGAGCTCCAGCACCTTGCAGTGTGGAGACAGCCCCTGCCAGCAACATCCTCTCCAAGGAGGCCTCAACCGAGGCCTAGGCCCAGGGGAAAGGCACCAGCGGGGATGAGCCTGGGGAGGCGCCCGGGCATGTCTGGACCCAGTCCCCGCAGCCTGCCCCTTGGTGGGGCAGTACCCCCGGAGGCCAGGAAGATCTGGGCAAGGCTGGCCAGGGGCAGGGGCCCTGCTGGGTCCTCCCCATGGCCTGTGGGGCCTCTGAGCACAACCGGCCCTCTCCCACTGGAAGACCTCCCCGGCTGCCTCCAAAGGCCAGTTTGCCAACACTCCTGCCCGCTCTTCCCGCCAGGCACGCAGAATGCTCCCAAGCCCGGGAGAAAAGCGCTTCGGGGTGGTGCTCTCTCCGGGCCCTTGCCCCTGAGCCTGTGGGCAAGGCAGGGGGAACACACTCCCAGACCAAGGCAGAAACACATGCACACGTCTGGTCCTGTCCCCGGCACCGGCAGAGAGCTCGGGGGAGCCAGAGTCTCTCAGGCAGGTGCTGGGCTGGCCGCCTGTGTGGGAAGGGGCAGAGCCGACCTAGGGGCAAGTTGGGCCTCTTGCTCTCCCTGCTGCCCTGAGGCTGCAGGGCCAAAGACGTCTTGGGCATCCAGCCCCTTACTGGTCCCTTCCCTCTGACGAGGCCCTCTGAGCTCCAGCACCTTGCAGTGTGGAGACAGCCCCTGCCAGCAATCTCCTCTCCAAGGAGGCCTCAACCGAGGCCTAGGCCCAGGGGAAAGGCACCAGCGGGGTTGAGCCAGGGGAGGCGCCCGGGCATGTCTGGACCCTGTCCCCGCAGCCTGCCCCTTGGTGGGGCAGTACCCCCGGAGGCCAGGAAGGTCTGGGCAAGGCTGGCCAGGGGCAGGGGCCCTGCTGGGTCCTGCCCCTGGCCTGTGGGGCCTCTGAGCACAACCGGCCCTCTCCCACTGGAAGAATTCCCCGGCTGCCTCCAAAGGCCGGTTTGCAAGCACTCCCGCCCACTGTTCCCGCCAGGCGCGCACAATGCTCCCAAGCCCGGGAGAAAAGCGCTTCGGGGTGGTGGTCTCTCCGGGCCCTTGCCCCTGAGCCTGAGGGTCAGGCAGGGGATCCACAGTCCCAGGCCAAGGCACAACAACATGCACACGTCTGTTCCTGCCCCCTCCACCGGCAGAGAGCTGGGGGGAGCCAGAGTCTGTCAGGCAGCTGCTGGGCTGGCCGCCTGTGTGGGAAGGGGCAGAGCCGACCTAGGGGCAAGTTGGGCCTCTTGCTCTCCTTGCTGCCCTGAGGCTGCTGGGCCAAAGAGGTCTTGGGCATCCAGCCCCTTGCTGGTCCCTTCCCTCTGACGAGGCCCTCTGAGCTCCAGCACCTTGCAGTGTGGAGACAGCCCCTGCCAGCAACCTCCTCTCCAAGGAGGCCTCAACCGAGGCCTAGGCCCAGGGGAAAGGCACCAGCGGGGATGAGCCAGTGGAGGCGCACGGGCATATCAGGACCCAGTCCCCGCAGCCTGCCCCTTGGTGGGGCAGTACCCCCGGAGGCCAGGAAGGTCTGGGCAAGGCTGACCAGGGGCAGGGTCCCTGCTGGGTCCTGCCCCTGGCCTGTGGGGCCTCTGAGCACAACCGGCCCTCTCCCACTGGAAGACCTCCCCGGCTGCCTCCAAAGGCGGGTTTGCCAACACTCCCGCCCGATGTTCCCGCCAGGCACGCACAACGCTCCCAAGGCCAGGAGAAAAGCGCTTCGGGGTGTTGCTCTCTCCGGGCCATTGCCCCTGAGCCTGGGGGCAAGGCAGGGGGAACACACTCCCAGGCCAAGGCAGAACCACATGCCCACGTCTGTTCCTGTCCCCTGCACCGGCAGAGAGCTTGGGGGAGCCAGAGTCTGTCAGGCAGCTGCTGGGTTGGCCGCCTGTGTGGGAAGGGGCAGAGCCGCCCTAGGGGCAAGTTGGGCCTCTTGCTCTCCCTGCTGCCCTGAGGCTGCTGGGCCAAAGACGTCTTGGGCATCCAGCCCCTTACTGGTCCCTTCCCTCTGACGAGGCCCTCTGAGCTCCAGCACCTTGCAGTGTGGAGACAGCCCCTGCCAGCAACCTCGTCTCCAAGGAGGCCTCAACCGAGGCCTAGGCCCAGGGGAAAGGCACCAGCGGGGATGAGCCTGGGGAGGCGCCCGGGCATGTCTGGACCCAGGCCCCGCAGCCTGCCCCTTGGTGGGGCAGTACCCCCGGAGGCCAGGAAGGTCTGGTCAAGGCTGGCCAGGGGCAGGGGCCCTGCTGCGTCCTGCCCCTGGCCTGTGGGGCCTCTGAGCACAACCGGCCCTCTCCCACTGGAAGACCTCCCCGGCTGCCTCCAAAGGCCGGTTTGCAAGCGCTCCCGCCCACTGTTCCCAGCAGGCGTGCACAATGCTCCCAAGCCTGGGAGAAAAGCGCTTCAGGGTGGTGCTCTCTCCGGGCCCTTGCCCCTGAGCCTGGGGGCAAGGCAGGGTGTCCACACTCCCAGGACAAGGCAGAACCACATGCACACGTCTGATCTGCCCCCTGCACCAGCAGAGATCTCGGGGGAGCCAGAGTCTGTCAGGCAGCTGCTGGGCTGGCCGCCTGTGTGGGAAGGGGCAGAGCCAACCTAGGGGCAAGTTGGGCCTCTTGCTCTCCCTGCTGCCCTGAGGCTGCAGGGCCAAAGACGTCTTGGGCATCCAGCCCCTTGCTGGTCCCTTCCCTCTGACGAGGCCCTCTGAGCTCCAGTACCTTGCAGTGTGGAGACAGCCCCTGCCAGCAACCTCCTCTCCAAGAATGCCTCAACCGAGGCCTAGGCCCAGGGGAAAGGCACCAGCGGGGATGAGCCTGGGGAGGCGCCCGGGCATGTCTGGACCCAGTCCCCGCAGCCTGCCCCTTGGTGGGGCAGTACCCCCGGAGGCCAGGAAGGTCTGGGCAAGGCTGCCAGGGGCAGGGACACTGCTGGGTCCTGCCCCTGGCCTGTGGGGCGTCTGAGCACAACCGGCACTCTCCCGCTGGAAGACCTCCCCGTCTGCCTCGAAAGGCCGGTTTGCAAGCACTCCCGCCCGCTGTTCCCGCCAGGCACGCACAATGCTCCCAAGCCCGGGAGAAAAGCGCTTCGGGGTGGTGCTCTCTCCAGGCCCTTGCCCCTGAGCCTGGGGGCCAGGCAGGGGGAACACACTCCCAGGCCAAGGCAGAACGACATGCACACGTCTGTTCCTGCCCCCTACACCGGCAGAGAGCTCGGGGGAGCCAGAGACTGCCAGGCTGCTGCTGGGCTGGCCGCCTGTGTGGGACGTGGCAGAGCCGACCTAGGGGCAAGTTGGGCCTCTTGCTCTCCCTGCTGCCCTGAGGCTGCTGGGTCAAAGAGGTCTTGGGCATCCAGCCCTTTGCTGGTCCCTTCCCTCTGACGAGGCCCTCTGATCTCCAGCACCTTGCAGTGTGGAGACAGCCCCTGCCAGCAACCTCCTCTCCAAGGAGGCCTCAACCGAGGCCTAGGCCCAGGGGAAAGGCACCAGCGGGGATGAGCCTGGGGAGGCGCCCGGGGATGTCTGGACCCAGTCCCCGCAGCCTGCCCCTTGGTGGGGCAGTACCCCCGGAGGCCAGGAAGGTCTGGGCAAGGCTGGCCAGGGTCAGGGGCCCTGCTGGGTCCTGCCCCTGGCCTGTGGGGCCTCTGAGCACAACCGGCCCTCTCCCACTGGAAGACCTCCCCGGCTGCCTCCAAAGTCCTGTTTGCAAACACTCCCGCTCGCTGTTCACGCCAGGCTCGCACAATGCTCCCAAGCCCGGGAGAAAAGCGCATTGGGGTGGGTCTCTCTCCGGGCCCTTGCCCCTGAGCCTGGGGGCAAGGCACGGGGAACACACTCCCTGGCTTAGGCAGAACCACATGCCCACGTCTGTTCCTGTCCCCTGCACCGGCAGAGAGCTTGGGGGAGCCAGAGTCTGGCAGGCAGCTGCTGGGTTGGCCGCCTGTGTGGGAAGGGGCAGAGTCGACCTAGGGGCAAGTTGGGCCTCTTGCTCTCCCTGCTGCCCTGAGGCTGCTGGGCCAAAGACGTCTTGGGCATCCAGCCCCTTACTGGTCCCTTCCCTCTGACGAGGCCCTCTGAGCTCCAGCACCTTGCAGTGTGGAGACAGCCCCTGCCAGCAACCTCCTCTCCAAGGAGGCCTCAAGCGAGGCCTAGGCCCAGGGGAAAGGCACCAGCGGGGATGAGCCAGGGGAGGCGCCCGGGCATGTCTGGACCCAGTCCCCGCAGCCTGCCCCTTGGTGGGGCAGTACCCCCGGAGGCCAGGAAGGTCTGGGCAAGGCTGGCCAGGGGCAGGGGCCCTGCTGGGTCCTGCCCCTGCCCTTTGAGGCCTCTGAGCACAACCGGCCCTCTCCCACTGGAAGACCTCCCCAGCTGCCTCCAAAGTCCTGTTTGCAAACACTCCCGCCCGCTGTTCACGCCAGGCTCGCACAATGCTCCCAAGCCCGGGAGAAAAGCGCTTCGGGGTGGTGCTCTCTCCGGGCCCTTGCCCCTGAGCCTGGGGGCCAGGCAGTGGGTCCACACTCCCAGACCAAGGCAGAACCACATGCACACGTCTGTTCCTGACCCCTGCACCGGCAGAGAGCTCGGGGGAGCCAGAGTCTGTCAGGCAGGTGCTGGGCTGGCCGACTGTGTGGGAAGAAGCAGAGCCGACCTAGGGGCAAGTTGGGCCTCTTCCTCTCCCTGCTGCCCTGAGGCTGCTGGGCCAAAGACGTCTTGGGCATCCAGCCCCTTGCTGGTCCCTTCCCTCTGACGAGGCCCTCTGAGCTCCAGCACCTTGCAGTGTGGAGACAGCCCCTGCCAGCAACCTCCTCTCCAATGAGGCCTCAACCGAGGCCTAGGCCCAGGGGAAAGGCACCAGCGGGGCTGAGCCTGGGGAGGCGCCCGGGCATGTCTGGACCCAGTCCCCGCAGCCTGCCCCTTGGTGGGGCAGTACCCCCGGAGGCCAGGAAGGTCTGTGCAAGGCTGCCACGGGCAGGGACAGCGCTGGGTCCTGCCCCTGGCCTGTGGGACGTCTGAGCACAACCGGCACTCTCCCGCTGGAAGACCTCCCCGTCTGCCTCGAAAGGCCGGTTTGCAAGCACTCCCGCCCGCTGTTCCCGCCAGGCACGCACAATGCTCCCAAGCCCGGGAGAAAAGCGCTTCGGGGTGGTGCTCTCTCCGGGCCCTTGCCCCTAAGCCTGCGCGCCAGGCAGGGGGAACACACTCCCAGGCCAAGACAGAACGACATGAACACGTCTGTTCCTGCCACCTACACCGGCAGAGAGCTCGGGGGAGCCAGAGTCTCTCAGGCAGGTGCTGGGCTGGCCGCCTGTGTGGGAAGGGGCAGAGCCGACCTAGGGGCAAGTTGGGCCTCTTGCTCTCCCTGCTGCCCTGAGGCTGCTGGGCCAAAGACGTCTTGGGCATCCAGCCCTTTGCTGGTCCCTTCCCTCTGACGAGGCCCTCTGAGCTCCAGCACCTTGCAGTGTGGAGACAGCACCTGCCAGCAATCTCCTCTCCAAGGAGGCCTCAACCGAGGCCTAGGCCCAGGGGAAAGGCATCAGCGGGGATGAGCCTGGGGAGGCGCCCGGGCATGTCTGGACCCAGTCCCCGCAGCCTGCCACTTGGTGGGGCAGTACCCCTGGAGGCCAGGAAGGTCTGGGCAAGGCTGACCAGGGGCAGGGGACCTGCTGCGTCCTGCCCATGGCCTGTGGGGCCTCTGAGCACAACCGGCCCTCTCCCACTGGAAGACCTCCCCGGCTGCCTCCAAAGGCCGTTTTGCACGCACTCCCGCCCACTGTTCCCAGCAAGCGCGCACAATGCTCCCAAGCCCGGGAGAAAAGCGCTTCGGGGTGGTGCTCTCTCCGGGCCCTTGCCCCTGAGCCTGGGGTCCAGGTAGGGGGTCCACACTCCCAGGCCAAGGCAGAACCACATGCACACGTCTGTTCCTGACCCCTGCACCGGCAGAGAGCTCGGGGGAGCCAGAGTCTGTCAGGCAGCTGCTGGGCTGGCCGCCTTTGTGGGAAGGGGCAGAGCCGACCTAGGGGCAAGTTGGGCCTCTTGCTCTCCCTGCTGCCCTGAGGCTGCTGGGCCAAAGACGTCTTGGGCATCCAGCCCTTTGCTTGTCCCTTCCCTCTGACGAGGCCCTCTGAGCTCCAGCACCTTGCAGTGTGGAGACAGCACCTGCCAGCAACCTCCTCTCCAAGGAGGCCTCAACCGAGACCTAGGACCAGGGGAAAGGCACCAGCGGGGATGAGCCTGGGGAGGCGCCCGGGCATGTCTGGACCCAGTCCCCGCAGCCTGCCCCTTGGTGGGGCAGTACCCCCGGAGGCCAGGAAGGTCTGGGAAAGCCTGGCCAGGGGCAGGGGACCTGCTGGGTCCTGCCCCTGGCCTGTGGGGCCTCTGAGCACAACCGGCCCTCTCCCACTGGAAGACCTCCCCGGCTGCCTCCAAAGTCCTGTTTGCCAACACTCCCACCCGCTGTTCACGCCAGACTTGCACAATGTTCCCAAGCCCGGGAGAAAAGCGCTTCGGGGTGGTGCTCTCTCCGGGCCCTTGCCCCTGAGCCTGGGGGCAAGGCATGGGGAACACACTCCCAGGCCAAGGCAGAACCACATGCCCACGTCTGTTCCTGTCCCCTGCACCGGCAGAGAGCTTGGGGGAGCCAGAGTCTGTCAGGCAGCTGCTGGGTTGGCCGCCTGTGTGGGAAGGGGCAGAGCCGCCCTAGGGGCAAGTTGGGCCTCTTGCTCTCCCTGCTGCCCTGAAGCTGCTGGGCCAAAGACGTCTTGGGCATCCAGCCCCTTGCTGGTCCCTTCCCTCTGACGAGGCCCTCTGAGCTCCAGCACCTTGCAGTGTGGAGACAGCCCCTGCCAGCAACCTCCTCTCCAAGGAGGCCTCAACCGAGGCCTAGGCCCAGGGGAAAGGCACCAGCGGGGATGAGCCAGGGGAGGCGCCCGAGCATGTCTGGACCCAGTCCCCGCAGCCTGCCCCTTGGTGGGGCAGTACCCCCGGAGGCCAGGAAGGTCTGGGTAAGGCTGGCCAGGGGCAGGGGCCCTGCTGGGTCCTGCCCCTGGCCGGTGGGGCCTCTGAGCACAACCGGCCCTCTCCCACTGGAAGACCTCCCCGGCTGCCTCCAAAGGCCGGTTTGCAAGCGTTCCCGGCCACTGTTACCAGCAGGCGGGCACAATGCTCCTAAGCCCGGAAGAAAAGCGCTTCAGGGTGGTGCTCTCTTTGGGCCCTTGCCCCTGAGCCTGGGGGCAAGGCAGGGTGTCCACACTCCCAGGCCAAGGCAGAACCACATACACACGTCTGATCTGCCCCCTGCACCGGCAGAGAGCTCGGGGGAGCCAGAGTCTGTCAGGCAGCTGCTGGGCTGGCCGCCTGTGTGGGAAGTGGCAGAGCCGACCTAGGGGCAAGTTGGGCCTCTTGCTCTCCCTGCTGCCCTGAGGCTGCTGGGCCAAAGAGGTCTTGGGCATCCAGCCCCTTGCTGGTCCCTTCCCTCTGACGAGGCCCTCTGAGCTCCAGCACCTTGCAGTGTGGAGACAGCCCCTGCCAGCAACCTCCTCTCCAAGGAGGCCTCAACCGAGGCCTAGGCCCAGGGGAAAGGCACCAGCGGGGATGAGCCTGGGGAGGCGCCCGGGCATGTCTGGACCCAGTCCCCGCAGCCTGCCCCTTGGTGGGGCAGTACCCCCGGAGGCCAGGAAGGTCTGGGCAAGGCTGGCCAGGGGCAGGGGCCCTGCTGCGTCCTGCCCCTGGCCTGTAGGGCCTCTGAGCACAACCGGCCCTCTCCCGCTGGAAGACCTCCCCGGCTGCCTCCAAAGGCCAGTTTGCCAACACTCCTGCCCGCTGTTCCCGCCAGGCACGCACAATGCTCCCAAGCCCAGGAGAAAAGCGCTTCGGGGTGGTGGTCTCTCCGGGCCCCTGCCCCTGAGCCTGGGGGCCAGGCAGGGGATCCACAGTCCCAGGCCAAGGCAGAACCACATGCACACGTCTGTTCCTGCCCCCTCTACCGGCAGAGAGCTGGGGGGAGCCAGAGTCTGTCAGGCAGCTGCTGGGCTGGCCGCCTGTGTGGGAAGGGGCAGAGCCGACCTAGGGGCAAGTTGGGCCTCTTGCTCTCCCTGCTGCCCTGAGGCTGCTGGGCCAAAGAGGTCTTGGGCATCCAGCCCCTTGCTGGTCCCTTCCCTCTGACGAGGCCCTCTGAGCTCCAGCACCTTGCAGTGTGGAGACAGCCCCTGCCAGCAACCTCCTCTCCAAGGAGGCCTCAACCGAGGCCTAGGCCCAGGGGAAAGGCACCAGCGGGGATGAGCCAGTGGAGGCGCACGGGCATGTCTGGACCCAGTCCCCGCAGCCTGCCCCTTGGTGGGGCAGTACCCCCGGAGGCCAGGAAGGTCTGGGCAAGGCTGGCCAGGGGCAGGGGCCCTGCTGGGTCCTGCCCCTGGCCTGTGGGGCCTCTGAGCACAACCGGCCCTCTCCCACTGGAAGACCTCCCCGGCTGCCTCCAAAGGCCGGTTTGCCAACACTCCCGCCCCCTGTTCCCGCCAGGCACGCACAATGGTCCCAAGCCCGGGAGAAAAGCGCTTCGGGGTGTTGCTCTCTCCGAGCCCTTGCCCATGAGCCTGGGGTCCAGGCAGTGTGTCCACACTCCCAGACCAAGGCAGAACCACATGCACACGTCTGTTCCTGACCCCTGCACCGGCAGAGCGCTCGGGGGAGCCACAGTCTGTCAGGCAGCTGCTGGGTTGGCTGCCTGTGTGGGAAGGGGCAGAGCCGACCTAGGGGAAGTTGGGCCTCTTCCTCTCCCTGCTGCCCTGAGGCTGCTGGGCCAAAGAGGTCTTGGATATCCAGCCCCTTGCTGGTCCCTTCCCGCTGCCGAGGCCCTCTGAGCTCCAGCACCTTGCAGTGTGGAGACAGCCCCTGCCAGCAACCTCCTCTCCAAGGAGGCCTCAACCGAGGCCTAGGCCCAGGGGAAAGGCACCAGCGGGGATGAGCCTGGGGAGGCGCCCGGGCATGTCTGGACCCAGTCCCCGCAGCCTGCCACTTGGTGGGGCAGTAACCCCGGAGGCGAGGAGGGTCTGGGCAAGGCTGCCAGGGGCAGGGACACTGCTGGGTCCTGCCCCTGGCCTCTGGGGCGTCTGAGCACAACCGGCACTCTCCCGCTGGAAGACCTCCCTGGCTGCTTCCAAAGGCCGGTTTGCAAGCACTCCCGCCCGCTGTTCCCGCCAGGCACGCACAATGCTACCAGCCCGGGAGAAAAGCGCTTCGGGGTGGTGCTCTCTCCGGGCCCTTGCCCCTGAGCCTGGGGGCCAGGCAGGGGGAACACACTCCCAGGCCAAGGCAGAACGACATGCACACGTCTGTTCCTGCCCCCTACACCGGCAGAGAGCTCGGGGGAGCCAGAGAATGCCAGGCTGCTGCTGGGCTGGCTGCCTGTCTGGGATGGGGCAGAGCCGACCTAGGGGCAAGTTGGGCCTCTTGCTCTCCCTGCTGCCCTGAGGCTGCTGGGCCAAAGACATCTTGTGCATCCAGCCCCTTACTGGTCTCTTCCCTCTGACGAGGCCCTCTGAGCTCCAGCACCTTGCACTGTGGAGACAGCCCCTGCCAGCAACCTCCTCTCCATGGAGGCCTCAAGGGAGGCCTAGGCCCAGGGGAAAGGCACCAGCGGTGATGAGCCAGGGGAGGCGCCCGAGCATGTCTGGACCCAGTCCCCGCAGCCTGCCCCTTGGTGGGGCAGTACCCCCGGAGGCCAGGAAGGTCTGGGCAAGGCTGGCCAGGGGCAGGGGCCCTGCTGGGTCCTGCCCCTGGCCTGTGGGGCCTCTGAGCCCAACCGGCCCTCTCCCACTGGAAGACCTCCCCGGCTGCCTCCAAAGGCCGGTTTGCAAGCGCTCCCGCCCACTGTTCCCAGCAGGCGTGCACAATGCTCCCAAGCCCGGGAGAAAAGCGCTTCAGGGTGGTGCTCTCTCTGGGCCCTTGCCCCTGAGCCTGGGGGCAAGGCAGGGTGTCCACACTCCCAGGCCAAGGCAGAACCACATGCACACGTCTGATCTGCCCCCTGCACCGGCAGAGAGCTCGGGGGAGCCAGAGTCTGTCAGGCAGCTGCTGGGCTGGCCGCCTGTGTGGGAAGGGGCAGAGCCGACCTAGGGGCAAGATGGGCCTCTTGCTCTCCCTGCTGCCATGAGGCTGCTGGGCCAAAGAGGTCTTGGCCATCCAGCCCCTTGCTGGTCCCTTCCCTCTGACGAGGCCCTCTGAGCTCCAGCACCTTGCAGTGTGGAGACAGCCCCTGCCAGCAACCTCCTCTCCAAGGAGGCCTCAACCGAGGCCTAGGCCCAGGGGAAAGGCACCAGCGGGGATGAGCCAGTGGAGGCGCACGGGCATGTCTGGACCCAGTCCCCGCAGCCTGCCCCTTGGTGGGGCAGTACCCCCCGAGGCCAGGAAGGTCTGGGCAAGGCTGCGAGGGGCAGGGGCCCTGCTGGGTCGTGCCCCTGGCCTGTGGGGCGTCTGAGCACAACCGGCACTCTCCCGCTGGAAGACCTCCCCGTCTGCCTCCAAAGGCCGGTTTGCAAGCACTCCCGCCCGCTGTTCCCGCCAGGCACGCACAATGCTCCCAAGCCCGGGAGAAAAGCGCTTCAGGGTGGTGCTCTCTCTGGGCCCTTGCCCCTGAGCCTGGGGGCAAGGCAGGGTGTCCACACTCCCAGGCCAAGGCAGATCCACATGCACACGTCTGACCTGCCCCCTGCACCGGCAGAGAGCTCGGGCGAGCCAGAGTCTGTCAGGCAGCTGCTGGGCTGGCCGCCTGTGTGGGAAGTGGCAGAGCCGACCTAGGGGCAAGTTGGGCCTCTTGCTCTCCCTGCTGCCCTGAGGCTGCTGGGCCAAAGAGGTCTTGGGCATCCAGCCCCTTGCTGGTCCCTTCCCTCTGACGAGGCCCTCTGAGCTCCAGCACCTTGCAGTGTGGAGACAGCCCCTGCCAGCAACATCCTCTCCAAGGAGGCCTCAACCGAGGCCTAGGCCCAGGGGAAAGGCACCAGCGGGGATGAGCCTGGGGAGGCGCCCGGGCATGTCTGGACCCAGTCCCCGCAGCCTGCCCCTTGGTGGGGCAGTACCCCCGGAGGCCAGGAAGGTCTGGGCAAGGCTGGCCAGGGTCAGGGGCCCTGCTGGGTCCTGCCCCTGGCCTGTGGGGCCTCTGAGCACAACCGGCCCTCTCCCACTGGAAGACCTCCCCGGCTGCCTCCAAAGTCCTGTTTGCAAACACTCCCGCCCGCTGTTCACGCCAGGCTCGCACAATGCTCCCAAGCCCGGGAGAAAAGCGCATTGGGGTGGTTCTCTCTCCGGGCCCTTGCCCCTGAGCCTGGGGGCAAGGCACGGGGAACACACTCCCTGGCCAAGGCAGAACCACATGCCCACGTCTGTTCCTGTCCCCTGCACCGGCAGAGAGCTTGGGGGAGCCAGAGTCTGGCAGGCAGCTGCTGGGTTGGCCGCCTGTGTGGGAAGGGGCAGAGCCGCCCTAGGGGCAAGTTGGGCCTCTTGCTCTCCCTGCTGCCCTGAGGCTGCTGGGCCAAAGACGTCTTGGGCATCCAGCCCCTTACTGGTCCCTTCCCTCTGACGAGGCCCTCTGAGCTCCAGCACCTTGCAGTGTGGAGACAGCCCCTGCCAGCAACCTCCTCTCCAAGGAGGCCTCAACCGAGGCCTAGGCCCAGGGGAAAGGCACCAGCGGGGATGAGCCAGGGGAGGCGCCCGAGCATGTCTGGACCCAGTCCCCGCAGCCTGCCCCTTGGTGGGGCAGTACCCCCGGAGGCCAGGAAGGTCTGGGCAAGGCTGGCCAGGGGCAGGGGCCCTGCTGCGTCCTGCCCCTGGCCTGTGGGGCCTCTGAGCACAACCGGCCCTCTCCCACTGGAAGACCTCCCCGGCTGCCTCCAAAGGCCGGTTTGCAAGCACTCCCGCCCACTGTTCCCACCAAGCGCGCACAATTCTCCCAAGCCCGGGAGAAAAGCGCTTCGGGGTGGTGCTCTCTCCGGGCCCTTGCCCCTGAACCTGGGGGCCAGGCAGTTGGTCCACACTCGGAGACCAAGGCAGAACCACATGCACACGTCTGTTCCTGACCCCTGCACCGGCAGAGAGCTCGGGGGAGCCAGAGTCTGTCAGGCAGCTGCTGGGCTGGCCGCCTGTGTGGGAAGGGGCAGAGCCGACCTAGGGGCAAGTTGGGCCTCTTCCTCTCCCTGCTGCCCTGAGGCTGCTGGGCCAAAGAGGTCTTGGGCATCCAGCCCCTTGCTGGTCCCTTCCCTCTGATGAGGCCCTCTGAGCTCCAGCACCTTGCAGTGTGGAGACAGCCCCTGCCAGCAACCTCCTCTCCAAGGAGGCCTCAACCGAGGCCTAGGCCTAGGGGAAAGGCACCAGCGGGGATGAGCCTGGGGAGGCGCCCGGCCATGTCTGGACCCAGTCCCCGCAGCCTGCCCCTTGGTGGGGCTGTACCCCCGGAAGCCAGGAAGGTCTCGGCAAGGCTGCCAGGGGCAGGGACACTGCTGGGTCCTGCCCCTGGCCTGTTGGGCGTCTGAACACAACCGGCACTCTCCCGCTGGAAGACCTCCCCGTCTGCCTCCAAAAGACGGTTTGCAAGCACTCCCACCCGCTGTTCCCCCAGGCACGCACAATGCTCCCAAGCCCGGGAGAAAAGCGCTTCGGGTTGGTGCTCTCTCCGGGCCCTTGCCCCTGAGCCTGGGGCCAGGCAGGGGGAACACACTCCCAGGCCAAGGGAGAACGACATGCACACGTCTGTTCCTGCCCCCTACACCGGCAGAGAGCTCGGGGGAGCCAGAGACTGACAGGCTGCTGCTGGGCTGGCTGCCTGTGTGGGACGGGGCAGAGCCGACCTAGGGGCAAGTTGGGCCTCTTGCTCTCCCTGCTGCCCTGAGGCTGCTGGGCCAAAGAGGTCTTGGGCATCCAGCCCTTTGCTGGTGCCTTCCCTCTGACGAGGCCCTCTGAGCTCCAGCACCTTGCAGTGTGGAGACAGCCCCTGCCAGCAACCTCCTCTCCAAAGAGGCCTCAACCGAGGACTACACCCAGGGGAAAGGCACCAGCGGGGATGAGCCAGGGGAGGCGCCCGAGCATGTCTGGACCCAGTTCCCGCAGCCTGCCCCTTGGTGGGGCAGTACCCCCGGAGTCCAGGAAGGTCTGGGCAAGTCTGGCCGGGGGCAGGGGCCCTGCTGGGTCCTGACCCTGGCCTGTGGGGCCTCAGAGCACAACCGGCCCTCTCCCACTGGAAGACCTCCCCGGCTGCCTCCAAAGTCCTGTTTGCAAACACTCCCGCCCGCTGTTCACGTCAGGCTCGCACAATGCTCCCAAGCCCGGGAGAAAAGCACTTCGGAGTGGTGCTCTCTCCGGGCCCTTGCCCCTGAGCCTGGGGGCAAGGCAGGGGGAACACACTCCCAGGCCAAGGCAGAAACACATGCACACGTCTGTTCCTGTCCCCTGCACCGGCAGAGAGCTTGGGGGAGCCAGAGTCTGTCAGGCAGGTGCTGGGTTGGCCGCCTGTGTGGGAAGGGGCAGAGCCGACATAGGGGCAAGTTGGGCCTCTTGCTCTCCCTGCTGCCCTGAGGCTGCTGGGCCAAAGACGTCTTGGGCATCCAGCCCCTCACTGGTCCCTTCACTCTGACGAGGCCCTCTGAGCTCCAGCACCTTGCAGTGTGGAGACAGCCCCTGCCAGCAACCTCCTCTCCAAGGAGGCCTCAACCGAGGCCTAGGCCCAGGGGAAAGGCACCAGCGGGGATGAGCCAGGGGAGGCGCCCGAGCATGTCTGGACCCAGTTCCCGCAGCCTGCCCCTTGGTGGGGCAGTACCCCCGGAGGCCAGGAAGGTCTGGGCAAGGCTGGCCAGGGGCAGGGGCCCTGCTGCGTCCTGCCCCTGGCCTGTGGGGCCTCTGAGCACAACCGGCCCTCTCCCACTGAAAGACCTCCCCGGCTGCCTCCAAAGGCCGGTTTGCAAGCGCTACCGCCCACTGTTCCCAGCAGGCGTGCACAATGCTCCTAAGCCCGGGAGGAAAGCGCTTCAGGGTGGTGCTCTCTCTGGGCCCTTGCCCCTGAGCCTGGGGGCAAGGCAGGGTGTCCACACTCCCAGGACAAGGCAGAACCACATGCACACGTCTGATCTGCCCCCTGCACCGGCAGAGAGCTCGGTGGAGCCAGAGTCTGTCAGGCAGCTGCTGGGCTGGCCGCCTGTGTGGGAAGTGGCAGAGCCGACCTAGGGGCAAGTTGGGCCTCTTGCTCTCCCTGCTGCCCTGAGGCTGCTGGGACCAAAGAGATCTTGGGCATCCAGCCCCTTGCTTGTCCCTTCCCTCTGACGAGGCCCTCTGAGCTCCAGCACCTTGCAGTGTGGAGACAGCCCCTGCCAGCAACCTCCTCTCCAAGGAGGCCTCAACCGAGGCCTAGGACCAGGGGAAAGGCACCAGCGGGGATGAGCCTGGGGAGGCGCCCGGGCATGTCTGGACCCAGTCCCCGCAGCCTGCCCCTTGGTGGGGCAGTACCCCCGGAGGCCAGGAAGGTCTGGGCAAGGCTGGCCACGGGCAGGGGCCCTGCTGGGTCCTGCCCTTGGCCTGTGGGGCCTCTGAGCACAACCGGCCCTCTCCCACTGGAAGACTTCCCCGGCTGCCTCCAAAGGCCGGTTTGCCAACACTCCCGCCCGCTGTTCCCGCCAGGCACGCACAATTCTCCCAAGCCCGGGAGAAAAGCGCTTCGGGGTGTTGCTCTCTCCGGGCCCTTGCCCCTGAGCGTGGGGGCGAGGCAGTTGGTCCACACTCCCAGACCAACGCAGAACCACATGCACACGTCTTTTCCTGACCCCTGCACCGGCAGAGAGCTCGGGGGAGCCAGAGTCTGTCAGGCAGCTGCTGGGCTGGCCGCCTGTGTGGGAAGGGGCAGAGCCGACCTAGGGGCAAGTTGGGCCTCTTCCTCTCCCTGCTGCCCTGAGGCTGCTGGGCCAAAGAGGTCTTGGGCATCCAGTCCCTTGCTGGTCCCTTCCCTCTCACGAGGCCCTCTGAGCTCCAGCACCTTGCAGTGTGGAGACAGCCCCTGCCAGCAACCTCCTCTCCAAGGAGGCCTCAACCGAGGCCTAGGCCCAGGGGAAAGGCACCAGCGGGGATGAGCCTGGGGAGGCGCCCGGGCATGTCTGGACCCAGTCCCCGCAGCCTGCCCCTTGGTGGGGCAGTACCCCCGGAGGCCAGGAGGGTCTGGGCAAGGCTGCCAGGGGCAGGGACACTGCTGGGTCCTGCCCCTGGCCTGTGGGGCGTCTGAGCACAACCGGCACTCTCCCGCTGGAAGACCTCCCCGGCTGCCTCCAAAGGCCGGTTTGCAAGCACTCCCGCCCGCTGTTCCCGCCAGGCACGCACAATGCTCCCAAGCCCGGGAGAAAAGCGCTTCGGGGTGGTGCTCTCTCCGGGCCCTTGCCCCTGAGCCTGGGGGACAGGCAGGGGGAACACACTCCCAGGTCAAGGCAGAACGACATGCACACGTCTGTTCCTGGCCCCTACACCGGCAGAGTGTTCGGGGGAGCCAGAGACTGCCAGGCTGCTGCTGGGCTGGCTGCCTGTGTGGGACGGGGTAGAGACGACCTAGGGGCAAGTTGGGCCTCTTGCTCTCCCTGCTGCCCTGAGGCTGCTGGGTCAAAGAGGTCTTGGGCATCCAGCCCTTTGCTGGTCCTTTCCCTCTGACGAGGCCCTCTGAGCTCCAGCACCTTGCAGTGTGCAGACAGCCCCTGCCGGCAACCTCCTCTCCAAGGAGGCCTCAACCGAGGCCTAGGCCCAGGGGAAAGGCACCAGCGGGGATGAGCCTGGGGAGGCGCCCGGGCATGTCTGGACCTAGGCCCCGCAGCCTGCCCCTTGGTGGGGCAGTACCCCCGGAGGCCAGGAAGGTCTGGGCAAGGCTGGCCAGGGGCAGGGGCCCTGCTGGGTCCTGCCCCTGGCCTGTGAGGCCTCTGAGAACAACTGGCACTCTCCCGCTGGAAGACCTCCCCGGCTGCCTCCAAAGGCTGGTTTGCAAGCACTCAATGCCGCTGTTCACGCCAGCTGCGCACAATGCTCCCAAGCCCGGGAGAAAAGCATTTTGGGGTGGTGCTCACTCCGGGCTTTGGAAGACCTCCCCGGCTGCCTCCAAGGCCGGTTTGCAAGCACTTCTGCCTGCTGTTCCCGCCACCCGCGCACAATGCTCCCAAGCCCGGGAGAAAAGCGTTTCGGGGTGGTGTTCTCTCTGGGCCCAAGAAAGACCTCCCGGGCTGCCCCCAAATGCCGGTTTGCAAGCACTCCCACTCGCTGTTCCCGCCATCCGTGCAAATGCTCCAAGCCCAGGAGAAAAGCCCTTCAGGGTGGTGCTCTCTCCCGGCACTTGGAAGACCTCCCCGGCTGCCTCCAAAGGCTGGATTTCAAGTACTCCCTCCCGCTGTCCCGCCAGCCGCACACAATGCTCCCAATCACGGGAGAAAAGCGCTTCGGGGTGGTGCTCTCTACGGGCCCTTGGAAGACCTCCCCGTTTGTCTCCAAAGGCCGGTTTGCAAGCACTCATGCCCGCTGTTCCCGCCAGCCGCGCACAATGCTCCCAAGCCTAGGAGAAAAGCGCTTCGGGGTGGTGCTCTCTCCCGGCCCTTGGAAGACCTCCCCGGCTGCCTCCAAAGGCCAGTTTGCAAGCACTCAATCCCGCTGTTCCCGCCAGCCGCGCACAATGCTCCCAAGCCCGGGAGAAAAGCGCTTCGGGGTGGTGCTCTCTCCTGGCCCTTGGAAGACCTCCCCGGCTGCCTCCAAAGGCTGGTTTTCGAGAACTCCCTCCCGCTGACCCGCCAGCCGCACACAATGCTCCCAAGCCCGGGAGAAAAGCATTTTGGGGTGGTCTCTCTCGGGCCCTTGGAAGACTCCCCGGCTGCCTCTAAAGGCCGGTTTGCAAGCACTCATGTCCTCTGTTCCCGACAGCCGCGAACAATGCTCCCAATTCCGTGAGAAAAGTGCTTCGGGATGGTGCTCTCTCCGGGCCCTTGGAAGACCTCCCAAGCTGCCTCCAAAGGCCGGTTTGCAAGCACTCCCGCCCGCTGTTCCCGCCAGCCTCGCACAATGCTCCCAAGACCGGGAGAAAAGCGCTTCGGGGTGGTCTTCTCTCCGTGCCAATGGAGGACCTCCCTGGCTGCCCCCAAAGGCCGGTTTGCAAGCACTCCCACTCGCTGTTGCCGCCAGCCATGCACAATCCTCCAAAACCCCGGAGAAAAGCGCTTCGGGGTGGTGTTCTCTCCGTGCCCATGGAAGACCTCCCGGGGTGCCCCCAAAGGCCGGTTTGCATGCACTCCCACTCGCTGTTCCCGCCATCCGCGCACAATGCTCCCAAGCCCGGGAGAAAAGCATTTTGGGGTGGTGCTCACACCGGGCCCTGGAAGACCTCCCCGGCTGCCTCCAAAGGACGGTTTTCAAGCACTCCTGCCTGCTGTTCCCGCCACCCGCGCACAAAGCTCCCAAGCCCGGGAGAAAAGCGCTTCGGGGTTGTGCTCTCTACAGGCCCTTGGAAGACCTCCCCGGCTGCCTCCAAAGGCCGGTTTGCAAGGACTCCTTCCTGCTGTTCCCGCCATCCGCGCACAATGCTCCCAAGCCCGGGAGAAAAGCATTTTGGGGTGGTGCTCACACCGGGCCCTGGAAGACGTCCCCGGCTGCCTCCAAAGGACGGTTTTCAAGCACTCCTGCCTGCTGTTCCCGCCACCCGCGCAGAATGCTCCCAAGCGCGGGAGAAAAGCGCTTCGGGGTGGTGCTCTCTACAGGCCCTTGGAAGACCTCCCGGGCTGCCTCCAAAGGCCGGTTTGCAAGCACTCCCGCCCGCTGTTCCCGCCAGGCACGCACAATGCTCCCAAGCCCGGGAGAAAAGCTCTTCGGGGTGGTGCTCTCTCCGGGCCCTTGCCCCTGAGCCTGGGGGCCAGGCAGTTGGAACACACTCCCAGGCCAAGGCAGAACGACATGCACACGTCTGTTCCTGCCCTCTACACCGGCAGAGAGCTCGGGGGAGCCAGAGACTGCCAGGCTGCTGCTGGGCTGGCTGCCTGTGTGGGATGGGGCAGAGCCGATCTAGGGGCAAGTTGGGCCTCTTGCTCTAACTGCTGGCCTGAGGCTGCTGGGTCAAAGAGGTCTTGGGCATCCAGCCCTTTGCTGGTCCCTTCCCTCTGACGTGGCCCTCTGAGCTCCAGCACCTTGCAGTGTGGAGACAGCCCCTGCCAGCAACATCCTCTCCAAAGAGGCCTCAACCGAGGCCTACGCCCAGGGGAAAAGCACCAGCGGGGATGATCCTGGGGCGGCGCACGGACATGTCTGGACCCAGTCCCCGCAGCCTGCCCCTTGGTGGGGCAGTACCCCCGGAGGCCAGGAAGGTCTGGGCAAGGCTGGCCAGGGGCAGGGGCCCTGCTGGGTCCTGCCCCTGGCCTGTGAGGCCTCTGAGCACAACCGGCCCTCTCCCACTGGAAGACCTCCCCAGCTGCCTCCAAAGTCCTGTTTGCAAACACTCCCGCCCGCTGTTCACGCCAGGCTCGCACAATGCTCCCAAGCCCGGGAGAAAAGCGCTTCGGGGTGGTGCTCTCTCCGGGCCCTTGCCCCTGAGCCTGGGGGCCAGGCAGTGGGTCCACACTCCCAGACCAAGGCAGAACCCCATGCACACGTCTGTTCCTGACCCCTGCACCGGCAGAGAGCTCGGGGGAGCCAGAGTCTGTCAGGCAGGTGCTGGGCTGGCCGCCTGTGTGAGAAGGGGCAGAGCCGACCTAGGGGCAAGTTGGGCCTCTTCCTCTCCCTGCTGCCCTGAGGCTGCAGGGCCAAAGACGTCTTGGGCATCCAGCCCCTTGCTGGTCCCTTCCCTCTGACGAGGCCCTCTGAGCTCCAGCACCTTGCAGTGTGGAGACAGCCCCTGCCAGCAACCTCCTCTCCAATGAGGCCTCAACCGAGGCCTAGGCCCAGGGGAAAGGCACCAGCGGGGAAGAGCCTGGGGAGGCGCCCGGGCATGTCTGGACCCAGTCCCCGCAGCCTGCCCCTTGGTGGGGCAGTACCCCCGGAGGCCAGGAAGGTCTGTGCAAGGCTGCCAGGGGCAGGGACAGCGCTGGGTCCTGCCCCTGGCCTGTGGGACGTCTGAGCACAACCGGCACACTCCCGCTGGAAGACCTCCCCGTCTGCCTCGAAAGGCCGGTTTGCAAGCACTCCCGCACCTGCTGTTCCCGCCAGGCACGCACAATGCTCCCAAGCCCGGGAGAAAAGCGCTTCGGGGTGGTGCTCTCTCCGGGCCCTTGCCCCTAAGCCTGCGGGCCAGGCAGGGGGAACACACTCCCAGGCCAAGACAGAACGACATGAACACGTCTGTTCCTGCCCCCTACACCGGCAGAG
This sequence comes from Dama dama, assembly GCF_033118175.1. Classification (NCBI taxonomy): domain Eukaryota; kingdom Metazoa; phylum Chordata; class Mammalia; order Artiodactyla; family Cervidae; genus Dama; species Dama dama. Next base: position 178,808 of record NW_026870886.1, read on the forward strand.
AGCTCGGGGGAGCCAGAGTCTCTCAGGCAGGTGCTGGGCTGGCCGCCTGTGTGGGAAGGGGCAGAGCCGACCTAGGGGCAAGTTGGGCCTCTTGCTCTCCCTGCTGCCCTGAGGCTGCTGGGCCAAAGACGTCTTGGGCATCCAGCCCTTTGCTGGTCCCTTCCCTCTGACGAGGCCCTCTGAGCTCCAGCACCTTGCAGTGTGGAGACAGCACCTGCCAGCAATCTCCTCTCCAAGGAGGCCTCAACCGAGGCCTAGGCCCAGGGGAAAGGCACCAGCGGGGATGAGCCTGGGGAGGCGCCCGGGCATGTCTGGACCCAGTCCCCGCAGCCTGCCCCTTGGTGGCGCAGTACCCCTGGAGGCCAGGAAGGTCTGGGCAAGGCTGACCAGGGGCAGGGGACCTGCTGGGTCCTGCCCATGGCCTGTGGGGCCTCTGAGCTCAACCGGCCCTCTCCCACTGGAAGACCTCCCCGGCTGCCTCCAAAGGCCGTTTTGCACGCACTCCCGCCCACTGTTCCCACCAAGCGCGCACAATGCTCCCAAGCCCGGGAGAAAAGCGCTTTGGGGTGGTGCTCTCTCCGGGCCCTTGCCCCTGAGCCTGGGGGCCAGGCAGGGGGTCCACACTCCCAGGCCAAGGCAGAACCACATGCACACGTCTGTTCCTGACCCCTGCACCGGCAGAGAGCTCGGGGGAGCCAGAGTCTGTCAGGCAGCTGCTGGGCTGACCGCCTTTGTGGGAAGGGGCAGAGCCGACCTAGGGGCAAGTTGGGCCTCTTGCTCTCCCTGCTGCCCTGAGGCTGCTGGGCCAAAGACGTCTTGGGCATCCAGCCCTTTGCTTGTCCCTTCCCTCTGACGAGACCCTCTGAGCTCCAGCACCTTGCAGTGTGGAGACAGCCCCTGCCAGCAACCTCCTCTCCAAGGAGGCCTCAACCGAGACCTAGGACCAGGGGAAAGGCACCAGCGGGGATGAGCCTGGGGAGGCGCCCGGGCATGTCTGGACCCAGTCCCCGCAGCCTGCCCCTTGGTGGGGCAGTACCCCCGGAGGCCAGGAAGGTCTGGGAAAGGCTGGCCAGGGGCAGGGGACCTGCTGGGTCCTGCCCCTGGCCTGTGGGGCCTCTGAGCACACCCGGCCCTCTCCCACTGGAAGACCTCCCCGGCTGCCTCCAAATTCCTGTTTGCCAACACTCCCACCCGCTGTTCACGCCAGACTTGCACAATGCTCCCAAGCCCGGGAGAAAAGCGCTTCGGGGTGGTGCTCTCTCCGGGCCCTTGCCCCTGAGCCTGGGGGCCAGGCATGGGGAACACACTCCCAGGCCAAGGCAGAACCACATGCCCACGTCTGTTCCTGTCCCCTGCACCGGCAGAGAGCTTGGGGGAGCCAGAGTCTGTCAGGCAGCTGCTGGGTTGGCCGCCTGTGTGGTAAGGGGCAGAGCCGCCCTAGGGGCAAGTTGGGCCTCTTGCTCTCCCTGCTGCCCTGAGGCTGCTGGGCCAAAGACGTCTTGGGCATCCAGCCCCTTACTGGTCCCTTCCCTCTGACGAGGCCCTCTGAGCTCCAGCACCTTGCAGTGTGGAGACAGCCCCTGCCAGCAACCTCCTCTCCAAGGAGGCCTCAACCGAGGCCTAGGCCCAGGGGAAAGGCACCAGCGGGGATGAGCCAGGGGAGGCGCCCGAGCATGTCTGGACCCAGTCCCCGCAGCCTGCCCCTTGGTGTGGCAGTACCCCCGGAGGCCAGGAAGGTCTGGGTAAGGCTGGCCAGGGGCAGGGGCCCTGCTGGGTCCTGCCCCTGGCCGGTGGGGCCTCTGAGCACAACCGGCCCTCTCCCACTGGAAGACCTCCCCGGCTGCCTCCAAAGGCCGGTTTGCAAGCGTTCCCGGCCACTGTTACCAGCAGGCGGGCACAATGCTCCTAAGCACGGAAGAAAAGCGCTTCAGGGTGGTGCTCTCTCTGGGCCCTTGCCCCTGAGCCTGGGGGCAAGGCAGGGTGTCCACACTCCCAGGCCAAGGCAGAACCACATGGACACGTCTGATCTGCCCCCTGCACCGGCAGAGAGCTCGGGGGAGCCAGAGTCTGTCAGGCAGCTGCTGGGCTGGCCGCCTGTGTGGGAAGGGGCAGAGCCGACCTAGGGGCAAGTTGGGCCTCTTGCTCTCCCTGCTGCCCTGAGGCTGCTGGGCCAAAGAGGTCTTGGGCATCCAGCCCCTTGCGGGTCCCTTCCCTCTGACGAGGCCCTCTGAGCTCCAGCACCTTGCAGTGTGGAGACAGCCCCTGCCAGCAACCTCCTCTCCAAGGAGGCCTCAACCGAGGCCTAGGCCCAGGGGAAAGGCACCAGCGGGGATGAGCATGGGGAGGCGCCCGGGCATGTCTGGACCCAGTCCCCGCAGCCTGCCCCTTGGTGGGGCAGTACCCCCGGAGGCCAGGAAGGTCTGGGCAAGGCTGGCGAGGGGCAGGGGCCCTGCTGGGTCCTGCCCCTGGCCTGTGGGGCCTCTGAGCACAACCGGCCCTCTCCCACTGGAAGACGTCCCCGGCTGCCTCCAAAGGCCAGTTTGCCAACACTCCCGCCCGCTGTTCCCGCCAGGCAAGCACAATGCTCCCAAGCCCGGGAGAAAAGCGCTTCGGGGTGGTGCTCTCCTCGGGCCCTTGCCCCTGAGCCTGGGGGCCAGGCAGTTGGTCCACACTCCCAGACCAAGGCAGAACCACATGCACACGTCTGTTCCTGACCCCTGCACCGGCAGAGAGCTCGGGGGAGCCAGAGTCTGTCAGGCAGCTGCTGGGTTGGCCGCCTGTGTGGGAAGGGGCAGAGCCAACCTAGGGGCAAGTTGGGCCTCTTCCTCTCCCTGCTGCCCTGAGGCTGCTGGGCCAAAGAGGTCTTGGGCATCCAGCCCCTTGCTGGTCCCTTCCCTCTGACGAGGCCCTTTGAGCTCCAGCACCTTGCAGTGTGGAGACAGCCCCTGCCAGCAACATCCTCTCCAAGGAGGCCTCAACCGAGGCCTAGGCCCAGGGGAAAGGCACCAGCGGGGATGAGCCTGGGGAGGCGCCCGGGCATGTCTGGACCCAGTCCCCGCAGCCTGCCCCTTGGTGGGGCAGTACCCCCGGAGGCCAGGAAGATCTGGGCAAGGCTGGCCAGGGGCAGGGGCCCTGCTGGGTCCTCCCCATGGCCTGTGGGGCCTCTGAGCACAACCGGCCCTCTCCCACTGGAAGACCTCCCCGGCTGCCTCCAAAGGCCAGTTTGCCAACACTCCTGCCCGCTCTTCCCGCCAGGCACGCAGAATGCTCCCAAGCCCGGGAGAAAAGCGCTTCGGGGTGGTGCTCTCTCCGGGCCCTTGCCCCTGAGCCTGTGGGCAAGGCAGGGGGAACACACTCCCAGACCAAGGCAGAAACACATGCACACGTCTGGTCCTGTCCCCGGCACCGGCAGAGAGCTCGGGGGAGCCAGAGTCTCTCAGGCAGGTGCTGGGCTGGCCGCCTGTGTGGGAAGGGGCAGAGCCGACCTAGGGGCAAGTTGGGCCTCTTGCTCTCCCTGCTGCCCTGAGGCTGCAGGGCCAAAGACGTCTTGGGCATCCAGCCCCTTACTGGTCCCTTCCCTCTGACGAGGCCCTCTGAGCTCCAGCACCTTGCAGTGTGGAGACAGCCCCTGCCAGCAATCTCCTCTCCAAGGAGGCCTCAACCGAGGCCTAGGCCCAGGGGAAAGGCACCAGCGGGGTTGAGCCAGGGGAGGCGCCCGGGCATGTCTGGACCCTGTCCCCGCAGCCTGCCCCTTGGTGGGGCAGTACCCCCGGAGGCCAGGAAGGTCTGGGCAAGGCTGGCCAGGGGCAGGGGCCCTGCTGGGTCCTGCCCCTGGCCTGTGGGGCCTCTGAGCACAACCGGCCCTCTCCCACTGGAAGAAATCCCCGGCTGCCTCCAAAGGCCGGTTTGCAAGCACTCCCGCCCACTGTTCCCGCCAGGCGCGCACAATGCTCCCAAGCCCGGGAGAAAAGCGCTTCGGGGTGGTGGTCTCTCCGGGCCCTTGCCCCTGAGCCTGAGGGTCAGGCAGGGGATCCACAGTCCCAGGCCAAGGCACAACAACATGCACACGTCTGTTCCTGCCCCCTCCACCGGCAGAGAGCTGGGGGGAGCCAGAGTCTGTCAGGCAGCTGCTGGGCTGGCCGCCTGTGTGGGAAGGGGCAGAGCCGACCTAGGGGCAAGTTGGGCCTCTTGCTCTCCTTGCTGCCCTGAGGCTGCTGGGCCAAAGAGGTCTTGGGCATCCAGCCCCTTGCTGGTCCCTTCCCTCTGACGAGGCCCTCTGAGCTCCAGCACCTTGCAGTGTGGAGACAGCCCCTGCCAGCAACCTCCTCTCCAAGGAGGCCTCAACCGAGGCCTAGGCCCAGGGGAAAGGCACCAGCGGGGATGAGCCAGTGGAGGCGCACGGGCATATCAGGACCCAGTCCCCGCAGCCTGCCCCTTGGTGGGGCAGTACCCCCGGAGGCCAGGAAGGTCTGGGCAAGGCTGGCCAGGGGCAGGGTCCCTGCTGGGTCCTGCCCCTGGCCTGTGGGGCCTCTGAGCACAACCGGCCCTCTCCCACTGGAAGACCTCCCCGGCTGCCTCCAAAGGCGGGTTTGCCAACACTCCCGCCCGATGTTCCCGCCAGGCACGCACAACGCTCCCAAGGCCAGGAGAAAAGCGCTTCGGGGTGTTGCTCTCTCCGGGCCATTGCCCCTGAGCCTGGGGGCAAGGCAGGGGGAACACACTCCCAGGCCAAGGCAGAACCACATGCCCACGTCTGTTCCTGTCCCCTGCACCGGCAGAGAGCTTGGGGGAGCCAGAGTCTGTCAGGCAGCTGCTGGGTTGGCCGCCTGTGTGGGAAGGGGCAGAGCCGCCCTAGGGGCAAGTTGGGCCTCTTGCTCTCCCTGCTGCCCTGAGGCTGCTGGGCCAAAGACGTCTTGGGCATCCAGCCCCTTACTGGTCCCTTCCCTCTGACGAGGCCCTCTGAGCTCCAGCACCTTGCAGTGTGGAGACAGCCCCTGCCAGCAACCTCGTCTCCAAGGAGGCCTCAACCGAGGCCTAGGCCCAGGGGAAAGGCACCAGCGGGGATGAGCCTGGGGAGGCGCCCGGGCATGTCTGGACCCAGGCCCCGCAGCCTGCCCCTTGGTGGGGCAGTACCCCCGGAGGCCAGGAAGGTCTGGTCAAGGCTGGCCAGGGGCAGGGGCCCTGCTGCGTCCTGCCCCTGGCCTGTGGGGCCTCTGAGCACAACCGGCCCTCTCCCACTGGAAGACCTCCCCGGCTGCCTCCAAAGGCCGGTTTGCAAGCGCTCCCGCCCACTGTTCCCAGCAGGCGTGCACAATGCTCCCAAGCCTGGGAGAAAAGCGCTTCAGGGTGGTGCTCTCTCCGGGCCCTTGCCCCTGAGCCTGGGGGCAAGGCAGGGTGTCCACACTCCCAGGACAAGGCAGAACCACATGCACACGTCTGATCTGCCCCCTGCACCAGCAGAGATCTCGGGGGAGCCAGAGTCTGTCAGGCAGCTGCTGGGCTGGCCGCCTGTGTGGGAAGGGGCAGAGCCAACCTAGGGGCAAGTTGGGCCTCTTGCTCTCCCTGCTGCCCTGAGGCTGCAGGGCCAAAGACGTCTTGGGCATCCAGCCCCTTGCTGGTCCCTTCCCTCTGACGAGGCCCTCTGAGCTCCAGTACCTTGCAGTGTGGAGACAGCCCCTGCCAGCAACCTCCTCTCCAAGAATGCCTCAACCGAGGCCTAGGCCCAGGGGAAAGGCACCAGCGGGGATGAGCCTGGGGAGGCGCCCGGGCATGTCTGGACCCAGTCCCCGCAGCCTGCCCCTTGGTGGGGCAGTACCCCCGGAGGCCAGGAAGGTCTGGGCAAGGCTGCCAGGGGCAGGGACACTGCTGGGTCCTGCCCCTGGCCTGTGGGGCGTCTGAGCACAACCGGCACTCTCCCGCTGGAAGACCTCCCCGTCTGCCTCGAAAGGCCGGTTTGCAAGCACTCCCGCCCGCTGTTCCCGCCAGGCACGCACAATGCTCCCAAGCCCGGGAGAAAAGCGCTTCGGGGTGGTGCTCTCTCCAGGCCCTTGCCCCTGAGCCTGGGGGCCAGGCAGGGGGAACACACTCCCAGGCCAAGGCAGAACGACATGCACACGTCTGTTCCTGCCCCCTACACCGGCAGAGAGCTCGGGGGAGCCAGAGACTGCCAGGCTGCTGCTGGGCTGGCCGCCTGTGTGGGACGTGGCAGAGCCGACCTAGGGGCAAGTTGGGCCTCTTGCTCTCCCTGCTGCCCTGAGGCTGCTGGGTCAAAGAGGTCTTGGGCATCCAGCCCTTTGCTGGTCCCTTCCCTCTGACGAGGCCCTCTGATCTCCAGCACCTTGCAGTGTGGAGACAGCCCCTGCCAGCAACCTCCTCTCCAAGGAGGCCTCAACCGAGGCCTAGGCCCAGGGGAAAGGCACCAGCGGGGATGAGCCTGGGGAGGCGCCCGGGGATGTCTGGACCCAGTCCCCGCAGCCTGCCCCTTGGTGGGGCAGTACCCCCGGAGGCCAGGAAGGTCTGGGCAAGGCTGGCCAGGGTCAGGGGCCCTGCTGGGTCCTGCCCCTGGCCTGTGGGGCCTCTGAGCACAACCGGCCCTCTCCCACTGGAAGACCTCCCCGGCTGCCTCCAAAGTCCTGTTTGCAAACACTCCCGCCCGCTGTTCACGCCAGGCTCGCACAATGCTCCCAAGCCCGGGAGAAAAGCGCATTGGGGTGGGTCTCTCTCCGGGCCCTTGCCCCTGAGCCTGGGGGCAAGGCACGGGGAACACACTCCCTGGCTTAGGCAGAACCACATGCCCACGTCTGTTCCTGTCCCCTGCACCGGCAGAGAGCTTGGGGGAGCCAGAGTCTGGCAGGCAGCTGCTGGGTTGGCCGCCTGTGTGGGAAGGGGCAGAGTCGACCTAGGGGCAAGTTGGGCCTCTTGCTCTCCCTGCTGCCCTGAGGCTGCTGGGCCAAAGACGTCTTGGGCATCCAGCCCCTTACTGGTCCCTTCCCTCTGACGAGGCCCTCTGAGCTCCAGCACCTTGCAGTGTGGAGACAGCCCCTGCCAGCAACCTCCTCTCCAAGGAGGCCTCAAGCGAGGCCTAGGCCCAGGGGAAAGGCACCAGCGGGGATGAGCCAGGGGAGGCGCCCGGGCATGTCTGGACCCAGTCCCCGCAGCCTGCCCCTTGGTGGGGCAGTACCCCCGGAGGCCAGGAAGGTCTGGGCAAGGCTGGCCAGGGGCAGGGGCCCTGCTGGGTCCTGCCCCTGCCCTGTGAGGCCTCTGAGCACAACCGGCCCTCTCCCACTGGAAGACCTCCCCAGCTGCCTCCAAAGTCCTGTTTGCAAACACTCCCGCCCGCTGTTCACGCCAGGCTCGCACAATGCTCCCAAGCCCGGGAGAAAAGCGCTTCGGGGTGGTGCTCTCTCCGGGCCCTTGCCCCTGAGCCTGGGGGCCAGGCAGTGGGTCCACACTCCCAGACCAAGGCAGAACCACATGCACACGTCTGTTCCTGTCCCCTGCACCGGCAGAGAGCTCGGGGGAGCCAGAGTCTGTCAGGCAGGTGCTGGGCTGGCCGCCTGTGTGGGAAGAAGCAGAGCCGACCTAGGGGCAAGTTGGGCCTCTTCCTCTCCCTGCTGCCCTGAGGCTGCTGGGCCAAAGACGTCTTGGGCATCCAGCCCCTTGCTGGTCCCTTCCCTCTGACGAGGCCCTCTGAGCTCCAGCACCTTGCAGTGTGGAGACAGCCCCTGCCAGCAACCTCCTCTCCAATGAGGCCTCAACCGAGGCCTAGGCCCAGGGGAAAGGCACCAGCGGGGCTGAGCCTGGGGAGGCGCCCGGGCATGTCTGGACCCAGTCCCCGCAGCCTGCCCCTTGGTGGGGCAGTACCCCCGGAGGCCAGGAAGGTCTGTGCAAGGCTGCCACGGGCAGGGACAGCGCTGGGTCCTGCCCCTGGCCTGTGGGACGTCTGAGCACAACCGGCACTCTCCCGCTGGAAGACCTCCCCGTCTGCCTCGAAAGGCCGGTTTGCAAGCACTCCCGCCCGCTGTTCCCGCCAGGCACGCACAATGCTCCCAAGCCCGGGAGAAAAGCGCTTCGGGGTGGTGCTCTCTCCGGGCCCTTGCCCCTAAGCCTGCGCGCCAGGCAGGGGGAACACACTCCCAGGCCAAGACAGAACGACATGAACACGTCTGTTCCTGCCACCTACACCGGCAGAGAGCTCGGGGGAGCCAGAGTCTCTCAGGCAGGTGCTGGGCTGGCCGCCTGTGTGGGAAGGGGCAGAGCCGACCTAGGGGCAAGTTGGGCCTCTTGCTCTCCCTGCTGCCCTGAGGCTGCTGGGCCAAAGACGTCTTGGGCATCCAGCCCTTTGCTGGTCCCTTCCCTCTGACGAGGCCCTCTGAGCTCCAGCACCTTGCAGTGTGGAGACAGCACCTGCCAGCAATCTCCTCTCCAAGGAGGCCTCAACCGAGGCCTAGGCCCAGGGGAAAGGCATCAGCGGGGATGAGCCTGGGGAGGCGCCCGGGCATGTCTGGACCCAGTCCCCGCAGCCTGCCACTTGGTGGGGCAGTACCCCTGGAGGCCAGGAAGGTCTGGGCAAGGCTGACCAGGGGCAGGGGACCTGCTGCGTCCTGCCCATGGCCTGTGGGGCCTCTGAGCACAACCGGCCCTCTCCCACTGGAAGACCTCCCCGGCTGCCTCCAAAGGCCGTTTTGCACGCACTCCCGCCCACTGTTCCCAGCAAGCGCGCACAATGCTCCCAAGCCCGGGAGAAAAGCGCTTCGGGGTGGTGCTCTCTCCGGGCCCTTGCCCCTGAGCCTGGGGTCCAGGTAGGGGGTCCACACTCCCAGGCCAAGGCAGAACCACATGCACACGTCTGTTCCTGACCCCTGCACCGGCAGAGAGCTCGGGGGAGCCAGAGTCTGTCAGGCAGCTGCTGGGCTGGCCGCCTTTGTGGGAAGGGGCAGAGCCGACCTAGGGGCAAGTTGGGCCTCTTGCTCTCCCTGCTGCCCTGAGGCTGCTGGGCCAAAGACGTCTTGGGCATCCAGCCCTTTGCTTGTCCCTTCCCTCTGACGAGGCCCTCTGAGCTCCAGCACCTTGCAGTGTGGAGACAGCACCTGCCAGCAACCTCCTCTCCAAGGAGGCCTCAACCGAGACCTAGGACCAGGGGAAAGGCACCAGCGGGGATGAGCCTGGGGAGGCGCCCGGGCATGTCTGGACCCAGTCCCCGCAGCCTGCCCCTTGGTGGGGCAGTACCCCCGGAGGCCAGGAAGGTCTGGGAAAGGCTGGCCAGGGGCAGGGGACCTGCTGGGTCCTGCCCCTGGCCTGTGGGGCCTCTGAGCACAACCGGCCCTCTCCCACTGGAAGACCTCCCCGGCTGCCTCCAAAGTCCTGTTTGCCAACACTCCCACCCGCTGTTCACGCCAGACTTGCACAATGTTCCCAAGCCCGGGAGAAAAGCGCTTCGGGGTGGTGCTCTCTCCGGGCCCTTGCCCCTGAGCCTGGGGGCAAGGCATGGGGAACACACTCCCAGGCCAAGGCAGAACCACATGCCCACGTCTGTTCCTGTCCCCTGCACCGGCAGAGAGCTTGGGGGAGCCAGAGTCTGTCAGGCAGCTGCTGGGTTGGCCGCCTGTGTGGGAAGGGGCAGAGCCGCCCTAGGGGCAAGTTGGGCCTCTTGCTCTCCCTGCTGCCCTGAAGCTGCTGGGCCAAAGACGTCTTGGGCATCCAGCCCCTTGCTGGTCCCTTCCCTCTGACGAGGCCCTCTGAGCTCCAGCACCTTGCAGTGTGGAGACAGCCCCTGCCAGCAACCTCCTCTCCAAGGAGGCCTCAACCGAGGCCTAGGCCCAGGGGAAAGGCACCAGCGGGGATGAGCCAGGGGAGGCGCCCGAGCATGTCTGGACCCAGTCCCCGCAGCCTGCCCCTTGGTGGGGCAGTACCCCCGGAGGCCAGGAAGGTCTGGGTAAGGCTGGCCAGGGGCAGGGGCCCTGCTGGGTCCTGCCCCTGGCCGGTGGGGCCTCTGAGCACAACCGGCCCTCTCCCACTGGAAGACCTCCCCGGCTGCCTCCAAAGGCCGGTTTGCAAGCGTTCCCGGCCACTGTTACCAGCAGGCGGGCACAATGCTCCTAAGCCCGGAAGAAAAGCGCTTCAGGGTGGTGCTCTCTTTGGGCCCTTGCCCCTGAGCCTGGGGGCAAGGCAGGGTGTCCACACTCCCAGGCCAAGGCAGAACCACATACACACGTCTGATCTGCCCCCTGCACCGGCAGAGAGCTCGGGGGAGCCAGAGTCTGTCAGGCAGCTGCTGGGCTGGCCGCCTGTGTGGGAAGTGGCAGAGCCGACCTAGGGGCAAGTTGGGCCTCTTGCTCTCCCTGCTGCCCTGAGGCTGCTGGGCCAAAGAGGTCTTGGGCATCCAGCCCCTTGCTGGTCCCTTCCCTCTGACGAGGCCCTCTGAGCTCCAGCACCTTGCAGTGTGGAGACAGCCCCTGCCAGCAACCTCCTCTCCAAGGAGGCCTCAACCAAGGCCTAGGCCCAGGGGAAAGGCACCAGCGGGGATGAGCCAGGGGAGGCGCCCGGGCATGTCTGGACCCAGTCCCCGCAGCCTGCCCCTTGGTGGGGCAGTACCCCCGGAGGCCAGGAAGGTCTGGGCAAGGCTGGCCAGGGGCAGGGGCCCTGCTGGGTCCTGCCCCTGGCCTGTGGGGCCTCTGAGCACAACCGGCCCTCTCCCACTGGAAGAACTCCCCGGCTGCCTCCAAAGGCCAGTTTGCCAACACTCCCGCCCGCTGTTCCCGCCAGGCAAGCACAATGCTCCCAAGCCCGGGAGAAAAGCGCTTCGGGGTGGTGCTCTCCTCGGGCCCTTGCCCCTGAGCCTGGGGGCCAGGCAGTTGGTCCACACTCCCAGACCAAGGCAGAACCACATGCACACGTCTGTTCCTGACCCCTGCACCGGCAGAGAGCTCGGGGGAGCCAGAGTCTGTCAGGCAGTTGCTGGGCTGGCCGCCTGTGTGGGAAGGGGCAGAGCCGACCTAGGGGCAAGTTGGGCCTCTTCCTCTCCCTGCTGCCCTGAGGCTGCTGGGCCAAAGAGGTCTTGGGCATCCAGCCCCTTGCTGGTCCCTTCCCTCTGACGAGGCCCTCTGAGCTCCAGCACCTTGCAGTGTGGAGACAGCCCCTGCCAGCAACATCCTCTCCAAGGAGGCCTCAACCGAGGCCTAGGCCCAGGGGAAAGGCACCAGCGGGGATGAGCCTGGGGAGGCGCCCGGGCATGTCTGGACCCAGTCCCCGCAGCCTGCCCCTTGGTGGGGCAGTACCCCCGGAGGCCAGGAAGATCTGGGCAAGGCTGGCCAGGGGCAGGGGCCCTGCTGGGTCCTCCCCATGGCCTGTGGGGCCTCTGAGCACAACCGGCCCTCTCCCACTGGAAGACCTCCCCGGCTGCCTCCAAAGGCCGGTTTGCAAGCGCTCCCGCCCACTGTTCCCATCAGGCGTGCACAATGCTCCCAAGCCCGGGAGAAAAGCGCTTCAGGGTGGTGCTCTCTCCGGGCCCTTGCCCCTGAGCCTGGGGTCAAGGCACGGTGTCCACACTCCCAGGCCAAGTCAGAACCACATGCACACGTCTGTTCCTGCCCCCTGCACCGGCAGAGAGCTCGGGGGAGCCAGAGTCTGTCAGGCAGCTGCTGGGCTGGCCGCCTGTGTGGGAAGTGGCAGAGCCGACCTAGGGGCAAGTTGGGCCTCTTGCTCTCCCTGCTGCCCTGAGGCTGCTGGGCCAAAGAGGTCTTGGGCATCCAGCCCCTTGCTGGTCCCTTCCCTCTGACGAAGCCCTCTGAGCTCCAGCACCTTGCAGTGTGGAGACAGCCCCTGCCAGCAACCTCCTCTCCAAGGAGGCCTCAACCGAGGCCTAGGCCCAGGGGAAAGGCACCAGCGGGGATGAGCCTGGGGAGGCGCCCGGGCATGTCTGGACCCAGTCCCCGCAGCCTGCCCCTTGGTGGGGCAGTACCCCCGGAGGCCAGGAAGGTCTGGGCAAGGCTGGCCAGGGGCAGGGGCCCTGCTGGGTCCTGCCCCTGGCCTGTGGGGCCTCTGAGCACAACCGGCCCTCTCCCACTGGAAGAACTCCCCGGCTGACACCAAAGGCCGGTTTGCAAGCACTCCCGCCCGCTGTTCCCGCCAGGCACGCACAATGCTCCCAAGCCCGGGAGAAAAGCGCTTCGGGGTGGTGCTCTCTCCGGGCCCTTGCCCCTGAGCCTGGGGGACAGGCAGGGGGAACACACTCCCAGGCCAAGGCAGAACGACATGCACACGTCTGTTCCTGCCCCCTACACCGGCAGAGAGTTCGGGGGAGCCAGAGACTGCCAGGCTGCTGCTGGGCTGGCTGCCTGTGTGGGACGGGGTAGAGCCGACCTAGGGGCAAGTTGGGCCTCTTGCTCTCCCTGCTGCCCTGAGGCTGCTGGGTCAAAGAGGTCTTGGGCATCCAGCCCTTTGCTGGTCCTTTCCCTCTGACGAGGCCCTCTGAGCTCCAGCACCTTGCAGTGTGCAGACAGCCCCTGCCGGCAACCTCCTCTCCAAGGAGGCCTCAACCGAGGCCTAGGCCCAGGGGAAAGGCACGAGCGGGGATGAGCCTGGGGAGGCGCCCGGGCATGTCTGGACCCAGTCCCCGCAGCCTGCCCCTTGGTGGGGTAGTACCCCCGGAGGCCAGGAAGGTCTGGGCAAGGCTGCCAGAGGCAGGGACACTGCTGGGTCCTGCCCCTGGCCTGTGGGGCCTCTGAGAACAACTGGCACTCTCCCGCTGGAAGACCTCCCCGGCTGCCTCCAAAGGCTGGTTTGCAAGCACTCAATCCCGCTGTTCACGCCAGCTGCGCACAATGCTCCCAAGCCCGGGAGAAAAGCATTTTGGGGTGGTGCTCACTCCGGGCTTTGGAAGACCTCCCCGGCTGCCTCCAAGGCCGGTTTGCAAGCACTTCTGCCTGCTGTTCCCGCCACCCGCGCACAATGCTCCCAAGCCCGGGAGAAAAGCGTTTCGGGGTGGTGTTCTCTCTGGGCCCAAGAAAGACCTCCCGGGCTGCCCCCAAATGCCGGTTTGCAAGCACTCCCACTCGCTGTTCCCGCCATCCGTGCAAATGCTCCAAGCCCAGGAGAAAAGCCCTTCAGGGTGGTGCTCTCTCCCGGCCCTTGGAAGACCTCCCCGGCTGCCTCCAAAGGCTGGATTTCAAGTACTCCCTCCCGCTGTCCCGCCAGCCGCACACAATGCTCCCAATCACGGGAGAAAAGCGCTTCGGGGTGGTGCTCTCTACGGGCCCTTGGAAGACCTCCCCGTTTGTCTCCAAAGGCCGGTTTGCAAGCACTCATGCCCGCTGTTCCCGCCAGCCGCGCACAATGCTCCCAAGCCTAGGAGAAAAGCGCTTCGGGGTGGTGCTCTCTCCCGGCCCTTGGAAGACCTCCCCGGCTGCCTCCAAAGGCCGGTTTGCAAGCACTCAATCCCGCTGTTCCCGCCAGCCGCGCACAATGCTCCCAAGCCCGGGAGAAAAGCGCTTCGGGGTGGTGCTCTCTCCCGGCCCTTGGAAGACCTCCCCGGCTGCCTCCAAAGGCTGGTTTTCAAGAACTCCCTCCCGCTGACCCGCCAGCCGCACACAATGCTCCCAAGCCCGGGAGAAAAGCATTTTGAGGTGGTCTCTCTCCGGGCCCTTGGAAGACTCCCCGGCTGCCTCTAAAGGCCGGTTTGCAAGCACTCATGTCCTCTGTTCCCGACAGCCGCGAACAATGCTCCCAATTCCGTGAGAAAAGTGCTTCAGGATGGTGCTCTCTCCGGGCCCTTGGAAGACCTCCCAAGCTGCCTCCAAAGGCCGGTTTGCAAGCACTCCCGCCCGCTGTTCCCGCCAGCCTCGCACAATGCTCCCAAGACCGGGAGAAAAGCGCTTCGGGGTGGTGTTCTCTCCGTGCCAATGGAGGACCTCCCTGGCTGCCCCCAAAGGCCGGTTTGCAAGCACTCCCACTCGCTGTTCCCGCCAGCCACGCACAATCCTCCAAAACCCCGGAGAAAAGCGCTTCGGGGTGGTGTTCTCTCCGTGCCCATGGAAGACCTCCCGGGGTGCCCCCAAAGGCCGGTTTGCAAGCACTCCCACTCGCTGTTCCCGCCATCCGCGCACAATGCTCCCAAGCCCGGGAGAAAAGCATTTTGGGGTGGTGCTCACACCGGGCCCTGGAAGACCTCCCCGGCTGCCTCCAAAGGACGGTTTTCAAGCACTCCTGCCTGCTGTTCCCGCCACCCACGCACAATAATCCCAAGCCCGGGAGAAAAGCGCTTCGGGGTGGTGCTCTCTACAGGCCCTTGGAAGACCTCCCGGGCTGCCTCCAAAGGCCGGTTTGCAAGGACTCCTTCCTGCTGTTCCCGCCATCCGCGCACAATGCTCCCAAGCACGGGAGAAAAGCATTTTGGGGTGGTGCTCACACCGGGCCCTGGAAGACCTCCCCGGCTGCCTCCAAAGGACGGTTTTCAAGCACTCCTGCCTGCTGTTCCCGCCACCCGCGCAAAATGCTCCCAAGCCCGGGAGAAAAGCGCTTCGGGGTGGTGCTCTCTACAGGCCCTTGGAAGACCTCCCCGGCTGCCTCCAAAGGCCGGTTTGCAAGGACTCCTTCCTGCTGTTCCCGCCAGCCACGCACAATGCTCCCAAGCCCGGGAGAAAAGCATTTTGGGGTGGTGCTCACACCGGGCCCTGGAAGACCTCCCCGGCTGCCTCCAAAGGCCAGTTTGCCAACACTCCCGCCCGCTGTTCCCACCAGGCAAGCACAATGCTCCCAAGCCCGGGAGAAAAGCGCTTCGGGGTGGTGCTCTCCTCGGGCCCTTGCCCCTGAGCCTGGGGGCCAGGCAGTTGGTCCACACTCCCAGACCAAGGCAGAACCACATGCACACGTCTGTTGCTGCCCCCTGCACCGGCAGAGAGCTCGGGGGAGCCAGAGTCTGTCAGGCAGCTGCTGGGCTGGCCGCCTGTGTGGGAAGGGGCAGAGCCGACCTAGGGGCAAGTTGGGCCTCTTCCTCTCCCTGCTGCCCTGAGGCTGCTGGGCCAAAGAGGTCTTGGGCATCCAGCGCTTTGCTGGTGCCTTCCCTCTGACGAGGCCCTCTGAGCTCCAGCACCTTGCAGTGTCGAGACAGCCCCTTTCAGCAACCTCCTCTCCAAAGAGTCCTCAACCGAGGCCTACAACCAGGGGAAAGGCACCAGCGGGGATGATCCTGGGGAGGCGCACAGACATGTCTGGACCCAGTCTCCTCAGCCTGCCCCTTGGTGGGGCAGTACCCCCGGAGGCCAGGAAGGTCTGGGCAAGTCTGGCCAGGGGCAGGGGCCCTGCTGGGTCCTGACCCTGGCCTGTGGGGCCTCTGAGCACAACCGGCCCTCTCCCACTGGAAGACCTCCCCGGCTGCCTCCAAAGGCCGGTTTGCAAGCGCTCCCGCCCACTGTTCCCAGCAGGCGTGCACAATGCTCCTAAGCTCGGGAAAAAAGCGCTTCGGGGTGGTGCTCTCTCCGGGCCCTTGCCCCTGAGCCTGGGGGACAGGCAGGGTGTCCACACTCCCAGGCCAAGGCAGAACCACATGCACACGACTGATCTGCCCCCTGCACCGGCAGAGAGCTCGGGCGAGCCAGAGTCTGTCAGGCAGCTGCTGGGCTGGCCGCCTGTGTGGGAAGGGGCAGAGCCGACCTAGGGGCAAGTTGGGCCTCTTGCTCTCCCTGCTGCCCTGAGGCTGCTGGGCCAAAGAGGTCTTGGGCATCCAGCCCCTTGCTGGTCCCTTCCCTCTGACGAGGCCCTCTGAGCTCCAGCACCTTGCAGTGTGGAGACAGCCCCTGCCAGCAACCTCCTCTCCAAGGAGGCCTCAACCGAGGCCTAGGCCCAGGGGAAAGGCACCAGCGGGGATGAGCCTGGGGAGGCGCCCGGGCATGTCTGGACCCAGTCCCCGCAGCCTGCCCCTTGGTGGGGCAGTACCCCCGGAGGCCAGGAAGGTCTGGGCAAGGCTGGCCAGGGGCAGGGTCCCTGCTGGGTCCTGCCCCTGGCCTGTAGGGCCTCTGAGCACAACCGGCCCTCTCCCGCTGGAAGACCTCCCCGGCTGCCTCCAAAGGCCAGTTTGCCAACACTCCTGCCCGCTGTTCCCGCCAGGCACGCACAATGCTCCCAATCCCAGGAGAAAAGCGCTTCGGGGTGGTGGTCTCTCCGGGCCCCTGCCCCTGAGCCTGGGGGCCAGGCAGGGGATCCACAGTCCCAGGCCAAGGCAGAACCACATGCACACGTCTGTTCCTGCCCCCTCTACCGGCAGAGAGCTGGGGGGAGCCAGAGTCTGTCAGGCAGCTGCTGGGCTGGCCGCCTGTGTGGGAAGGGGCAGAGCCGACCTAGGGGCAAGTTGGGCCTCTTGCTCTCCCTGCTGCCCTGAGGCTGCTGGGCCAAAGAGGTCTTGGGCATCCAGCCCCTTGCTGGTCCCTTCCCACTGACGAGGCCCTCTGAGCTCCAGCACCTTGCAGTGTGGAGACAGCCCCTGCCAGCAACCTCCTCTCCAAGGAGGCCTCAACCGAGGCCTAGGCCCAGGGGAAAGGCACCAGCGGGGATGAGCCAGTGGAGGCGCACGGGCATGTCTGGACCCAGTCCCCGCAGCCTGCCCCTTGGTGGGGCAGTACCCCCGGAGGCCAGGAAGGTCTGGGCAAGGCTGGCCAGGGGCAGGGGCCCTGCTGGGTCCTGCCCCTGGCCTGTGGGGCCTCTGAGCCCAACCGGCCCTCTCCCACTGGAAGACCTCCCCGGCTGCCTCCAAAGGCCGGTTTGCCAACACTCCCGCCCCCTGTTCCCGCCAGGCACGCACAATGCTCCCAAGCCCGGGAGAAAAGCGCTTCGGGGTGTTGCTCTCTCCGAGCCCTTGCCCATGAGCCTGGGGTCCAGGCAGTGTGTCCACACTCCCAGACCAAGGCAGAACCACATGCACACGTCTGTTCCTGACCCCTGCACCGGCAGAGCGCTCGGGGGAGCCACAGTCTGTCAGGCAGCTGCTGGGTTGGCTGCCTGTGTGGGAAGGGGCAGAGCCGACCTAGGGGAAGTTGGGCCTCTTCCTCTCCCTGCTGCCCTGAGGCTGCTGGGCCAAAGAGGTCTTGGGTATCCAGCCCCTTGCTGGTCCCTTCCCGCTGCCGAGGCCCTCTGAGCTCCAGCACCTTGCAGTGTGGAGACAGCCCCTGCCAGCAACCTCCTCTCCAAGGAGGCCTCAACCGAGGCCTAGGCCCAGGGGAAAGGCACCAGCGGGGATGAGCCTGGGGAGGCGCCCGGGCATGTCTGGACCCAGTCCCCGCAGCCTGCCCCTTGGTGGGGTAGTAACCCCGGAGGCGAGGAGGGTCTGGGCAAGGCTGCCAGGGGCAGGGACACTGCTGGGTCCTGCCCCTGGCCTCTGGGGCGTCTGAGCACAACCGGCACTCTCCCGCTGGAAGACCTCCCTGGCTGCTTCCAAAGGCCGGTTTGCAAGCACTCCCGCCCGCTGTTCCCGCCAGGCACGCACAATGCTACCAGCCCGGGAGAAAAGCGCTTCGGGGTGGTGCTCTCTCCGGGCCCTTGCCCCTGAGCCTGGGGGCCAGGCAGGGGGAACACACTCCCAGGCCAAGGCAGAACGACATGCACACGTCTGTTCCTGCCCCCTACACCGGCAGAGAGCTCGGGGGAGCCAGAGAATGCCAGGCTGCTGCTGGGCTGGCTGCCTGTCTGGGATGGGGCAGAGCCGACCTAGGGGCAAGTTGGGCCTCTTGCTCTCCCTGCTGCCCTGAGGCTGCTGGGCCAAAGACATCTTGTGCATCCAGCCCCTTACTGGTCTCTTCCCTCTGACGAGGCCCTCTGAGCTCCAGCACCTTGCACTGTGGAGACAGCCCCTGCCAGCAACCTCCTCTCCATGGAGGCCTCAAGGGAGGCCTAGGCCCAGGGGAAAGGCACCAGCGGTGATGAGCCAGGGGAGGCGCCCGAGCATGTCTGGACCCAGTCCCCGCAGCCTGCCCCTTGGTGGGGCAGTACCCCCGGAGGCCAGGAAGGTCTGGGCAAGGCTGGCCAGGGGCAGGGGCCCTGCTGGGTCCTGCCCCTGGCCTGTGGGGCCTCTGAGCCCAACCGGCCCTCTCCCACTGGAAGACCTCCCCGGCTGCCTCCAAAGGCCGGTTTGCAAGCGCTCCCGCCCACTGTTCCCAGCAGGCGTGCACAATGCTCCCAAGCCCGGGAGAAAAGCGCTTCAGGGTGGTGCTCTCTCTGGGCCCTTGCCCCTGAGCCTGGGGGCAAGGCAGGGTGTCCACACTCCCAGGCCAAGGCAGAACCACATGCACACGTCTGATCTGCCCCCTGCACCGGCAGAGAGCTCGGGGGAGCCAGAGTCTGTCAGGCAGCTGCTGGGCTGGCCGCCTGTGTGGGAAGGGGCAGAGCCGACCTAGGGGCTAGATGGGCCTCTTGCTCTCCCTGCTGCCATGAGGCTGCTGGGCCAAAGAGGTCTTGGCCATCCAGCCCCTTGCTGGTCCCTTCCCTCTGACGAGGCCCTCTGAGCTCCAGCACCTTGCAGTGTGGAGACAGCCCCTGCCAGCAACCTCCTCTCCAAGGAGGCCTCAACCGAGGCCTAGGCCCAGGGGAAAGGCACCAGCGGGGATGAGCCAGTGGAGGCGCACGGGCATGTCTGGACCCAGTCCCCGCAGCCTGCCCCTTGGTGGGGCAGTACCCCCCGAGGCCAGGAAGGTCTGGGCAAGGCTGCGAGGGGCAGGGGCCCTGCTGGGTCGTGCCCCTGGCCTGTGGGGCGTCTGAGCACAACCGGCACTCTCCCGCTGGAAGACCTCCCCGTCTGCCTCCAAAGGCCGGTTTGCAAGCACTCCCGCCCGCTGTTCCCGCCAGGCACGCACAATGCTCCCAAGCCCGGGAGAAAAGCGCTTCGGGGTGGTGCTCTCTCCGGGCCCTTGCCCCTGAGCCTGGGGGCCAGGCAGGGGTTCCACACTCCCAGGCCAAGGCAGAACCACATGCACACGTCTGTTCCTGACCCCTGCACCGACAGAGAGCTCGGGGGAGCCAGAGTCTGTCAGGCAGCTGCTGGGCTGGCCGCCTTTGTGGGAAGGGGCAGAGCCGACCTAGGGGCAAGTTGGGCCTCTTGCTCTCCCTGCTGCCCTGAGGCTGCTGGGCCAAAGAGGTCTTGGGCATCCAGCCCTTTGCTTGTCCCTTCCCTCTGACGAGGCCCTCTGAGCTCCAGCACCTTGCAGTGTGGAGACAGCCCCTGCCAGCAACCTCCTCTCCAAGGAGGCCTCAACCGAGACCTATGACCAGGGGAAAGGCACCAGCGGGGATGAGCCTGGGGAGGCGCCCGGGCATGTCTGGACCCAGTCCCCGCAGCCTGCCCCTTGGTGGGGCAGTACCCCCGGAGGCCAGGAAGGTCTGGGAAAGGCTGGCCAGGGGCAGGGGACCTGCTGGGTCCTGCCCCTGGCCTGTGGGGCCTCTGAGCACAACCGGCCCTCTCCAACTGGAAGACCTCCCCGGCTGCCTCTAAAGTCCTGTTTGCCAACACTCCCACCGCTGTTCACGCCAGACTTGCACAATGCTCCCAAGCCCGGGAGAAAAGCGCTTCGGGGTGGTGCTCTCTCCGGGCCCTTGCCCCTGAGCCTGGGGGCAAGGCATGGGGAACACACTCCCAGGCCAAGGCAGAACCACATGCCCACGTCTGTTCCTGTCCCCTGCACCGGCAGAGAGCTTGGGGGAGCCAGAGTCTGTCAGGCAGCTGCTGGGTTGGCCGCCTGTGTGGGAAGGGGCAGAGCCGCCCTAGCGGCAAGTTGGGCCTCTTGCTCTCCCTGCTGCCCTGAGGCTGCTGGTCCAAAGACGTCTTGGGCATCCAGCCCCTTACTGGTCCCTTCCCTCTGACGAGGCCCTCTGAGCTCCAGCACCTTGCAGTGTGGAGACAGCCCCTGCCAGCAACCTCCTCTCCAAGGAGGCCTCAACCGAGGCCTAGGCCCAGGGGAAAGGCACCAGCGGGGATGAGCCAGGGGAGGCGCCCGAGCATGTCTGGACCCAGTCCCCGCAGCCTGCCCCTTGGTGGGGCAGTACCCCCGGAGGCCAGGAAGGTCTGGGTAAGGCTGGCCAGGGACAGGGGCCCTGCTGGGTCCTGCCCCTGGCCTGTGGGGCCTCTTAGCACAACCGGCCCTCTCCCACTGGAAGACCTCCCCGGCTGCCTCCAAAGGCCGGTTTGCAAGCGCTCCCGGCCACTGTTACCAGCAGGCCGGCACAATGCTCCCAAGCCCGGGAGAAAAGCGCTTCGGGGTGGTGCTCTCCTCGGGCCCTTGCCCCTGAGCCTGGGGGCCAGGCAGTGGGTCCACACTCCCAGACCAAGGCAGAACCACATGCACACGTCTGTTCCTGACCCCTGCACCGGCAGAGAGCTCGGGGGAGCCAGAGTCTGTCAGGCAGCTGCTGGGCTGGCCGCCTGTGTGGGAAGGGGCAGAGCCGACCTAGGGGCAAGTTGGGCCTCTTCCTCTCCCTGCTGCCCTGAGGCTGCTGGGCCAAAGAGTTCTTGGGCATCCAGCCCCTTGCTGGTCCCTTCCCTTTGACGAGGCCCTCTGAGCTCCAGCACCTTGCAGTGTGGAGACAGCCACTGCCAGCAACATCCTCTCCAAGGAGGCCTCAACCGAGGCCTAGGCCCAGGGGAAAGGCACCAGCGGGGATGAGCCTGGGGAGGCGCCCGGGCATGTCTGGACCCAGTCCCCGCAGCCTGCCCCTTGGTGGGGCAGTACCCCCGGAGGCCAGGAAGATCTGGGCAAGGCTGGCCAGGGGCAGGGGCCCTGCTGGGTCCTCCCCATGGCCTGTGGGGCCTCTGAGCACAACCGGCCCTCTCCCACTGGAAGACCTCCCCGGCTGCCTCCAAAGGCCAGTTTGCCAACACTCCTGCCCGCTCTTCCCGCCAGGCACGCACAATGCTCCCAAGCCCGGGAGAAAAGCGCTTCGGGGTGGTGCTCTCTCCGGGCCCTTGCCCCTGAGCCTGTGGGCAAGGCAAGGGGAACACACTCCCAGACCAAGGCAGAAACACATGCACACGTCTGGTCCTGTCCCCTGCACCGGCAGAGAGCTCGGGGGAGCCAGAGTCTGTCAGGCAGCTGCTGGGCTGGCCGCCTGTGTGGGAAGGGGCAGAGCCGACCTAGGGGCAAGTTGGGCCTCTTCCTCTCCCTGCTGCCCTGAGGCTGCTGGGCCAAAGAGGTCTTGGGCATCCAGCCCCTTGCTGGTCCCTTCCCTCTGATGAGGCCCTCTGAGCTCCAGCACCTTGCAGTGTGGAGACAGCCCCTGCCAGCAACCTCCTCTCCAAGGAGGCCTCAACCGAGGCCTAGGCCTAGGGGAAAGGCACCAGCGGGGATGAGCCTGGGGAGGCGCCCGGGCATGTCTGGACCCAGTCCCCGCAGCCTGCCCCTTGGTGGGGCTGTACCCCCGGAAGCCAGGAAGGTCTCGGCAAGGCTGCCAGGGGCAGGGACACTGCTGGGTCCTGCCCCTGGCCTGTTGGGCGTCTGAACACAACCGGCACTCTCCCGCTGGAAGACCTCCCCGTCTGCCTCCAAAAGACGGTTTGCAAGCACTCCCACCCGCTGTTCCCCCAGGCACGCACAATGCTCCCAAGCCCGGGAGAAAAGCGCTTCGGGTTGGTGCTCTCTCCGGGCCCTTGCCCCTGAGCCTGGGGCCAGGCAGGGGGAACACACTCCCAGGCCAAGGGAGAACGACATGCACACGTCTGTTCCTGCCCCCTACACCGGCAGAGAGCTCGGGGGAGCCAGAGACTGCCAGGCTGCTGCTGGGCTGGCTGCCTGTGTGGGACGGGGCAGAGCCGACCTAGGGGCAAGTTGGGCCTCTTGCTCTCCCTGCTGCCCTGAGGCTGCTGGGCCAAAGAGGTCTTGGGCATCCAGCCCTTTGCTGGTGCCTTCCCTCTGACGAGGCCCTCTGAGCTCCAGCACCTTGCAGTGTGGAGACAGCCCCTGCCAGCATCCTCCTCTCCAAAGAGGCCTCAACCGAGGACTACACCCAGGGGAAAGGCACCAGCGGGGATGAGCCAGGGGAGGCGCCCGAGCATGTCTGGACCCAGTTCCCGCAGCCTGCCCCTTGGTGGGGCAGTACCCCCGGAGTCCAGGAAGGTCTGGGCAAGTCTGGCCGGGGGCAGGGGCCCTGCTGGGTCCTGACCCTGGCCTGTGGGGCCTCTGAGCACAACCGGCCCTCTCCCACTGGAAGACCTCCCCGGCTGCCTCCAAAGTCCTGTTTGCAAACACTCCCGCCCGCTGTTCACGTCAGGCTCGCACAATGCTCCCAAGCCCGGGAGAAAAGCACTTCGGAGTGGTGCTCTCTCCTGGCCCTTGCCCCTGAGCCTGGGGGCAAGGCAGGGGGAACACACTCCCAGGCCAAGGCAGAAACACATGCACACGTCTGTTCCTGTCCCCTGCACCGGCAGAGAGCTTGGGGGAGCCAGAGTCTGTCAGGCAGGTGCTGGGTTGGCCGCCTGTGTGGGAAGGGGCAGAGCCGACCTAGGGGCAAGTTGGGCCTCTTGCTCTCCCTGCTGCCCTGAGGCTGCTGGGCCAAAGACGTCTTGGGCATCGAGCCCCTCACTGGTCCCTTCACTCCGACGAGGCCCTCTGAGCTCCAGCACCTTGCAGTGTGGAGACAGCCCCTGCCAGCAACCTCCTCTCCAAGGAGGCCTCAACCGAGGCCTAGGCCCAGGGGAAAGGCACCAGCGGGGATGAGCCAGGGGAGGCGCCCGAGCATGTCTGGACCCAGTTCCCGCAGCCTGCCCCTTGGTGGGGCAGTACCCCCGGAGGCCAGGAAGGTCTGGGCAAGGCTGGCCAGGGGCAGGGGCCCTGCTGCGTCCTGCCCCTGGCCTGTGGGGCCTCTGAGCACAACCGGCCCTCTCCCACTGAAAGACCTCCCCGGCTGCCTCCAAAGGCCGGTTTGCAAGCGCTACCGCCCACTGTTCCCAGCAGGCGTGCACAATGCTCCTAAGCCCGGGAGGAAAGCGCTTCAGGGTGGTGCTCTCTCTGGGCCCTTGCCCCTGAGCCTGGGGGCAAGGCAGGGTGTCCACACTCCCAGGACAAGGCAGAACCACATGCACACGTCTGATCTGCCCCCTGCACCGGCAGAGAGCTCGGTGGAGCCAGAGTCTGTCAGGCAGCTGCTGGGCTGGCCGCCTGTGTGGGAAGTGGCAGAGCCGACCTAGGGGCAAGTTGGGCCTCTTGCTCTCCCTGCTGCCCTGAGGCTGCTGGGACCAAAGAGATCTTGGGCATCCAGCCCCTTGCTTGTCCCTTCCCTCTGACGAGGCCCTCTGAGCTCCAGCACCTTGCAGTGTGGAGACAGCCCCTGCCAGCAACCTCCTCTCCAAGGAGGCCTCAACCGAGGCCTAGGACCAGGGGAAAGGCACCAGCGGGGATGAGCCTGGGGAGGCGCCCGGGCATGTCTGGACCCAGTCCCCGCAGCCTGCCCCTTGGTGGGGCAGTACCCCCGGAGGCCAGGAAGGTCTGGGCAAGGCTGGCCACGGGCAGGGGCCCTGCTGGGTCCTGCCCTTGGCCTGTGGGGCCTCTGAGCACAACCGGCCCTCTCCCACTGGAAGACTTCCCCGGCTGCCTCCAAAGGCCGGTTTGCCAACACTCCCGCCCGCTGTTCCCGCCAGGCACGCACAATTCTCCCAAGCCCGGGAGAAAAGCGCTTCGGGGTGTTGCTCTCTCCGGGCCCTTGCCCCTGAGCGTGGGGGCGAGGCAGTTGGTCCACACTCCCAGACCAACGCAGAACCACATGCACACGTCTTTTCCTGACCCCTGCACCGGCAGAGAGCTCGGGGGAGCCAGAGTCTGTCAGGCAGCTGCTGGGCTGGCCGCCTGTGTGGGAAGGGGCAGAGCCGACCTAGGGGCAAGTTGGGCCTCTTCCTCTCCCTGCTGCCCTGAGGCTGCTGGGCCAAAGAGGTCTTGGGCATCCAGTCCCTTGCTGGTCCCTTCCCTCTCACGAGGCCCTCTGAGCTCCAGCACCTTGCAGTGTGGAGACAGCCCCTGCCAGCAACCTCCTCTCCAAGGAGGCCTCAACCGAGGCCTAGGCCCAGGGGAAAGGCACCAGCGGGGATGAGCCTGGGGAGGCGCCCGGGCATGTCTGGACCCAGTCCCCGCAGCCTGCCCCTTGGTGGGGCAGTACCCCCGGAGGCCAGGAGGGTCTGGGCAAGGCTGCCAGGGGCAGGGACACTGCTGGGTCCTGCCCCTGGCCTGTGGGGCGTCTGAGCACAACCGGCACTCTCCCGCTGGAAGACCTCCCCGGCTGCCTCCAAAGGCCGGTTTGCAAGCACTCCCGCCCGCTGTTCCCGCCAGGCACGCACAATGCTCCCAAGCCCGGGAGAAAAGCGCTTCGGGGTGGTGCTCTCTCCGGGCCCTTGCCCCTGAGCCTGGGGGACAGGCAGGGGGAACACACTCCCAGGTCAAGGCAGAACGACATGCACACGTCTGTTCCTGCCCCCTACACCGGCAGAGTGTTCGGGGGAGCCAGAGACTGCCAGGCTGCTGCTGGGCTGGCTGCCTGTGTGGGACGGGGTAGAGCCGACCTAGGGGCAAGTTGGGCCTCTTGCTCTCCCTGCTGCCCTGAGGCTGCTGGGTCAAAGAGGTCTTGGGCATCCAGCCCTTGCTGGTCCTTTCCCTCTGACGAGGCCCTCTGAGCTCCAGCACCTTGCAGTGTGCAGACAGCCCCTGCCGGCAACCTCCTCTCCAAGGAGGCCTCAACCGAGGCCTAGGCCCAGGGGAAAGGCACCAGCGGGGATGAGCCTGGGGAGGCGCCCGGGCATGTCTGGACCTAGGCCCCGCAGCCTGCCCCTTGGTGGGGCAGTACCCCCGGAGGCCAGGAAGGTCTGGGCAAGGCTGGCCAGGGTCAGGGGCCCTGCTGGGTCCTGCCCCTGGCCTGTGAGGCCTCTGAGCACAAATGGCACTCTCCCGCTGGAAGACCTCCCCGGCTGCCTCCAAAGGCTGGTTTGCAAGCACTCAATCCCGCTGTTCACGCCAGCTGCGCACAATGCTCCCAAGCCCGGGAGAAAAGCATTTTGGGGTGGTGCTCACTCCGGGCTTTGGAAGACCTCCCCGGCTGCCTCCAAGGCCGGTTTGCAAGCACTTCTGTCTGCTGTTCCCGCCACCCGCGCACAATGCTCCCAAGCCCGGGAGAAAAGCGTTTCGGGGTGGTGTTCTCTCTGGGCCCAAGAAAGACCTCCCGGGCTGCCCCCAAATGCCGGTTTGCAAGCACTCCCACTCGCTGTTCCCGCCATCCGTGCAAATGCTCCAAGCCCAGGAGAAAAGCCCTTCAGGGTGGTGCTCTCTCCCGGCACTTGGAAGACCTCCCCGGCTGCCTCCAAAGGCTGGATTTCAAGTACTCCCTCCCGCTGTCCCGCCAGCCGCACACAATGCTCCCAATCACGGGAGAAAAGCGCTTCGGGGTGGTGCTCTCTACGGGCCCTTGGAAGACCTCCCCGTTTGTCTCCAAAGGCCGGTTTGCAAGCACTCATGCCCGCTGTTCCCGCCAGCCGCGCACAATGCTCCCAAGCCTAGGAGAAAAGCGCTTCGGGGTGGTGCTCTCTCCCGGCCCTTGGAAGACCTCCCCGGCTGCCTCCAAAGGCCGGTTTGCAAGCACTCAATCCCGCTGTTCCCGCCAGCCGCGCACAATGCTCCCACGCCCGGGAGAAAAGCGCTTCGGGGTGGTGCTCTCTCCCGGCCCTTGGAAGACCTCCCCGGCTGCCTCCAAAGGCTGGTTTTCAAGAACTCCCTCCCGCTGACCCGCCAGCCGCACACAATGCTCCCAAGCCCGGGAGAAAAGCATTTTGGGGTGGTCTCTCTCGGGCCCTTGGAAGACTCCCCGGCTGCCTCTAAAGGCCGGTTTGCAAGCACTCATGTCCTCTGTTCCCGACAGCCGCGAACAATGCTCCCAATTCCGTGAGAAAAGTGCTTCGGGATGGTGCTCTCTCCGGGCCCTTGGAAGACCTCCCAAGCTGCCTCCAAAGGCCGGTTTGCAAGCACTCCCGCCCGCTGTTCCCGCCAGCCTCGCACAATGCTCCCAAGACCGGGAGAAAAGCGCTTCGGGGTGGTGTTCTCTCCGTGCCAATGGAGGACCTCCCTGGCTGCCCCCAAAGGCCGGTTTGCAAGCACTCCCACTCGCTGTTGCCGCCAGCCATGCACAATCCTCCAAAACCCCGGAGAAAAGCGCTTCGGGGTGGTGTTCTCTCCGTGCCCATGGAAGACCTCCCGGGGTGCCCCCAAAGGCCGGTTTGCAAGCACTCCCACTCGCTGTTCCCGCCATCCGCGCACAATGCTCCCAAGCCCGGGAGAAAAGCATTTTGGGGTGGTGCTCACACCGGGCCCTGGAAGACCTCCCCGGCTGCCTCCAAAGGACGGTTTTCAAGCACTCCTGCCTGCTGTTCCCGCCACCCGCGCACAAAGCTCCCAAGCCCGGGAGAAAAGCGCTTCGGGGTTGTGCTCTCTACAGGCCCTTGGAAGACCTCCCCGGCTGCCTCCAAAGGCCGGTTTGCAAGGACTCCTTCCTGCTGTTCCCGCCATCCGCGCACAATGCTCCCAAGCCCGGGAGAAAAGCATTTTGGGGTGGTGCTCACACCGGGCCCTGGAAGACCTCCCCGGCTGCCTCCAAAG
Organism: Dama dama; assembly: GCF_033118175.1. NCBI lineage: Eukaryota > Metazoa > Chordata > Mammalia > Artiodactyla > Cervidae > Dama > Dama dama. The sequence goes on from NW_026870886.1 coordinate 205,405, forward strand.
GACGGTTTTCAAGCACTCCTGCCTCCTGTTCCCGCCACCCGCGCAGAATGCTCCCAAGCGCGCGAGAAAAGCGCTTCGGGGTGGTGCTCTCTACAGGCCCTTGGAAGACCTCCCGGGCTGCCTCCAAAGGCCGGTTTGCAAGCACTCCCGCCCGCTGTTCCCGCCAGGCACGCACAATGCTCCCAAGCCCGGGAGAAAAGCGCTTCGGGGTGGTGCTCTCTCCGGGCCCTTGCCCCTGAGCCTGGGGGCCAGGCAGTTGGAACACACTCCCAGGCCAAGGCAGAACGACATGCACACGTCTGTTCCTGCCCTCTACACCGGCAGAGAGCTCGGGGGAGCCAGAGACTGCCAGGCTGCTGCTGGGCTGGCTGCCTGTGTGGGATGGGGCAGAGCCGATCTAGGGGCAAGTTGGGCCTCTTGCTCTAACTGCTGGCCTGAGGCTGCTGGGTCAAAGAGGTCTTGGGCATCCAGCCCTTTGCTGGTCCCTTCCCTCTGACGAGGCCCTCTGAGCTCCAGCACCTTGCAGTGTGGAGACAGCCCCTGCCAGCAACCTCCTCTCCAAAGAGGCCTCAACCGAGGCCTACGCCCAGGGGAAAAGCACCAGCGGGGATGATCCTGGGGCGGCGCACGGACATGTCTGGACCCAGTCCCCGCAGCCTGCCCCTTGGTGGGGCAGTACCCCCGGAGGCCAGGAAGGTCTGGGCAAGGCTGGCCAGGGGCAGGGGCCCTGCTGGGTCCTGCCCCTGGCCTGTGAGGCCTCTGAGCACAACCGGCCCTCTCCCACTGGAAGACCTCCCCAGCTGCCTCCAAAGTCCTGTTTGCAAACACTCCCGCCTGCTGTTCACGCCAGGCTCGCACAATGCTCCCAAGCCCGGGAGAAAAGCGCTTCGGGGTGGTGCTCTCTCCGGGCCCTTGCCCCTGAGCCTGGGGGCCAGGCAGTGGGTCCACACTCCCAGACCAAGGCAGAACCCCATGCACACGTCTGTTCCTGACCCCTGCACCGGCAGAGAGCTCGGGGGAGCCAGAGTCTGTCAGGCAGGTGCTGGGCTGGCCGCCTGTGTGAGAAGGGGCAGAGCCGACCTAGGGGCAAGTTGGGCCTCTTCCTCTCCCTGCTGCCCTGAGGCTGCAGGGCCAAAGACGTCTTGGGCATCCAGCCCCTTGCTGGTCCCTTCCCTCTGACGAGGCCCTCTGAGCTCCAGCACCTTGCAGTGTGGAGACAGCCCCTGCCAGCAACCTCCTCTCCAATGAGGCCTCAACCGAGGCCTAGGCCCAGGGGAAAGGCACCAGCGGGGATGAGCCTGGGGAGGCGCCCGGGCATGTCTGGACCCAGTCCCCGCAGCCTGCCCCTTGGTGGGGCAGTACCCCCGGAGGCCAGGAAGGTCTGTGCAAGGCTGCCAGGGGCAGGGACAGCGCTGGGTCCTGCCCCTGGCCTGTGGGACGTCTGAGCACAACCGGCACACTCCCGCTGGAAGACCTCCCCGTCTGCCTCGAAAGGCCGGTTTGCAAGCACTCCCGCACCTGCTGTTCCCGCCAGGCACGCACAATGCTCCCAAGCCCGGGAGAAAAGCGCTTCGGGGTGGTGCTCTCTCCGGGCCCTTGCCCCTGAGCCTGTGGGCAAGGCAGGGGGAACACACTCCCAGACCAAGGCAGAAACACATGCACACGTCTGGTCCTGTCCCCGGCACCGGCAGAGAGCTCGGGGGAGCCAGAGTCTCTCAGGCAGGTGCTGGGCTGGCCGCCTGTGTGGGAAGGGGCAGAGCCGACCTAGGGGCAAGTTGGGCCTCTTGCTCTCCCTGCTGCCCTGAGGCTGCAGGGCCAAAGACGTCTTGGGCATCCAGCCCCTTACTGGTCCCTTCCCTCTGACGAGGCCCTCTGAGCTCCAGCACCTTGCAGTGTGGAGACAGCCCCTGCCAGCAATCTCCTCTCGAAGGAGGCCTCAACCGAGGCCTAGGCCCAGGGGAAAAGCACCAGCGGGGTTGAGCCAGGGGAGGCGCCCGGGCATGTCTGGACCCTGTCCCCGCAGCCTGCCCCTTGGTGGGGCAGTACCCCCGGAGGCCAGGAAGGTCTGGGCAAGGCTGGCCAGGGGCAGGGGCCCTGCTGGGTCCTGCCCCTGGCCTGTGGGGCCTCTGAGCACAACCGGCCCTCTCCCACTGGAAGAACTCCCCGGCTGCCTCCAAAGGCCGGTTTGCAAGCACTCCCGCCCACTGTTCCCGCCAGGCGCGCACAATGCTCCCAAGCCCGGGAGAAAAGCGCTTCGGGGTGGTGGTCTCTCCGGGCCCTTGCCCCTGAGCCTGAGGGTCAGGCAGGGGATCCACAGTCCCAGGCCAAGGCACAACAACATGCACACGTCTGTTCCTGCCCCCTCCACCGGCAGAGAGCTGGGGGGAGCCAGAGTCTGTCAGGCAGCTGCTGGGCTGGCCGCCTGTGTGGGAAGGGGCAGAGCCGACCTAGGGGCAAGTTGGGCCTCTTGCTCTCCTTGCTGCCCTGAGGCTGCTGGGCCAAAGAGGTCTTGGGCATCCAGCCCCTTGCTGGTCCCTTCCCTCTGACGAGGCCCTCTGAGCTCCAGCACCTTGCAGTGTGGAGACAGCCCCTGCCAGCAACCTCCTCTCCAAGGAGGCCTCAACCGAGGCCTAGGCCCAGGGGAAAGGCACCAGCGGGGATGAGCCAGTGGAGGCGCACGGGCATATCAGGACCCAGTCCCCGCAGCCTGCCCCTTGGTGGGGCAGTACCCCCGGAGGCCAGGAAGGTCTGGGCAAGGCTGACCAGGGGCAGGGTCCCTGCTGGGTCCTGCCCCTGGCCTGTGGGGCCTCTGAGCACAACCGGCCCTCTCCCACTGGAAGACCTCCCCGGCTGCCTCCAAAGGCGGGTTTGCCAACACTCCCGCCCGCTGTTCCCGCCAGGCACGCACAACGCTCCCAAGGCCAGGAGAAAAGCGCTTCGGGGTGTTGCTCTCTCCGGGCCCTTGCCCCTGAGCCTGGGGGCAAGGCAGGGGGAACACACTCCCAGGCCAAGGCAGAACCACATGCCCACGTCTGTTCCTGTCCCCTGCACCGGCAGAGAGCTTGGGGGAGCCAGAGTCTGTCAGGCAGCTGCTGGGTTGGCCGCCTGTGTGGGAAGGGGCAGAGCCGCCCTAGGGGCAAGTTGGGCCTCTTGCTCTCCCTGCTGCCCTGAGGCTGCTGGGCCAAAGACGTCTTGGGCATCCAGCCCCTTACTGGTCCCTTCCCTCTGACGAGGCCCTCTGAGCTCCAGCACCTTGCAGTGTGGAGACAGCCCCTGCCAGCAACCTCCTCTCCAAGGAGGCCTCAACCGAGGCCTAGGCCCAGGGGAAAGGCACCAGCGGGGATGAGCCAGTGGAGGGGCCCGGGCATGTCTAGACCCAGGCCCCGCAGCCTGCCCCTTGGTGGGGCAGTACCCCCGGAGGCCAGGAAGGTCTGGTCAAGGCTGGCCAGGGGCAGGGGCCCTGCTGCGTCCTGCCCCTGGCCTGTGGGGCCTCTGAGCACAACCGGCCCTCTCCCACTGGAAGACCTCCCCGGCTGCCTCCAAAGGCCGGTTTGCAAGCGCTCCCGCCCACTGTTCTCAGCAGGCGTGCACAATGCTCCCAAGCCCGGGAGAAAAGCGCTTCAGGGTGGTGCTCTCTCCGGGCCCTTGCCCCTGAGCCTGGGGGCAAGGCAGGGTGTCCACACTCCCAGGACAAGGCAGAACCACATGCACACGTCTGATCTGCCCCCTGCACCGGCAGAGATCTCGGGGGAGCCAGAGTCTGTCAGGCAGCTGCTGGGCTGGCCGCCTGTGTGGGAAGGGGCAGAGCCGACCTAGGGGCAAGTTGGGCCTCTTGTTCTCCCTGCTGCCCTGAGGCTGCTGGGCCAAAGAGGTCTTGGGCATCCAGCCCCTTGCTGGTCCCTTCCCTCTGACGAGGCCCTCTGAGCTCCAGTACCTTGCAGTGTGGAGACAGCCCCTGCCAGCAACCTCCTCTCCAAGAACGCCTCAACCGAGGCCTAGGCCCAGGGGAAAGGCACCAGCGGGGATGAGCCTGGGGAGGCGCCCGGGCATGTCTGGACCCAGTCCCCGCAGCCTGCCCCTTGGTGGGGCAGTACCCCCGGAGGCCAGGAAGGTCTGGGCAAGGCTGCCAGGGGCAGGGACACTGCTGGGTCCTGCCCCTGGCCTGTGGGGCGTCTGAGCACAACCGGCACTCTCCCGCTGGAAGACCTCCCCGTCTGCCTCGAAAGGCCGGTTTGCAAGCACTCCCGCCCGCTGTTCCCGCCAGGCACGCACAATGCTCCCAAGCCCGGGAGAAAAGCGCTTCGGGGTGGTGCTCTCACCGGGCCCTTGCCCCTGAGCCTGGGGGCCAGGCAGGGGGAACACACTCCCAGGCCAAGGCAGAACGACATGCACACGTCTGTTCCTGCCCCCTACACCGGCAGAGAGCTCGGGGGAGCCAGAGACTGCCAGGCTGCTGCTGGGCTGGCCGCCTGTGTGGGACGTGGCAGAGCCGACCTAGGGGCAAGTTGGGCCTCTTGCTCTCCCTGCTGCCCTGAGGCTGCTGGGTCAAAGAGGTCTTGGGCATCCAGCCCTTTGCTGGTCCCTTCCCTCTGACGAGGCCCTCTGATCTCCAGCACCTTGCAGTGTGGAGACAGCCCCTGCCAGCAACCTCCTCTCCAAGGAGGCCTCAACCGAGGCCTAGGCCCAGGGGAAAGGCACCAGCGGGGATGAGCCTGGGGAGGCGCCCGGGGATGTCTGGACCCAGTCCCCGCAGCCTGCCCCTTGGTGGGGCAGTACCCCCGGAGGCCAGGAAGGTCTGGGCAAGGCTGGCCAGGGTCAGGGGCCCTGCTGGGTCCTGCCCCTGGCCTGTGGGGCCTCTGAGCACAACCGGCCCTCTCCCACTGGAAGACCTCCCCGGCTGCCTCCAAAGTCCTGTTTGCAAACACTCCCGCCCGCTGTTCACGCCAGGCTCGCACAATGCTCCCAAGCCCGGGAGAAAAGCGCATTGGGGTGGGTCTCTCTCCGGGCCCTTGCCCCTGAGCCTGGGGGCAAGGCACGGGGAACACACTCCCTGGCTTAGGCAGAACCACATGCCCACGTCTGTTCCTGTCCCCTGCACCGGCAGAGAGCTTGGGGGAGCCAGAGTCTGGCAGGCAGCTGCTGGGTTGGCCGCCTGTGTGGGAAGGGGCAGAGCCGACCTAGGGGCAAGTTGGGCCTTTTGCTCTCCCTGCTGCCCTGAGGCTGCTGGGCCAAAGACGTCTTGGGCATCCAGCCCCTTACTGGTCCCTTCCCTCTGACGAGGCCCTCTGAGCTCCAGCACCTTGCAGTGTGGAGACAGCCCCTGCCAGCAACCTCCTCTCCAAGGAGGCCTCAACCGAGGCCTAGGCCCAGGGGAAAGGCACCAGCGGGGATGAGCCAGGGGAGGCGCCCGGGCATGTCTGGACCCAGTCCCCGCAGCCTGCCCCTTGGTGGGGCAGTACCCCCGGAGGCCAGGAAGGTCTGGGCAAGGCTGGCCAGGGGCAGGGGCCCTGCTGGGTCCTGCCCCTGCCCTGTGAGGCCTCTGAGCACAACCGGCCCTCTCCCACTGGAAGACCTCCCCAGCTGCCTCCAAAGTCCTGTTTGCAAACACTCCCGCCCGCTGTTCACGCCAGGCTCGCACAATGCTCCCAAGCCCGGGAGAAAAGCGCTTCGGGGTGGTGCTCTCTCCGGGCCCTTGCCCCTGAGCCTGGGGGCCAGGCAGTGGGTCCACACTCCCAGACCAAGGCAGAACCACATGCACACGTCTGTTCCTGACCCCTGCACCGGCAGAGAGCTCGGGGGAGCCAGAGTCTGTCAGGCAGGTGCTGGGCTGGCCGCCTGTGTGGGAAGAAGCAGAGCCGACCTAGGGGCAAGTTGGGCCTCTTCCTCTCCCTGCTGCCCTGAGGCTGCTGGGCCAAAGACGTCTTGGGCATCCAGCCCCTTGCTGGTCCCTTCCCTCTGACGAGGCCCTCTGAGCTCCAGCACCTTGCAGTGTGGAGACAGCCCCTGCCAGCAACCTCCTCTCCAATGAGGCCTCAACCGAGGCCTAGGCCCAGGGGAAAGGCACCAGCGGGGCTGAGCCTGGGGAGGCGCCCGGGCATGTCTGGACCCAGTCCCCGCAGCCTGCCCCTTGGTGGGGCAGTACCCCCGGAGGCCAGGAAGGTCTGTGCAAGGCTGCCAGGGGCAGGGACAGCGCTGGGTCCTGCCCCTGGCCTGTGGGACGTCTGAGCACAACCGGCACTCTCCCGCTGGAAGACCTCCCCGTCTGCCTCGAAAGGCCGGTTTGCAAGCACTCCCGCCCGCTGTTCCCGCCAGGCACGCACAATGCTCCCAAGCCCGGGAGAAAAGCGCTTCGGGGTGGTGCTCTCTCCGGGCCCTTGCCCCTAAGCCTGCGCGCCAGGCAGGGGGAACACACTCCCAGGCCAAGACAGAACGACATGAACACGTCTGTTCCTGCCCCCTACACCGGCAGAGAGCTCGGGGGAGCCAGAGTCTCTCAGGCAGGTGCTGGGCTGGCCGCCTGTGTGGGAAGGGGCAGAGCCGACCTAGGGGCAAGTTGGGCCTCTTGCTCTCCCTGCTGCCCTGAGGCTGCTGGGCCAAAGACCTCTTGGGCATCCAGCCCTTTGCTGGTCCCTTCCCTCTGACGAGGCCCTCTGAGCTCCAGCACCTTGCAGTGTGGAGACAGCACCTGCCAGCAATCTCCTCTCCAAGGAGGCCTCAACCGAGGCCTAGGCCCAGGGGAAAGGCATCAGCGGGGATGAGCCTGGGGAGGCGCCCGGGCATGTCTGGACCCAGTCCCCGCAGCCTGCCACTTGGTGGGGCAGTACCCCTGGAGGCCAGGAAGGTCTGGGCAAGGCTGACCAGGGGCAGGGGACCTGCTGCGTCCGGCCCATGGCCTGTGGGGCCTCTGAGCACAACCGGCCCTCTCCCACTGGAAGACCTCCCCGGCTGCCTCCAAAGACCGTTTTGCACGCACTCCCGCCCACTGTTCCCACCAAGCGCGCACAATGCTCCCAAGCCCGGGAGAAAAGCGCTTCGGGGTGGTGCTCTCTCCGGGCCCTTGCCCCTGAGCCTGGGGTCCAGGTAGGGGGTCCACACTCCCAGGCCAAGGCAGAACCACATGCACACGTCTGTTCCTGACCCCTGCACCGGCAGAGAGCTCGGGGGAGCCAGAGTCTGTCAGGCAGCTGCTGGGCTGGCCGCCTTTGTGGGAAGGGGCAGAGCCGACCTAGGGGCAAGTTGGGCCTCTTGCTCTCCCTGCTGCCCTGAGGCTGCTGGGCCAAAGACGTCTTGGGCATCCAGCCCTTTGCTTGTCCCTTCCCTCTGACGAGGCCCTCTGAGCTCCAGCACCTTGCAGTGTGGAGACAGCCCCTGCCAGCAACCTCCTCTCCAAGGAGGCCTCAACCGAGACCTAGGCCCAGGGGAAAGGCACCAGCGGGGATGAGCCTGGGGAGGCGCCCGGGCATGTCTGGACCCAGTCCCCGCAGCCTGCCCCTTGGTGGGGCAGTACCCCCGGAGGCCAGGAAGGTCTGGGAAAGGCTGGCCAGGGGCAGGGGACCTGCTGGGTCCTGCCCCTGGCCTGTGGGGCCTCTGAGCACAACCGGCCCTCTCCCACTGGAAGACCTCCCCGGCTGCCTCCAAAGTCCTGTTTGCCAACACTCCCACCCGCTGTTCACGCCAGACTTGCACAATGTTCCCAAGCCCGGGAGAAAAGCGCTTCGGGGTGGTGCTCTCGCCGGGCCCTTGCCCCTGAGCCTGGGGGCAAGGCATGGGGAACACACTCCCAGGCCAAGGCAGAACCACATGCCCACGTCTGTTCCTGTCCCCTGCACCGGCAGAGAGCTTGGGGGAGCCAGAGTCTGTCAGGCAGCTGCTGGGTTGGCCGCCTGTGTGGGAAGGGGCAGAGCCGCCCTAGGGGCAAGTTGGGCCTCTTGCTCTCCCTGCTGCCCTGAAGCTGCTGGGCCAAAGACGTCTTGGGCATCCAGCCCCTTGCTGGTCCCTTCCCTCTGACGAGGCCCTCTGAGCTCCAGCACCTTGCAGTGTGGAGACAGCCCCTGCCAGCAACCTCCTCTCCAAGGAGGCCTCAACCGAGGCCTAGGCCCAGGGGAAAGGCACCAGCGGGGATGAGCCAGGGGAGGCGCCCGAGCATGTCTGGACCCAGTCCCCGCAGCCTGCCCCTTGGTGGGGCAGTACCCCCGGAGGACAGGAAGGTCTGGGTAAGGCTGGCCAGGGGCAGGGGCCCTGCTGGGTCCTGCCCCTGGCCGGTGGGGCCTCTGAGCACAACCGGCCCTCTCCCACTGGAAGACCTCCCCGGCTGCCTCCAAAGGCCGGTTTGCAAGCGTTCCCGGCCACTGTTACCAGCAGGCGGGCACAATGCTCCTAAGCCCGGAAGAAAAGCGCTTCAGGGTGGTGCTCTCTCTGGGCCCTTGCCCCTGAGCCTGGGGGCAAGGCAGGGTGTCCACACTCCCAGGCCAAGGCAGAACCACATGCACACGTCTGATCTGCCCCCTGCACCGGCAGAGAGCTCGGGGGAGCCAGAGTCTGTCAGGCAGCTGCTGGGCTGGCCGCCTGTGTGGGAAGTGGCAGAGCCGACCTAGGGGCAAGTTGGGCCTCTTGCTCTCCCTGCTGCCCTGAGGCTGCTGGGCCAAAGAGGTCTTGGGTATCCAGCCCCTTGCTGGTCCCTTCCCTCTGACGAGGCCCTCTGAGCTCCAGCACCTTGCAGTGTGGAGACAGCCCCTGCCAGCAACCTCCTCTCCAAGGAGGCCTCAACCGAGGCCTAGGCCCAGGGGAAAGGCACCAGCGGGGATGAGCCTGGGGAGGCGCCCGGGCATGTCTGGACCCAGTCCCCGCAGCCTGCCCCTTGGTGGGGCAGTACCCCCGGAGGCCAGGAAGGTCTGGGCAAGGCAGGCCAGGGGCAGGGGCCCTGCTGGGTCCTGCCCCTGGCCTGTGGGGCCTCTGAGCACAACCGGCCCTCTCCCACTGGAAGAACTCCCCGGCTGCCTCCAAAGGCCAGTTTGCCAACACTCCCGCCCGCTGTTCCCGCCAGGCAAGCACAATGCTCCCAAGCCCGGGAGAAAAGCGCTTCGGGGTGGTGCTCTCCTCGGGCCCTTGCCCCTGAGCCTGGGGGCCAGGCAGTTGGTCCACACTCCCAGACCAAGGCAGAACCACATGCACACGTCTGTTCCTGACCCCTGCACCAGCAGAGAGCTCGGGGGAGCCAGAGTCTGTCAGGCAGCTGCTGGGCTGGCCGCCTGTGTGGGAAGGGGCAGAGCCGACCTAGGGGCAAGTTGGGCCTCTTCCTCTCCCTGCTGCCCTGAGGCTGCTGGGCCAAAGAGGTCTTGGGCATCCAGCCCCTTGCTGGTCCCTTCCCTCTGACGAGGCCCTCTGAGCTCCAGCACCTTGCAGTGTGGAGACAGCCCCTGCCAGCAACATCCTCTCCAAGGAGGCCTCAACCGAGGCCTAGGCCCAGGGGAAAGGCACCAGCGGGGATGAGCCTGGGGAGGCGCCCGGGCATGTCTGGACCCAGTCCCCGCAGCCTGCCCCTTGGTGGGGCAGTACCCCCGGAGGCCAGGAAGATCTGGGTAAGGCTGGCCAGGGGCAGGGGCCCTGCTGGGTCCTCCCCATGGCCTGTGGGGCCTCTGAGCACAACCGGCCCTCTCCCACTGGAAGACCTCCCCGGCTGCCTCCAAAGGCCGGTTTGCAAGCGCTCCCGCCCACTGTTCCCAGCAGGCGTGCACAATGCTCCCAAGCCCGGGAGAAAAGCGCTTCAGGGTGGTGCTCTCTCCGGGCCCTTGCCCCTGAGCCTGGGGTCAAGGCACGGTGTCCACACTCCCAGGCCAAGTCAGAACCACATGCACACGTCTGTTCCTGCCCCCTGCACCGGCAGAGAGCTCGGGGGAGCCAGAGTCTGTCAGGCAGCTGCTGGGCTGGCCGCCTGTGTGGGAAGTGGCAGAGCCGACCTAGGGGCAAGTTGGGCCTCTTGCTCTCCCTGCTGCCCTGAGGCTGCTGGGCCAAAGAGGTCTTGGGCATCCAGCCCCTTGCTGGTCCCTTCCCTCTGACGAAGCCCTCTGAGCTCCAGCACCTTGCAGTGTGGAGACAGCCCCTGCCAGCAACCTCCTCTCCAAGGAGGCCTCAACCGAGGCCTAGGCCCAGGGGAAAGGCACCAGCGGGGATGAGCCTGGGGAGGCGCCCGGCCATGTCTGGACCCAGTCCCCGCAGCCTGCCCCTTGGTGGGGCAGTACCCCCGGAGGCCAGGAAGGTCTGGGCAAGGCTGGCCAGGGGCAGGGGCCCTGCTGGGTCCTGCCCCTGGCCTGTGGGGCCTCTGAGCACAACCGGCCCTCTCCCACTGGAAGAACTCCCCGGCTGCCTCCAAAGGCCGGTTTGCAAGCACTCCCGCCCGCTGTTCCCGCCAGGCACGCACAATGCTCCCAAGCCCGGGAGAAAAGCGCTTCGGGGTGGTGCTCTCTCCGGGCCTTTGCCCCTGAGCCTGGGGGACAGGCAGGGGGAACACACTCCCAGGCCAAGGCAGAACGACATGCACACGTCTGTTCCTGCCCCCTACACCGGCAGAGAGTTCGGGGGAGCCAGAGACTGCCAGGCTGCTGCTGGGCTGGCTGCCTGTGTGGGACGGGGTAGAGCCGACCTAGGGGCAAGTTGGGCCTCTTGCTCTCCCTGCTGCCCTGAGGCTGCTGGGTCAAAGAGGTCTTGGGCATCCAGCCCTTTGCTGGTCCTTTCCCTCTGACGAGGCCCTCTGAGCTCCAGCACCTTGCAGTGTGCAGACAGCCCCTGCCGGCAACCTCCTCTCCAAGGAGGCCTCAACCGAGGCCTAGGCCCAGGGGAAAGGCACGAGCGGGGATGAGCCTGGGGAGGCGCCCGGGCATGTCTGGACCCAGTCCCCGCAGCCTGCCCCTTGGTGGGGTAGTTCCCCCGGAGGCCAGGAAGGTCTGGGCAAGGCTGCCAGAGGCAGGGACACTGCTGGGTCCTGCCCCTGGCCTGTGGGGCCTCTGAGAACAACTGGCACTCTCCCGCTGGAAGACCTCCCCGGCTGCCTCCAAAGGCTGGTTTGCAAGCACTCAATCCCGCTGTTCACGCCAGCTGCGCACAATGCTCCCAAGCCCGGGAGAAAAGCATTTTGGGGTGGTGCTCACTCCGGGCTTTGGAAGACCTCCCCGGCTGCCTCCAAGGCCGGTTTGCAAGCACTTCTGCCTGCTGTTCCCGCCACCCGCGCACAATGCTCCCAAGCCCGGGAGAAAAGCGTTTCGGGGTGGTGTTCTCTCTGGGCCCAAGAAAGACCTCCCGGGCTGCCCCCAAATGCCGGTTTGCAAGCACTCCCACTCGCTGTTCCCGCCATCCGTGCAAATGCTCCAAGCCCAGGAGAAAAGCCCTTCAGGGTGGTGCTCTCTCCCGGCCCTTGGAAGACCTCCCCGGCTGCCTCCAAAGGCTGGATTTCAAGTACTCCCTCCCGCTGTCCCGCCAGCCGCACACAATGCTCCCAATCACGGGAGAAAAGCGCTTCGGGGTGGTGCTCTCTTCGGGCCCTTGGAAGACCTCCCCGGCTGCCTCCAAAGGCCGGTTTGCAAGCACTCAATCCCGCTGTTCCCGCCAGCCGCGCACAATGCTCCCAAGCCTGGGAGAAAAGCGCTTCGGGGTGGTGCTCTCTCCCGGCCCTTGGAAGACCTCCCCGGCTGCCTCCAAAGGCTGGTTTTCAAGAACTCCCTCCCGCTGACCCGCCAGCCGCACACAATGCTCCCAAGCCCGGGAGAAAAGCATTTTGGGGTGGTCTCTCTCCGGGCCCTTGGAAGACTCCCAGGCTGCCTCTAAAGGCCGGTTTGCAAGCACTCATGTCCTCTGTTCCCGACAGCCGCGAACAATGCTCCCAATTCCGTGAGAAAAGTGCTTCGGGATGGTGCTCTCTCCGGGCCCTTGGAAGACCTCCCAAGCTGCCTCCAAAGGCCGGTTTGCAAGCACTCCCGCCCGCTGTTCCCGCCAGCCTCGCACAATGCTCCCAAGACCGGGAGAAAAGCGCTTCGGGGTGGTGTTCTCTCCGTGCCAATGGAGGACCTCCCTGGCTGCCCCCAAAGGCCGGTTTGCAAGCACTCCCACTCGCTGTTCCCGCCAGCCACGCACAATCCTCCAAAACCCCGGAGAAAAGCGCTTCGGGGTGGTGTTCTCTCCGTGCCCATGGAAGACCTCCCGGGGTGCCCCCAAAGGCCGGTTTGCAAGCACTCCCACTCGCTGTTCCCGCCATCCGCGCACAATGCTCCCAAGCCCGGGAGAAAAGCATTTTGGGGTGGTGCTCACACCGGGCCCTGGAAGACCTCCCCGGCTGCCTCCAAAGGACGGTTTTCAAGCACTCCTGCCTGCTGTTCCCGCCACCCGCGCACAATAATCCCAAGCCCGGGAGAAAAGCGCTTCGGGGTGGTGCTCTCTACAGGCCCTTGGAAGACCTCCCGGGCTGCCTCCAAAGGCCGGTTTGCAAGGACTCCTTCCTGCTGTTCCCGCCATCCGCGCACAATGCTCCCAAGCCCGGGAGAAAAGCATTTTGGGGTGGTGCTCACACCGGGCCCTGGAAGACCTCCCCGGCTGCCTCCAAAGGACGGTTTTCAAGCACTCCTGCCTGCTGTTCCCGCCACCCGCGCAAAATGCTCCCAAGCCCGGGAGAAAAGCGCTTCGGGGTGGTGCTCTCTACAGGCCCTTGGAAGACCTCCCCGGCTGCCTCCAAAGGCTGGTTTGCAAGGACTCCTTCCTGCTGTTCCCGCCAGCCACGCACAATGCTCCCAAGCCCGGGAGAAAAGCATTTTGGGGTGGTGCTCACACCGGGCCCTGGAAGACCTCCCCGGCTGCCTCCAAAGGACGGTTTTCAAGCACTCCTGCCTGCTGTTCCCGCCACCCGCGCAGAATGCTCCCAAGCGCGGGAGAAAAGCGCTTCGGGGTGGTGCTCTCTACAGGCCCTTGGAAGACCTCCCCGGCTGCCTCCAAAGGCCGGTTTGCAAGGACTCCTTCCTGCTGTTCCCGCCAGCCACGCACAATGCTCCCAAGCCCGCGAGAAAAGCATTTTGGGGTGGTGCTCACTCCGGGCCCTTGGAAGACCTCCCCGGCTGCCTCCAATGGCCAGTTTGCAAGCACTCATGTCCGCTGTTCCCACCAGCCGCGCACAATGCTCCCAAGCCCGGGAGAAAAGCTTTTTGGGGTGGTGCTCACACCGGGCCCTGGAAGACCTCCCCGGCTGCCTCCAAAGGCCAGTTTTCAAGCACTCCTGCCTGCTGTTCCCGCCACCTGCGCACAATGCTCCCAAGCCCGGGAGAAAAGCGCTTCGGGGTGGTGCTCTCTACAGGCCCTTGGAAGACCTCCCCGGCTGCCTCCAAAGGCCGGTTTGCAAGGACTCCTTCCTGCTGTTCCCGCCAGCCACGCACAATGCTCCCAAGCCCGGGAGAGAAGCATTTTGGGGTGGTGCTCTCTACAGGCCCTTGGAAGACCTCCCCGGCTGCCTCCAGTGGCCAGTTTGCAAGCACTCATGCCCGCTGTTCCCACCAGCCGCGCACAATGCTCCCAAGCCCGGGAGAAAAGCTTTTTGGGGTGGTGCTCACACCGGGCCCTGGAAGACCTCCCCGGCTGCCTGCAAAGGCCGGTTTTCAAGCACTCCTGCCTGCTGTTCCTGCCACCCGCGCACAATACTCCCAAGCCCGGGAGAAAAGCGCTTCGGGGTGGTGCTCTCTACAGGCCCTTGGAAGACCTCCCCCGCTGCCTCCAAAGGCCGGTTTGCAAGGACTCCTTCCTGCTGTTCCCGCCAGCCACGCACAATGCTCCCAAGCCCGGGAGAAAAGTGCTTCGGGGTGGTGATCTCTCCGGGCCCTTGGAAGTCGTCCCCGGCTGCCTCCAAAGGCCGGTTTGCAAGCACTCATGCCCGTTGTTCCCACCAGCCGCGCACAATGCTCCCAAGCCCGGGAGAAAAGCATTTTGGGGTGGTGCTCACTCCGGGCCCTTGGAAGACCTCCCCGGCTGCCTCCAAAGGCCAGTTTGCAAGCAGTCCTGCCTGCTGTTCCCGCCAGCCGCGCACAATGCTCCCAAGCCCGGGAGAAAAGCGCTTCGGGGTGGTGCTCTCTCCGGGCCCTTGGAAGACGTCCCCGGCTGCCTCCAAAGGCCGGTTTGCAAGCACTCATGCCCGTTGTTCCCACCAGCCGCGCACAATGCTCCCAAGCCCGGGAGAAAAGCATTTTGGGGTGGTGCTCACTCCGGGCCCTTGGAAGACCTCCCCGGCTGCCTCCAAAGGCCAGTTTGCAAGCAGTCCTGCCTGCTGTTCCCGCCAGCCGCGCACAATGTTCCCAAGCCCGGGAGAAAAGCGCTTCGGGGTGGTGCTCTCTCCGGGCACTTTCAAGACCTCCCCGGCTGCCTCCAAAGGCCGGTTTGCAAGCACTCATGCCCGTTGTTCCCACCAGCCGCGCACAATGCTCCCAAGCCCGGGAGAAAAGCGCTTCGGGGTGGTGCTCTCTCCGGGCCCTTGGAAGACGTCCCCGGCTGCCTCCAAAGGCCGGTTTGTAAGTACTCATTCCCGCTGCTTCCGCCAGCCACGCACAATGCTCCCAAGCCCGGGAGAAAAGCATTTTGAGGTGGTGCTCTCTCCGGGCCCTTGGAAGACCTCCCGGGCTGCCTCCAAAGGCCGGTTTGCAAGCATTCATGTCCGTTGTTCCCGACAGCCGCGCACAATGCTCCCAAGCCCGAGAGAAAAGCATTTTGGGGTGGTGATCAGTCCGGCCCTTGGAAGATCTCCCCGGCTGCCTCCAAAGGACAGTTTGCAAGCACTCATGCCCGCTGTTCCCGCCAGCCGCGCACAATGCTCCCAAGACCGTGAGAAAAGCGCTTCGGGGTGGTGTTCTCTCAGGGACCATGGAGGACCTCCCCGGCTGCCCCCAAAGGCCGGTTTGCAAGCATTCCCACTCGCTGTTCCCGCCAGGCACACACAATGTTCCAAAACCCCGGAGAAAAGCGCTTCGGGGTGGTGGTCTCTCCGGGCCCCTGCCCCTGAGCCTGGGGGCCAGGCAGGGGATCCACAGTCCCAGGCCAAGGCAGAACCACATGCACACGTCTGTTCCTGCCCCATCCACCGGCAGAGAGCTGGGGGGAGCCAGAGTCTGTCAGGCAGCTGCTGGGCTGGCCGCCTGTGTGGGAAGGGGCAGAGCCGACCTAGGGGCAAGTTGGGCCTCTTGCTCTCCCTGCTGCCCTGAGGCTGCTGGGCCAAAGAGGTCTTGGGCATCCAGCCCCTTGCTGGTCCCTTCCCTCTGACGAGGCCCTCTGAGCTCCAGCACCTTGCAGTGTGGAGACAGCCCCTGCCAGCAACCTCCTCTCCAAGGAGGCCTCAACCGAGGCCTAGGCCCAGGGGAAAGGCACCAGCGGAGATGAGCCAGTGGAGGCGCACGGGCATGTCTGGACGCAGTCCCCGCAGCCTGCCCCTTGGTGGGGCAGGACCCCCGGAGGCCAGGAAGGTCTGGGCAAGGCTGCGAGGGGCAGGGGCCCTGCTGGGTCGTGCCCCTGGCCTGTGGGGCGTCTGAGCACAACCGGCACTCTCCCGCTGGAAGACCTCCCCGTCTGCCTCCAAAGGCCGGTTTGCAAGCACTCCCGCCCGCTGTTCCCGCCAGGCACGCACAATGCTCCCAAGCCCGGGAGAAAAGCGCTTCGGGGTGGTGCTCTCTCCGGGCCCTTGCCCCTGAGCCTGGGGGCCAGGCAGTTGGAACACACTCCCAGGCCAATGCAGAACGACATGCACACGTCTGTTCCTGCCCCCTACAACGGCAGAGAGCTCGGGGGAGCCAGAGACTGCCAGGCTGCTGCTGGGCTGGCTGCCTGTGTGGGACGGGGCAGAGCCGACCTAGGGGCAAGTTGGGCCTCTTGCTCTCCCTGCTGCCCTGAGGCTGCAGGGCCAAAGACGTCTTGGGCATCCAGCCCCTTACTGGTCCCTTCCCTCTGACGAGGCCCTCTGAGCTCCAGCACCTTGCAGTGTGGAGACAGCCCCTGCCAGCAATCTCCTCTCCAAGGAGGCCTCAACCGAGGACTAGGCCCAGGGGAAAGGCACCGGTGGTGTTGAGCCAGGGGAGGCGCCCGGGCATGTCTGGACCCTGTCCCCGCAGCCTGCCCCTTGGTGGGGCAGTACCCCCGGAGGCCAGGAAGGTCTGGGCAAGGCTGGCCAGGGGCAGGGGCCCTGCTGGGTCCTGCCCCTGGCCTGTGGGGCCTCTGAGCACAACCGGCCCTCTCCCACTGGAAGACCTCCCCGGCTGCCTCCAAAGGCCAGTTTGCAAGCACTCCCGCCCACTGTTCCCGCCAGGCGCGCACAATGCTCCCAAGCCCGGGAGAAAAGCGCTTCGGGGTGGTGGTCTCTCCGGGCCCTTGCCCCTGAGCCTGGGGGCCAGGCAGGGGATCCACAGTCCCAGGCCAAGGCACAACAACATGCACACGTCTGTTCCTGCCCCCTCCACCGGCAGAGAGCTGGGGGGAGCCAGAGTCTGTCAGGCAGCTGCTGGGCTGGCCGCCTGTGTGGGAAGGGGCAGAGCCGACCTAGGGGCAAGTTGGGCCTCTTGCTCTCCCTGCTGCCCTGAGGCTGCTGGGCCAAAGAGGTCTTGGGCATCCAGCCCCTTGCTGGTCCCTTCCCTCTGACGAGGCCCTTGAGCTCCAGCACCTTGCAGTGTGGAGACAGCCCCTGCCAGCAACCTCCTCTCCAAGGAGGCCTCAACCGAGGCCTAGGCCCAGGGGAAAGGCACCAGCGGGGATGAGCCAGTGGAGGGGCCCGGGCATGTCTGGACCCAGTCCCCACAGCCTGCCCCTTGGTGGGGCAGTACCCCCGGAGGCCAGGAAGGTCTGGGCAAGGCTGGCCAGGGGCAGGGTCCCTGCTGGGTCCTGCCCCTGGCCTGTGGGGCCTCTGAGCACAACCGGCCCTCTCCCACTGGAAGACCTCCCCGGCTGCCTTCAAAGGCGGGTATGCCAACACTCCCGCCCGCTGTTCCCGCCAGGCACGCACAACGCTCCCAAGGCCAGGAGAAAAGCGCTTCGGGGTGTTGCTCTCTCCGGGCCTTTGCCCTTGAGCCTGGGGTCCAGGCAGTGGGTCCACACTCCCAGACCAAGGCAGAACCACATGCACACGTCTGTTCCTGACCCCTGAACCGGCAGAGAGCTCGGGTGAGCCAGAGTCTATCAGGCAGCTGCTGGGTTGGCTGCCTGTGTGGGAAGGGGCAGAGCCGACCTAGGGGCAAGTTGGGCCTCTTGCTCTCCCTGCTGCCCTGAGGCTGCTGGGCCAAAGAGGTCTTGGGCATCCAGCCCCTTGCTGGTCCCTTCCCGCTGACGAGGCCCTCTGAGCTCCAGCACCTTGCAGTGTGGAGACAGCCCCTGCCAGCAACCTCCTCTCCAAGGAGGCATCAACCGAGGCCTATGCCCAGGGGAAAGGCACCAGCGGGGATGAGCCTGGGGAGGCGCACAGGCATGTCTGGACACAGTCCCCGCAGCCTGCCCCTTGGTGGGGCAGTACCCCCGGAGGCCAGGAAGGTCTGGGCAAGGCTGGCCAGGGGCAGGGGCCCTGCTGGGTCCTGCCCCTGGCCTGTGAGGCCTCTGAGCACAACCGGCCCTCTCCCACTGGAAGACCTCCACGGCTGCCTCCAAAGTCCTGTTTGCAAACACTCCGGCCCGCTGTTCACGCCAGGCTCGCACAATGCTCCCAAGCCCGGGAGAAAAGTGCTTCGGGGTGGTGCTCTCTCCGGGCCCTTGCCCCTGAGCCTGGGGGCAAGGCAGGGGGAACACACTCCCAGGCCAAGGCAGAACCACATGCCCACGTCTGTTCCTGTCCCCTGCACCGGCAGAGAGCTTGGGGGAGCCAGAGTCTGTCAGGCAGCTGCTGAGTTGGCCGCCTGTGTGGGAAGGGGCAGAGCCGCCCTAGGGGCAAGTTGGGCCTCTTGCTCTCCCTGCAGCCCTGAGGCTGCTGGGCCAAAGACGTCTTGGGCATCCAGCCCCTTACTGGTCCCTTCCCTCTGACGAGGCCCTCTGAGCTCCAGCACCTTGCAGTGTGGAGACAGCCCCTGCCAGCAACCTCCTCTCCAAGGAGGCCTCAACCGAGGCCTAGGCCCAGGGGAAAGGCACCAGCGGGGATTAGCCTGGGGAGGCCCCCGGGCATGTCTGGACCCAGTCCCCGCAGCCTGCCCCTTGGTGGGGCAGTACCCCCGGAGGCCAGGAAGGTCTGGGCAAGGCTGGCCAGGGGCAGGGGCCCTGCTGCGTCCTGCCCCTGGCCTGTGGGGCCTCTGAGCACAACCGGCCCTCTCCCACTGGAAGACCTCCCCGGCTGCCTCCAAAGGCCGGTTTGCAAGCGCTCCCGCCCACTGTTCCCAGCAGGCGTGCACAATGCTCCCAAGCCCGGGAGAAAAGTGCTTCAGGGTGGTGCTCTCTCCGGGCCCTTGCCCCTGAGCCTGGGGGCAAGGCAGGGTGTCCACACTCCCAGGACAAGGCAGAACCACATGCACACGTCTGATCTGCCCCCTGCACCGGCAGAGAGCTCGGGGGAGCCAGAGTCTGTCAGGCAGCTGCTGGGCTGGCCGCCTGTGTGGGAAGGGGCAGAGCCGACCTAGGGGCAAGTTGGGCCTCTTGCTCTCCCTGCTGCCCTGAGGCTGCTGGGCCAAAGAGGTCTGGGCATCCAGCCCCTTGCTGGTCCCTTCCCTCGGACGAGGCCCTCTGAGCTCCAGCACCTTGCAGTGTGGAGACAGCCCCTGCCAGCAACCTCCTCTCCAAGGAGTCCTCAACCGAGGCCTAGGGCCAGGGGAAAGGCACCAGCGGGGATGAGCCTGGGGAGGCGCCCGGGCATGTCTGGACCCAGTCCCCGCAGCCTGCCCCTTGGTGGGGCAGTACCCCCGGAGGCCAGGAAGGTCTGGGCAATGCTGCCAGGGGCAGGGACACTGCTGGGTCCTGCCCCTGGCCTGTGGGGCGTCTGAGCACAACCGGCACTCTCCCGCTGGAAGACCTCCCCGTCTGCCTCGAAAGGCCGGTTTGCAAGCACTCCCGCCCGCTGTTCCCGCCAGGCACGCACAATGCTCCCAAGCCCGGGAGAAAAGCGCTTCGGGGTGGTGCTCTCACCGGGCCCTTGCCCATGAGCCTGGGGGCCAGGCAGGGGGAACACACTCCCAGGCCAAGGCAGAACGACATGCACACGTCTGTTCCTGCCCCCTACACCGGCAGAGAGCTCGGGGGAGCCAGAGACTGCCAGGCTGCTGCTGGGCTGGCCGCCTGTGTGGGACGGGGCAGAGCCGACCTAGGGGCAAGTTGGGCCTCTTGCTCTCCCTGCTGCCCTGAGGCTGCTGGGTCAAAGAGGTCTTGGGCATCCAGCCCTTTGCTGGTCCCTTCCCTCTGACGAGGCCCTCTGATCTCCAGCACCTTGCAGTGTGGAGAGAGCCCCTGCCAGCAACCTCCTCTCCAAGGAGGCCTCAACCGAGGCCTAGGCCCAGGGGAAAGGCACCAGCGGGGATGAGCCTGGGGAGGCGCCCGGGGATGTCTGGACCCAGTCCCCGCAGCCTGCCCCTTGGTGGGGCAGTACCCCCGGAGGCCAGGAAGGTCTGGGCAAGGCTGGTCAGGGTCAGGGGCCCTGCTGGGTCCTGCCCCTGGCCTGTGGGGCCTCTGAGCACAACCAGCCCTCTCCCACTGGAAGACCTCCCCGGCTGCCTCCAAAGTCCTGTTTGCTAACACTCCCGCCCGCTGTTCACGCCAGGCTCGCACAATGCTCCCAAGCCCGGGAGAAAAGCGCATTGGGGTGGTTCTCTCTCCGGGCCCTTGCCCCTGAGCCTGGGGGCAAGGCACGGGGAACACACTCCCTGGCCAAGGCAGAACCACATGCCCACGTCTGTTCCTGTCCCCTGCACCGGCAGAGAGCTTGGGGGAGCCAGAGTCTGGCAGGCAGCTGCTGGGTTGGCCGCCTGTGTGGGAAGGGGCAGAGCCGACCGAGGGGCAAGTTGGGCCTCTTGCTCTCCCTGCTGCCCTGAGGCTGCTGGGCCAAAGACGTCTTGGGCATCCAGCCCCTTACTGGTCCCTTCCCTCTGACGAGGCCCTCTGAGCTCCAGCACCTTGCAGTGTGGAGACAGCCCCTGCCAGCAACCTCCTCTCCAAGGAGGCCTCAACCGAGGCCTAGGCCCAGGGGAAAGGCACCAGCGGGGATGAGCCAGGGGAGGCGCCCGAGCATGTCTGGACCCAGTCCCCGCAGCCTGCCCCTTGGTGGGGCAGTACCCCCGGAGGCCAGGAAGGTCTGGGCAAGGCTGGCCAGGGGTAGGGGCCCTGCTGCGTCCTGCCCCTGGCCTGTGGGGCCTCTGAGCACAACCGGCCCTCTCCCACTGGAAGACCTCCCCGGCTGCCTCCAAAGGCCGGTTTGCAAGCGCTCCCGCCCACTGTTCCCAGCAGGCGTGCACAATGCTCCCAAGCCCGGGAGAAAAGCGCTTCAGGGTGGTGCTCTCTCCGGGCCCTTGCCCCTGAGCCTGGGGGCAAGGCAGGGGGTCCACACTCCCAGGCCAAGGCAGAACCACATGCACACGTCTGTTCCTGCCCCCTGCACCGGCAGAGAGCTCGGGGGAGCCAGAGTCTGTCAGGCAGCTGCTGGGCTGGCCGCCTGTGTGGGAAGTGGCAGAGCCGACCTAGGGGCAAGTTGGGCCTCTTGCCCTCCCTGCTGCCCTGAGGCTGCTGGGCCAAAGAGGTCTTGGGCATCCAACCCCTTGCTGGTCCCTTCCCTCTCACGAGGCCCTCTGAGCTCCAGCACCTTGCAGTGTGGAGACAGCCCCTGCCAGCAACCTCCTCTCCAAGGAGGCCTAAACCGAGGCTTAGGCACAGGGGAAAAGCACCAGCGGGGATGAGCCTGGGGAGGCGCCCGGGCATGTATGGACCCAGTCCCCGCAGCCTGCCCCTTGGTGGGGCAGTACCCCCGGAGGCGAGGAAGGTCTGGGAAAGGCTGGCCATGGGCAGGGGCCCTGCTGGGTCCTGCCCCTGGCCTGTGGGGCCTCTGAGCACAACCGGCCCTCTCCCACTGGAAGACGTCCCCGGCTGCCTCCAAAGGCAGGTTTGCAAGCACTCCCGCCCACTGTTCCAACCAAGGGCGCACAACGCTCCCAAGCCCGGGAGAAAATCGCCTCGGGGTGGTGCTCTCTCCGGGCCCTTTCCCCTGAGCCTGGGGGCCAGGCAGGGTGTCCACACTCCCAGGCCAAGGCAGAACGACATGCACACGTCTGTTCCTGCCCCATGCACCGGCAGAGAGCTCGGGGGAGCCAAAGTCTGTCAGGCAGCTGCTGGGCTGGCCGCCTGTGTGGGAAGGGGCAGAGCCGACCTAGGGGCAAGTTGGGCCTCTTGCTCTTCCTGCTGCCATGAGGCTGCTGGGCCAAAGAGATCTTGGGCATCCAGCCCCTTGCTTGTCCCTTCCCTCTGACGAGGCCCTCTGAGCTCCAGCACCTTGCAGTGTGGAGACAGCCCCTGCCAGCAACCTCCTCTCCAAGGAGGCCTCAACCGAGGCCTAGGCCCAGGGGAAAGGCACCAGCGGGGATGAGCCTGGGGAGGCGCACAGGCATGTCTGGACACAGTCCCCGCAGCCTGCCCCTTGGTGGGGCAGTACCCCCGGAGGCCAGGAAGGTCTGGGCAAGGCTGGCCAGGGGCAGGGGCCCTGCTGGGTCCTGCCCCTGGCCTGTGAGGCCTCTGAGCACAACCGGCCCTCTCCCACTGGAAGACCTCCACGGCTGCCTCCAAAGTCCTGTTTGCAAACACTCCGGCCCGCTGTTCACGCCAGGCTCGCACAATGCTCCCAAGCCCGGGAGAAAAGTGCTTCGGGGTGGTGCTCTCTCCGGGCCCTTGCCCCTGAGCCTGGGGGCAAGGCAGGGGGAACACACTCCCAGGCCAAGGCAGAACCACATGCCCACGTCTGTTCCTGTCCCCTGCACCGGCAGAGAGCTTGGGGGAGCCAGAGTCTGTCAGGCAGCTGCTGAGTTGGCCGCCTGTGTGGGAAGGGGCAGAGCCGCCCTAGGGGCAAGTTGGGCCTCTTGCTCTCCCTGCAGCCCTGAGGCTGCTGGGCCAAAGACGTCTTGGGCATCCAGCCCCTTACTGGTCCCTTCCCTCTGACGAGGCCCTCTGAGCTCCAGCACCTTGCAGTGTGGAGACAGCCCCTGCCAGCAACCTCCTCTCCAAGGAGGCCTCAACCGAGGCCTAGGCCCAGGGGAAAGGCACCAGCGGGGATGAGCCTGGGGAGGCCCCCGGGCATGTCTGGACCCAGTCCCCGCAGCCTGCCCCTTGGTGGGGCAGTACCCCCGGAGGCCAGGAAGGTCTGGGCAAGGCTGGCCAGGGGCAGGGGCCCTGCTGCGTCCTGCCCCTGGCCTGTGGGGCCTCTGAGCACAACCGGCCCTCTCCCACTGGAAGACCTCCCCGGCTGCCTCCAAAGGCCGGTTTGCAAGCGCTCCCGCCCACTGTTCCCAGCAGGCGTGCACAATGCTCCCAAGCCCGGGAGAAAAGTGCTTCAGGGTGGTGCTCTCTCCGGGCCCTTGCCCCTGAGCCTGGGGGCAAGGCAGGGTGTCCACACTCCCAGGACAAGGCAGAACCACATGCACACGTCTGATCTGCCCCCTGCACCGGCAGAGAGCTCGGGGGAGCCAGAGTCTGTCAGGCAGCTGCTGGGCTGGCCGCCTGTGTGGGAAGGGGCAGAGCCGACCTAGGGGCAAGTTGGGCCTCTTGCTCTCCCTGCTGCCCTGAGGCTGCTGGGCCAAAGAGGTCTGGGCATCCAGCCCCTTGCTGGTCCCTTCCCTCGGACGAGGCCCTCTGAGCTCCAGCACCTTGCAGTGTGGAGACAGCCCCTGCCAGCAACCTCCTCTCCAAGGAGTCCTCAACCGAGGCCTAGGGCCAGGGGAAAGGCACCAGCGGGGATGAGCCTGGGGAGGCGCCCGGGCATGTCTGGACCCAGTCCCCGCAGCCTGCCCCTTGGTGGGGCAGTACCCCCGGAGGCCAGGAAGGTCTGGGCAATGCTGCCAGGGGCAGGGACACTGCTGGGTCCTGCCCCTGGCCTGTGGGGCGTCTGAGCACAACCGGCACTCTCCCGCTGGAAGACCTCCCCGTCTGCCTCGAAAGGCCGGTTTGCAAGCACTCCCGCCCGCTGTTCCCGCCAGGCACGCACAATGCTCCCAAGCCCGGGAGAAAAGCGCTTCGGGGTGGTGCTCTCACCGGGCCCTTGCCCATGAGCCTGGGGGCCAGGCAGGGGGAACACACTCCCAGGCCAAGGCAGAACGACATGCACACGTCTGTTCCTGCCCCCTACACCGGCAGAGAGCTCGGGGGAGCCAGAGACTGCCAGGCTGCTGCTGGGCTGGCCGCCTGTGTGGGACGGGGCAGAGCCGACCTAGGGGCAAGTTGGGCCTCTTGCTCTCCCTGCTGCCCTGAGGCTGCTGGGTCAAAGAGGTCTTGGGCATCCAGCCCTTTGCTGGTCCCTTCCCTCTGACGAGGCCCTCTGATCTCCAGCACCTTGCAGTGTGGAGAGAGCCCCTGCCAGCAACCTCCTCTCCAAGGAGGCCTCAACCGAGGCCTAGGCCCAGGGGAAAGGCACCAGCGGGGATGAGCCTGGGGAGGCGCCCGGGGATGTCTGGACCCAGTCCCCGCAGCCTGCCCCTTGGTGGGGCAGTACCCCCGGAGGCCAGGAAGGTCTGGGCAAGGCTGGTCAGGGTCAGGGGCCCTGCTGGGTCCTGCCCCTGGCCTGTGGGGCCTCTGAGCACAACCAGCCCTCTCCCACTGGAAGACCTCCCCGGCTGCCTCCAAAGTCCTGTTTGCTAACACTCCCGCCCGCTGTTCACGCCAGGCTCGCACAATGCTCCCAAGCCCGGGAGAAAAGCGCATTGGGGTGGTTCTCTCTCCGGGCCCTTGCCCCTGAGCCTGGGGGCAAGGCACGGGGAACACACTCCCTGGCCAAGGCAGAACCACATGCCCACGTCTGTTCCTGTCCCCTGCACCGGCAGAGAGCTTGGGGGAGCCAGAGTCTGGCAGGCAGCTGCTGGGTTGGCCGCCTGTGTGGGAAGGGGCAGAGCCGACCGAGGGGCAAGTTGGGCCTCTTGCTCTCCCTGCTGCCCTGAGGCTGCTGGGCCAAAGACGTCTTGGGCATCCAGCCCCTTACTGGTCCCTTCCCTCTGACGAGGCCCTCTGAGCTCCAGCACCTTGCAGTGTGGAGACAGCCCCTGCCAGCAACCTCCTCTCCAAGGAGGCCTCAACCGAGGCCTAGGCCCAGGGGAAAGGCACCAGCGGGGATGAGCCAGGGGAGGCGCCCGAGCATGTCTGGACCCAGTCCCCGCAGCCTGCCCCTTGGTGGGGCAGTACCCCCGGAGGCCAGGAAGGTCTGGGCAAGGCTGGCCAGGGGTAGGGGCCCTGCTGCGTCCTGCCCCTGGCCTGTGGGGCCTCTGAGCACAACCGGCCCTCTCCCACTGGAAGACCTCCCCGGCTGCCTCCAAAGGCCGGTTTGCAAGCGCTCCCGCCCACTGTTCCCAGCAGGCGTGCACAATGCTCCCAAGCCCGGGAGAAAAGCGCTTCAGGGTGGTGCTCTCTCCGGGCCCTTGCCCCTGAGCCTGGGGGCAAGGCAGGGGGTCCACACTCCCAGGCCAAGGCAGAACCACATGCACACGTCTGTTCCTGCCCCCTGCACCGGCAGAGAGCTCGGGGGAGCCAGAGTCTGTCAGGCAGCTGCTGGGCTGGCCGCCTGTGTGGGAAGTGGCAGAGCCGACCTAGGGGCAAGTTGGGCCTCTTGCCCTCCCTGCTGCCCTGAGGCTGCTGGGCCAAAGAGGTCTTGGGCATCCAACCCCTTGCTGGTCCCTTCCCTCTCACGAGGCCCTCTGAGCTCCAGCACCTTGCAGTGTGGAGACAGCCCCTGCCAGCAACCTCCTCTCCAAGGAGGCCTAAACCGAGGCTTAGGCACAGGGGAAAAGCACCAGCGGGGATGAGCCTGGGGAGGCGCCCGGGCATGTATGGACCCAGTCCCCGCAGCCTGCCCCTTGGTGGGGCAGTACCCCCGGAGGCGAGGAAGGTCTGGGAAAGGCTGGCCATGGGCAGGGGCCCTGCTGGGTCCTGCCCCTGGCCTGTGGGGCCTCTGAGCACAACCGGCCCTCTCCCACTGGAAGACGTCCCCGGCTGCCTCCAAAGGCAGGTTTGCAAGCACTCCCGCCCACTGTTCCAACCAAGGGCGCACAACGCTCCCAAGCCCGGGAGAAAATCGCCTCGGGGTGGTGCTCTCTCCGGGCCCTTTCCCCTGAGCCTGGGGGCCAGGCAGGGTGTCCACACTCCCAGGCCAAGGCAGAACGACATGCACACGTCTGTTCCTGCCCCATGCACCGGCAGAGAGCTCGGGGGAGCCAAAGTCTGTCAGGCAGCTGCTGGGCTGGCCGCCTGTGTGGGAAGGGGCAGAGCCGACCTAGGGGCAAGTTGGGCCTCTTGCTCTTCCTGCTGCCATGAGGCTGCTGGGCCAAAGAGATCTTGGGCATCCAGCCCCTTGCTTGTCCCTTCCCTCTGACGAGGCCCTCTGAGCTCCAGCACCTTGCAGTGTGGAGACAGCCCCTGCCAGCAACCTCCTCTCCAAGGAGGCCTCAACCGAGGCCTAGGCCCAGGGGAAAGGCACCAGCGGGGATGAGCCTGGGGAGGCGCCCGGGCATGTCTGGACCCAGTCCCCGCAGCCTGCCCCTTGGTGGGGCAGTACCCCCGGAAGCCAGGAAGGTCTGGGCAAGGCTGGCCACGGGCAGGGGCCCTGCTGGGTCCTGCCCCTGGCCTGTGGGGCCTCTGAGCACAACCGGCCCTCTCCCACTGGAAGACTTCCCCGGCTGCCTCCAAAGGCCGGTTTGCCAACACTCCCGCCCGCTGTTCCCGCCAGGCACGCACAATTCTCCCAAGCCCGGGAGAAAAGCGCTTCGGGGTGGTGCTCTCTCCGGGCCCTTGCCCCTGAGCCTGGGGGCGAGGCAGTGGGTCCACACTCCCAGACCAACGCAGAACCACATGCCCACGTCTGTTCCTGACCCCTGCACCGGCAGAGAGCTCGGGGGAGCCAGAGTCTGTCAGGCAGCTGCTGGGCTGGCCGCCTGTGTGGGAAGGGGCAGAGCCGACCTAGGGGCAAGTTGGGCCTCTTCCTCTCCCTGCTGCCCTGAGGCTGCTGGGCCAAAGAGGTCTTGGGCATCCAGCCCCTTGCTGGTCCCTTCCCTCTGACGAGGCCCTCTGAGCTCCAGCACCTTGCAGTGTGGAGACAGCCCCTGCCAGCAACCTCCTCTCCAAGGAGGCCTCAACCGAGGCCTAGGCCCAGGGGAAAGGCACCAGCGGGGATGAGCCTGGGGAGGCGCCCGGCCATGTCTGGACCCAGTCCCCGCAGCCTGCCCCTTGGTGGGGCAGTACCCCCGGAGGCCAGGAGGGTCTGGGCAAGGCTGCCAGGGGCAGGGACACTGCTGGGTCCTGCCCCTGGCCTGTGGGGCGTCTGAGCACAACCGGCACTCTCCCGCTGGAAGACCTCCCCGGCTGCCTCCAAAGGCCGGTTTGCAAGCACTCCCGCCCGCTGTTCCCGCCAGGCACGCACAATGCTCCCAAGCCCGGGAGAAAAGCGCTTCGGGGTGGTGCTCTCTCCAGGCCCTTGCCCCTGAGCCTGGGGGACAGGCAGGGGGAACACACTCCCAGGCCAAGGCAGAACGACATGCACACGTCTGTTCCTGCCCCCTACACCGGCAGAGAGTTCGGGAGAGCCAGAGACTGCCAGGCTGCTGCTGGGCTGGCTGCCTGTGTGGGACGGGGTAGAGCCGACCTAGGGGCAAGTTGGGCCTCTTGCTCTCCCTGCTGCCCTGAGGCTGCTGGGTCAAAGAGGTCTTGGGCATCCAGCCCTTTGCTGGTCCTTTCCCTCTGACGAGGCCCTCTGAGCTCCAGCACCTTGCAGTGTGCAGACAGCCCCTGCCGGCAACCTCCTCTCCAAGGAGGCCTCAACCGAGGCCTAGGCCCAGGGGAAAGGCACCAGCGGGGATGAGCCTGGGGAGGCGCCCGGGCATGTCTGGACCCAGGCCCCGCAGCCTGCCCCTTGGTGGGGCAGTACCCCCGGAGGCCAGGAAAGTCTGGGCAAGGCTGCCAGATGCAGGGACACTGCTGGGTCCTGCCCCTGGCCTGTGGGGCCTCTGAGAACAACTGGCACTCTCCCGCTGGAAGACCTCCCCGGCTGCCTCCAAAGGCTGGATTGCAAGCACTCAATCCCGCTGTTCACGCCAGCTGCGCACAATGCTCCCAAGCCCGGGAGAAAAGCATTTTGGGGTGGTGCTCACTCCGGGCTTTGGAAGACCTCCCCGGCTGCCTCCAAGGCCGGTTTGCAAGCACTTCTGCCTGCTGTTCCCGCCACCCGCGCACAATGCTCCCAAGCCCGGGAGAAAAGCGTTTCGGGGTGGTGTTCTCTCTGGGCCCAAGAAAGACCTCCCGGGCTGCCCCCAAATGCCGGTTTGCAAGCACTCCCACTCGCTGTTCCCGCCATCCGTGCAAATGCTCCAAGCCCAGGAGAAAAGCCCTTCAGGGTGGTGCTCTCTCCCGGCCCTTGGAAGACCTCCCCGGCTGCCTCCAAAGGCTGGATTTCAAGTACTCCCTCCCGCTGTCCCGCCAGCCGCACACAATGCTCCCAATCACGGGAGAAAAGCGCTTCGGGGTGGTGCTCTCTACGGGCCCTTGGAAGACCTCCCCGTTTGTCTCCAAAGGCCGGTTTGCAAGCACTCATGCCCGCTGTTCCCGCCAGCCGCGCACAATGCTCCCAAGCCTAGGAGAAAAGCGCTTCGGGGTGGTGCTCTCTCCCGGCCCTTGGAAGACCTCCCCGGCTGCCTCCAAAGGCCAGTTTGCAAGCACTCAATCCCGCTGTTCCCGCCAGCCGCGCACAATGCTCCCAAGCCCGGGAGAAAAGCGCTTCGGGGTGGTGCTCTCTCCTGGCCCTTGGAAGACCTCCCCGGCTGCCTCCAAAGGCTGGTTTTCGAGAACTCCCTCCCGCTGACCCGCCAGCCGCACACAATGCTCCCAAGCCCGGGAGAAAAGCATTTTGGGGTGGTCTCTCTCCGGGCCCTTGGAAGACTCCCCGGCTGCCTCTAAAGGCCGGTTTGCAAGCACTCATGTCCTCTGTTCCCGACAGCCGCGAACAATGCTCCCAATTCCGTGAGAAAAGTGCTTCGGGATGGTGCTCTCTCCGGGCCCTTGGAAGACCTCCCAAGCTGCCTCCAAAGGCCGGTTTGCAAGCACTCCCGCCCGCTGTTCCCGCCAGCCTCGCACAATGCTCCCAAGACCGGGAGAAAAGCGCTTCGGGGTGGTGTTCTCTCCGTGCCAATGGAGGACCTCCCTGGCTGCCCCCAAAGGCCGGTTTGCAAGCACTCCCACTCGCTGTTCCCGCCAGCCACGCACAATCCTCCAAAACCCCGGAGAAAAGCGCTTCGGGGTGCTGTTCTCTCCGTGCCCATGGAAGACCTCCCGGGGTGCCCCCAAAGGCCGGTTTGCAAGCACTCCCACTCGCTGTTCCCGCCATCCGCGCACAATGCTCCCAAGCCCGGGAGAAAAGCATTTTGGGGTGGTGCTCACACCGGGCCCTGGAAGACCTCCCCGGCTGCCTCCAAAGGACGGTTTTCAAGCACTCCTGCCTGCTGTTCCCGCCACCCGCACACAATGCTCCCAAGCCCGGGAGAAAAGCGCTTCGGGGTGGTGCTCTCTACAGGCCCTTGGAAGACCTCCCCGGCTGCCTCCAAAGGACAGTTTGCAAGCACTCATGCCCGCTGTTCCCGCCAGCCACGCACAATGCTCCCAAGACCGTGAGAAAAGCGCTTCGGGGTGGTGTTCTCTCAGGGACCATGGAGGACCTCACCGGCTGCCCCCAAAGGCCGGTTTGCAAGCATTCCCACTCGCTGTTCCCGCCAGGCACACACAATGTTCCAAAACCCCGGAGAAAAGCGCTTCGGGGTGGTGCTCTCTCCGCGCCCTTGGAAGACTTCTCTGGCTGCCGCCAAAGGCCGGTTTGCAAGAATTCCCTCCCGCTGTCCCACCAGCCGCACACAATGCTCCAAAACCCGAGAGAAAAGCGCTTCGAGGTGGTGCTCTCTCCAGGCCCTTGGAAGACCTCCCCGGCTGCCTCCAAAGGCCGGTTTGCAAGCACTCCTGCCTGCTGTTCCCGCCACGCGCGCACAATGCTCCCAAGCCCGGAAGAAAAGCATTTTGGGGTAGTGCTCTCTCCGGGCCCTTGGAAGACCTCCCGGGCTGCCTCCAAATGCCGGTTTGCAAGCACTCATGTCCGCTGTTCCCGACAGCCGCGCACAATGCTCCCAAGCCCGGGAGAAAAGCATTTTGGGGTGGTGATCAGTCCGGGCCCTTGGAAGACCTCCCCGGCTGCCTCCAAAGGACAGTTTGCAAGAACTCATGCCCGCTGTTCCCGCCAGGCACGCACAATGCTCCCAAGCCCGGGAGAAAAGCGCTTCGGGGTGGTGCTCTCACCGGGCCCTTGCCCCTGAGCCTGGGGGCAATGCAGGGGGAACACACTCCCAGGCCAAGGCAGAACCACATGCAAACGTCTGTTCCTGGTCCCTGCATCGGCAGAGAGCTCGGGGGAGCCAGAGACTCTCAGGCAGCTGCTGGGCTGGCCGCCTGTGTGGGAAGTGGCAGAGCCGACCTAGGGGCAAGTTGGGCCTCTGCTCTCCCTGCTGCCCTGAGGCTGCTGGGCCAAAGAGGTCTTGGGCATCCAGCCCCTTGCTGGTCCCTTCCCTCTGACGAGGCCCTCTGAGCTCCAGCACCTTGCAGTGTGGAGACAGCCCCTGCCAGCAACCTCCTCTCCAAGGAGGCCTAAACCGAGGCCTAGCCCCAGGGGAAAGGCACCAGCGGGGAAGAGCCTGGGGAGGCGCCCGGGCATGTCTGGACCCAGTCCCCGCAGCCTGCCCCTTGGTGGGGCAGTACCCCCGGAGGCCAGGAAGGTCTGGGCAAGGCTGGCCAGGGGCAGGGGCCCTGCTGGGCCCTGCCCCTGGCCTGTGGGGCCTCTGAGCACAACCGGCCCTCTCCCACTGGAAGACCTCCCCGGCTGCCTCCAAAGGCCGGTTTGCCAACACTCCCGCCCGCTGTTCCCGCCAGGCACGCACAATGCTCCCAAGCCCGGGAGCAAAGCGCTTTGGGGTGTTGCTCTCTCCGGGCCCTTGCCCCTGAGCGTGGGGGCCAGGCAGTGGGTCCACACTCCCAGACCAAAGCAGAACCACATGCCCACGTCTGTTCCTGTCCCCTGCACCGGCAGAGAGCTCGGAGGAGCCAGAGTCTGTCAGGCAGCTGCTGGGCTGGCCGCCTGTGTGGGAAGGGGCAGAGCCGACCTAGGGGCAAGTTGGGCCTCTTCCTCTCCCTGCTGCCCTGAGGCTGCTGGGCCAAAGAGGTCTTCGGCATCCAGCACCTTGCTGGTCCCTTCCCTCTGACGAGGCCCTCTGAGCTCCAGCACCTTGCAGTGTGGAGACAGCCCCTGCCAGCAACCTCCTCTCCAAGGAGGCCTCAACCGAGGCCTAGGCCCAGGGGAAAGGCACCAGCGGGGATGAGCCTGGGGAGGCGCCCGGGCATGTCTGGACCCAGTCCCCGCAGCCTGCCCCTTGGTGGGGCTGTAACCCCGGAGGCAGGAAGGTCTGGGCAAGGCTGGCCAGGGGCAGGGGCCCTGCTGGGCCCTTCCCCTGGCCTGTGGGGCCTCTGAGCACAACCGGCCCTCTCCCACTGGAAGACCTCCCCGGCTGCCTCCAAAGGCCGGTTTGCAAGCACTCCCGCCCACTGTTCCCACCAAGCGCGCACAATGCTCCCAAGCCCGGGAGAAAAGCGCTTCGGGGTGGTGCTCTCTCCGGGCCCTTGCCCCTGAGCCTGGGGGCCAGGCAGGGGGTCCACACTCCCAGGCCAAGGCAGAACCACATGCACACGTCTGTTCCTGACCCCTGCACCGGCAGAGAGCTCGGGGGAGCCAGAGTCTGTCAGGCAGCTGCTGGGCTGGCCGCCTGTGTGGGAAGGGGCAGAGCCGACCTAGGGGCAAGTTGGGCCTCTTCCTCTCCCTGCTGCCCTGAGGCTGCTGGGCCATAGAGGTCTTGGGCATCCAGCCCCTTGCTCGTCCCTTCCCTCTGACGAGGCCCTCTGAGCTCTAGCACCTTGCAGTGTGGAGACAGCCCCTGCCAGCAACCTCCTCTCCAAGGAGGCCTCAACCGAGGCCTAGGCCCAGGGGAAAGGCACCAGCGGGGATGAGCCAGTGGAGGCGCACTGGCATGTCTGGACCCAGTCCCCGCAGCCTGCCCCTTGGTGGGGCAGTACCCCCGGAGGCCAGGAAGGTCTGGGCAAAGCTGCCAGGGGCAGGGACACTGCTGGGCCCTGCCCCTGGCCTGTGGGGCCTCTGAGCACAACCGGCACTCTCCCACTGGAAGACCTGCCCGGCTGCCTCCAAAGGCCGGTTTGCAAGCGCCCCCGCCCACTGTTCCCAGCAGGCGTGTACAATGCTCCCAAGCCCGGGAGAAAAGCGCTTCGGGGTGGTGCTCTCTCCGGGCCCTTGCTCCTGAGCCTGGGGGCAAGGCACGGTGTCCACAATCCCAGGCCAAGTCAGAACCACATGCACACCTCTGATCTGCCCCCTGCACCGGCAAAGAGCTCGGGGGAGCCAGAGTATGTCAGGCAGCTGCTGGGCTAGCCGCCTGTGTGGGAAGGGGCAGAGCCGACCTAGGGGCAAGTTGTGCCTCTTGCTCTCCCTGCTGCCCTGAGGCTGCTGGGCCAAAGAGGTCTTGGGCGTCCAGCCCCTTGCTGGTCCCTTCCCTCTGACGAGGCCCTCTGAGCTCCAGCACCTTGCAGTGTGGAGACAGCCCCTGCCAGCAACCTCCTCTCCAAGAGGCCTAAACCGAGGCCTAGGCCCAGGGGAAAGGCACCAGTGGGGATGAGCCTGGGGAAGCGCACGGGCATGTCTGGACCCAGTCCCCGCAGCCTGCCCCTTGGTGGGGCAGTACCCCTGAGGCCAGGAAGGTCTGGGAAAGGCTGGCCAGGGGCAGGGGACCTGCTGGGTCCGGCCCCTGGCCTGTGGGGCCTCTGAGCACAACCGGCCCTCTCCCAATGGAAGACCTCCCCGGCTGCCTCCAAAGGCCGGTTTGCAAGCACTCCCGCCCACTGTTCCCACAAAGCACGCACAATGCTCCCAAGCCCGGGAGAAAAGCGCTTCGGGGTGTTGCTCTCTCCGGGCCCTTGCCCCTGAGCCTGGGGTCCAGGCAGTGGGTCCACACTCCCAGACCAAGGCAGAACCACATGCACACGTGTGTTCCTGCCCCCTACACCAGCAGAGAGCTCGGGGGAGCCAGAGACTGCCAGGCTGCTGCTGGGCTGGCTGCCTGTGTGGTACGGGGCAGAGCCGACCTAGGGGCATGTTGGGCCTCTTGCTCTCCCTGCTGCCCTGAGGCTGCTGGGTCAAAGAGGTCTTGGGCATCCAGCGCTTTGCTGGTGCCTTCCCTCTGACGAGGCCCTCTGAGCTCCAGCACCTTGCAGTGTGGAGACACCCCTGTCAGCAACCTCCTCTCCAAAGAGTCCTCAACCGAGGCCTACAACCAGGGGAAAGGCACCAGCGGGGATGATCCTGGGGAGGCGCACAGACATGTCTGGACCCAGTCTCCTCAGCCTGCCCCTTGGTGGGGCAGTACCCCCGGAGGCCAGGAAGGTCTGGGCAAGTCTGGCCAGGGGCAGGGGCCCTGCTGGGTCCTGACCCTGGCCTGTGGGGCCTCTGAGCACAACCGGCCCTCTCCCACTGGAAGACCTCCCCGGCTGCCTCCAAAGTCCTGTTTGCAACACTCCCGCCCGCTGTTCACGTCAGGAATGCACAAAGCTCCCAAGCCGGGGAGAAAAGCGCTTCGGTGTGGTGCTCTCTCCGGGCCCTTGCCCATGAGCCTGGGGGCAAGGCAGGGAGAACACACTCCCAGGCCAAGGCAGAACCACATGCCCACATCTGTTCCTGTCCCCTGCACCGGCAGAGAGCTTGGGGGAGCCAGAGGCTGTCAGGCAGCTGCTGGGTTAGCCGCCTGTGTGGGAAGGGGCAGAGCCGACCTAGGGGCAAGTTGGGCCTCTTGCTCTCCCTGCTGCCCTGAGGCTGCTGGGCCAAAGATGTCTTGGGCATCCAGCCCTTTCCTGTCCCTTCTCTCTGACGAGGCTCTCTGAGCTGCAGCACCTTGCAGTGTGGAGACAGCCCCTGCCAGCAACCTCCTCTCCAAGGAGGCCTCAACCGAGGCCTAGGCCCAGGGGAAAGGCACCAGCGGGGATGAGCCAGGGGAGGCGCCCGAGCATGTCTGGACCCAGTTCCCGCAGCCTGCCCCTTGGTGGGGCAGTACCCCCGGAGGCCAGGAAGGTCTGGGCAAGGCTGGCCAGGGGCAGGGGCCCTGCTGCGTCCTGCCCTTGGCCTGTGGGGCCTCTGAGCACAACCGGCCCTCTCCCACTGGAAGACCTCCCCGGCTGCCTCCAAAGGCCGGTTTGCAAGCGCTCCCGCCCACTGTTCCCAGCAGGCGTGCACAATGCTCCCAAGCCCGGGAGAAAAGCGCTTCGGGGTGGTGCTCTCTCCGGGCCCTTGCCCCTGAGCGTGGGGGCAAGGCAGGGTGTCCACACTCCCAGGCCAAGGCAGAACCACATGCACACGACTGATCTGCCCCCTGCACCGGCAGAGAGCTCGGGGGAGCCAGAGTCTGTCAGGCAGCTGCTGGGCTGGCCGCCTGTGTGGGAAGGGGCAGAGCCGACCTAGGGGCAAGTTGGGCCTCTTGCTCTCCCTGCTGCCCTGAGGCTGCTGGGCCAAAGAGGTCTTGGGCATCCAGCCCCTTGCTGGTCCCTTCCCTCTGATGAGGCCCTCTGAGCTCCAGCACCTTGCAGTGTGGAGACAGCCCCTGCCAGCAACCTCCTCTCCAAGGAGGCCTCAACCGAGGCCTAGGCCCAGGGGAAAGGCACCAGCGGGGATGAGCCTGGGGAGGCGCCCGGGCATGTCTGGACCCAGTCCCCGAAGCCTGCCCCTTGGTGGGGCAGTACCCCCGGAGGCCAGGAAGGTCTGGGCAAGGCTGGCCAGGGGCAGGGGCCCTGCTGGGTCCTGCCCCTGGCCTGTAGGGCCTCTGAGCACAACCGGCCCTCTCCCGCTGGAAGACCTCCCCGGCTGCCTCCAAAGGCCAGTTTGCCAACACTCCTGCCCGCTGTTCCCGCCAGGCACGCACAATGCTCCCAAGCCCAGGAGAAAAGCGCTTCGGGGTGGTGGTCTCTCCGGGCCCCTGCCCCTGAGCCTGGGGGCCAGGCAGGGGATCCACAGTCCCAGGCCAAGGCAGAACCACATGCACACGTCTGTTCCTGCCCCCTCTACCGGCAGAGAGCTGGGGGGAGCCAGAGTCTGTCAGGCAGCTCCTGGGCTGGCCGCCTGTGTGGGAAGGGGCAGAGCCGCCCTAGGGGCAAGTTGGGCCTCTTGCTCTCCCTGCTGCCCTGAGGCTGCTGTGCCAAAGACGTCTTGGGCATCCAGCCCCTTGCTGGTCCCTTCCCTCTGACGAGGCCCTCTGAGCTCCAGCAGCTTGCAGTGTGGAGACAGACCCTGCCAGCAACCTCCTCTCCAAGGAGGCCTCAACCGAGGCCTAGGCCCAGGGGAAAGGCACCAGCGGGGATGAGCCAGTGGAGGCGCACGGGCATATCAGGACCCAGTCCCCGCAGCCTGCCCCTTGGTGGGGCAGTACCCCCGGAGGCCAGGAAGGTCTGGGCAAGGCTGGCCAGGGGCAGGGTCCCTGCTGGGTCCTGCCCCTGGCCTGTGGGGCCTCTGAGCACAACCGGCCCACTCCCACTGGAAGACCTCCCCGGCTGCCTTCAAAGGCGGGTTTGCCAACACTCCCGCCCGCTGTTCCCGCCAGGCACGCACAACGCTCCCAAGGCCAGGAGAAAAGCGCTTCGGGGTGTTGCTCTCTCCGGGCCTTTGCCCTTGAGCCTGGGGTCCAGGCAGTGGGTCCACACTCCCAGACCAAGGCAGAACCACATGCACACGTCTGTTCCTGACCCCTGAACCGGCAGAGAGCTCGGGGGAGCCAGAGTCTATCACGCAGCTGCTGGGTTGGCTGCCTGTGTGGGAAGGGGCAGAGCCGACCTAGGGGCAAGTTGGGCCTCTTGCTCTCCCTGCTGCCCTGAGGCTGCTGGGCCAAAGAGGTCTTGGGCATCCAGCCCCTTGCTGGTCCCTTCCCGCTGACGAGGCCCTCTGAGCTCCAGCACCTTGCAGTGTGGAGACAGCCCCTGCCAGCAACCTCCTCTCCAAGGAGGCATCAACCGAGGCCTATGCCCAGGGAAAAGGCACCAGCGGGGATGAGCCAGGGGAGGCGCCCAGGCATGTCTGGACCCAGTCCCTGCAGCCTGCCCCTTGGTGGGGCAGTACCCCCGGAGGCCAGGAAGGTCTGGGCAAGGCTGGCCAGGGGCAGGGGACCTGCTGGGTCCTGCCCCTGGCCTGTGAGGCCTCTGAGCACAACCGGCCCTCTCCCACTGGAAAACCTCCACGGCTGCCTCCAAAGTCCTGTTTGCAAACACTCCCGCCCACTGTTCCCAGCAGGCTCGCACAACGCTCCCAAGCCCGGGAGAAAAGCGCTTCGGGGTGGTGCTCTCTCCGGGCCCTTGCCCCTGAGCCTGGGGGCAAGGCAGGGGGAATACACTCCCAGGCCAAGGCAGAACCACATGCCCACGTCTGTTCCTGTCCCCTGCACCGGCAGAGAGCTTGGGGGAGCCAGAGTCTGTCAGGCAGCTGCTGAGTTGGCCGCCTGTGTGGGAAGGGGCAGAGCCGCCCTAGGGGCAAGTTGGGCCTCTTGCTCTCCCTGCTGCCCTGAGGCTGCTGGGCCAAAGAGGTCTTGGGCATCCAGCCCCTTGCTGGTCCCTTCCCTCTGACGAGGCCCTCTGAGCTCCAGCACCTTGCAGTGTGGAGACAGCCCCTGCCAGCAACCTCCTCTCCAAGGAGGCCTCAACCGAGGCCTAGGCCCAGGGGAAAGGCACCAGCAGGGATGAGCCTGGGGAGGCGCCCGGGCATGTCTGGACCCAGGCCCCGCAGCCTGCCCCTTGGTGGGGCAGTACCCCCGGAGGCCAGGAAGGTCTGGGCAAGGCTGGCCAGGGGCAGGGGCCCTGCTGCGTCCTGCCCCTGGCCTGTGGGGCCTCTGAGCACAACCGGCCCTCTCCCACTGGAAGACCTCCCCGGCTGCCTCCAAAGGCCGGTTTGCAAGCGCTCCCGCCCACTGTTCCCAGCAGGCGTGCACAATGCTCCCAAGCCCGGGAGAAAAGCGCTTCAGGGTGGTGCTCTTTCCGGGCCCTTGCCCCTGAGCCTGGGGGCAAGGCAGGGTGTCCACACTCCCAGGACAAGGCAGAACCACATGCACACGTCTGATCTGCCCCCTGCACCGGCAGAGAGCTCGGGGGAGCCAGAGTCTGTCAGGCAGCTGCTGGGCTGGCCGCCTGTGTGGGAAGGGGCAGAGCCGACCTAGGGGCAAGTTGGGCCTCTTGCTCTCCCTGCTGCCCTGAGGCTGCTGGGCCAAAGAGGTCTTGGGCATCCAGCCCCTTGCTGGTCCCTTCCCTCTGACGAGGCCCTCTGAGCTCCAGCACCTTGCAGTGTGGAGACAGCCCCTGCCAGCAACCTCCTCTCCAAGGAGGCCTCAACTGAGGCCTAGGCCCAGGGGAAAGGCACCAGCGGGGATGAGCCTGGGGAGGCGCCCGGCCATGTCTGGACCCAGTCCCCGCAGCCTGCCCCTTGGTGGGGCAGTACCCCCGGAGGCCAGGAGGTTCTGGGCAAGGCTGCCAGGGGCAGGGACACTGCTGGGTCCTGCCCCTGGCCTGTGGGGCGTCTGAGCACAACCGGCACTCTCCCGCTGGAAGACCTCCCCGGCTGCCTCCAAAGGCCGGTTTGCAAGCACTCCCGCCCGCTGTTCCCGCCAGGCACGCACAATGCTCCCAAGCCCGGGAGAAAAGCGCTTCGGGGTGGTGCTCTCTCCGGGCCCTTGCCCCTGAGCCTGGGGGACAGGCAGGGGGAACACACTCCCAGGCCAAGGCAGAACGACATGCACACGTCTGTTCCTGCCCCCTACACCGGCAGAGAGTTCGGGGGAGCCAGAGACTGCCAGGCTGCTGCTGGGCTGGCTGCCTGTGTGGGACGGGGTAGAGCCGACCTAGGGGCAAGTTGGGCCTCTTGCTCTCCCTGCTGCCCTGAGGCTGCTGGGTCAAAGAGGTCTTGGGCATCCAGCCCTTTGCTGGTCCTTTCCCTCTGACGAGGCCCTCTGAGCTCCAGCACCTTGCAGTGTGCAGACAGCCCCTGCCGGCAACCTCCTCTCCAAGGAGGCCTCAACCGAGGCCTAGGCCCAGGGGAAAGGCACCAGCGGGGATGAGCCTGGGGAGGCGCCCGGGCATGTCTGGACCCAGTCCCCGCAGCCTGCCCCTTGGTGGGGTAGTACCCCCGGAGGCCAGGAAGGTCTGGGCAAGGCTGCCAGAGGCAGGGACACTGCTGGGTCCTGCCCCTGGCCTGTGGGGCCTCTGAGAACAACTGGCACTCTCCCGCTGGAAGACCTCCCCGGCTGCCTCCAAAGGCTGGTTTGCAAGCACTCAATCCCGCTGTTCACGCCAGCTGCGCACAATGCTCCCAAGCCCGGGAGAAAAGCATTTTGGGGTGGTGCTCACTCCGGGCTTTGGAAGACCTCCCCGGCTGCCTCCAAGGCCGGTTTGCAAGCACTTCTGCCTGCTGTTCCCGCCACCCGCGCACAATGCTCCCAAGCCCGGGAGAAAAGCGTTTCGGGGTGGTGTTCTCTCTGGACCCAAGAAAGACCTCCCGGGCTGCCCCCAAATGCCGGTTTGCAAGCACTCCCACTCACTGTTCCCGCCATCCGTGCAAATGCTCCAAGCCCAGGAGAAAAGCCCTTCAGGGTGGTGCTCTCTCCCGGCCCTTGGAAGACCTCCCCGGCTGCCTCCAAAGGCTGGATTTCAAGTACTCCCTCCCGCTGTCCCGCCAGCCGCACACAATGCTCCCAATCACGGGAGAAAAGCGCTTCGGGGTGGTGCTCTCTACGGGCCCTTGGAAGACCTCCCCGTTTGTCTCCAAAGGCCGGTTTGCAAGCACTCATGCCCGCTGTTCCCGCCAGCCGCGCACAATGCTCCCAAGCCTAGGAGAAAAGCGCTTCGGGGTGGTGCTCTCTCCCGGCCCTTGGAAGACCTCCCCGGCTGCCTCCAAAGGCCGGTTTGCAAGCACTCAATCCCGCTGTTCCCGCCAGCCGCGCACAATGCTCCCAAGCCCGGGAGAAAAGCGCTTCGGGGTGGTGCTCTCTCCCGGCCCTTGGAAGACCTCCCCGGCTGCCTCCAAAGGCTGGTTTTCAAGAACTCCCTCCCGCTGACCCGCCAGCCGCACACAATGCTCCCAAGCCCGGGAGAAAAGCATTTTGAGGTGGTCTCTCTCCGGGCCCTTGGAAGACTCCCCGGCTGCCTCTAAAGGCCGGTTTGCAAGCACTCATGTCCTCTGTTCCCGACAGCCGCGAACAATGCTCCCAATTCCGTGAGAAAAGTGCTTCGGGATGGTGCTCTCTCCGGGCCCTTGGAAGACCTCCCAAGCTGCCTCCAAAGGCCGGTTTGCAAGCACTCCCGCCCGCTGTTCCCGCCAGCCTCGCACAATGCTCCCAAGACCGGGAGAAAAGCGCTTCGGGGTGGTGTTCTCTCCGTGCCAATGGAGGACCTCCCTGGCTGCCCCCAAAGGCCGGTTTGCAAGCACTCCCACTCGCTGTTCCCGCCAGCCACGCACAATCCTCCAAAACCCCGGAGAAAAGCGCTTCGGGGTGGTGTTCTCTCCGTGCCCATGGAAGACCTCCCGGGGTGCCCCCAAAGGCCGGTTTGCAAGCACTCCCACTCGCTGTTCCCGCCATCCGCGCACAATGCTCCCAAGCCCGGGAGAAAAGCATTTTGGGGTGGTGCTCACACCGGGCCCTGGAAGACCTCCCCGGCTGCCTCCAAAGGACGGTTTTCAAGCACTCCTGCCTGCTGTTCCCGCCACACGCGCACAATAATCCCAAGCCCGGGAGAAAAGCGCTTCGGGGTGGTGCTCTCTACAGGCCCTGGGAAGACCTCCCGGGCTGCCTCCAAAGGCCGGTTTGCAAGGACTCCTTCCTGCTGTTCACGCCAGCTGCGCACAATGCTCCCAAGCCCGGGAGAAAAGCATTTTGGGGTGGTGCTCACTCCGGGCTTTGGAAGACCTCCCCGGCTGCCTCCAAGGTCGGTTTGCAAGCACTCCTGCCTGCTGTTCCCGCCACCCGCGCACAATAATCCCAAGCCGGGGAGAAAAGCGCTTCGGTGTGGTGCTCTCTCCGGGCCCTTGCCCATGAGCCTGGGGGCAAGGCAGGGAGAACACACTCCCAGGCCAAGGCAGAACCACATGCCCACATCTGTTCCTGTCCCCTGCACCGGCAGAGAGCTTGGGGGAGCCAGAGACTGTCAGGCAGCTGCTGGGTTAGCCGCCTGTGTGGGAAGGGGCAGAGCCGACCTAGGGGCAAGTTGGGCCTCTTGCTCTCCCTGCTGCCCTGAGGCTGCTGGGCCAAAGATGTCTTGGGCATCCAGCCCTTTCCTGTCCCTTCTCTCTGACGAGGCTCTCTGAGCTGCAGCACCTTGCAGTGTGGAGACAGCCCCTGCCAGCAACCTCCTCTCCAAGGAGGCCTCAACCGAGGCCTAGGCCCAGGGGAAAGGCACCAGCGGGGATGAGCCAGTGGAGGCGCACGGGCATATCAGGACCCAGTCCCCGCAGCCTGCCCCTTGGTGGGGCAGTACCCCCGGAGGCCAGGAAGGTCTGGGCAAGGCTGGCCAGGGGCAGGGTCCCTGCTGGGTCCTGCCCCTGGCCTGTGGGGCCTCTGAGCACAACCGGCCCACTCCCACTGGAAGACCTCCCCGGCTGCCTTCAAAGGCGGGTTTGCCAACACTCCCGCCCGCTGTTCCCGCCAGGCACGCACAACGCTCCCAAGGCCAGGAGAAAAGCGCTTCGGGGTGTTGCTCTCTCCGGGCCTTTGCCCTTGAGCCTGGGGTCCAGGCAGTGGGTCCACACTCCCAGACCAAGGCAGAACCACATGCACACGTCTGTTCCTGACCCCTGAACCGGCAGAGAGCTCGGGGGAGCCAGAGTCTATCAGGCAGCTGCTGGGTTGGCTGCCTGTGTGGGAAGGGGCAGAGCCGACCTAGGGGCAAGTTGGGCCTCTTGCTCTCCCTGCTGCCCTGAGGCTGCTGGGCCAAAGAGGTCTTGGGCATCCAGCCCCTTGCTGGTCCCTTCCCGCTGACGAGGCCCTCTGAGCTCCAGCACCTTGCAGTGTGGAGACAGCCCCTGCCAGCAACCTCCTCTCCAAGGAGGCATCAACCGAGGCCTATGCCCAGGGGAAAGGCACCAGCGGGGATGAGCCAGGGGAGGCGCCCAGGCATGTCTGGACCCAGTCCCTGCAGCCTGCCCCTTGGTGGGGCAGTACCCCCGGAGGCCAGGAAGGTCTGGGCAAGGCTGGCCAGGGGCAGGGGACCTGCTGGGTCCTGCCCCTGGCCTGTGAGGCCTCTGAGCACAACCGGCCCTCTCCCACTGGAAAACCTCCACGGCTGCCTCCAAAGTCCTGTTTGCAAACACTCCCGCCCACTGTTCCCAGCAGGCTCGCACAACGCTCCCAAGCCCGGGAGAAAAGCGCTTCGGGGTGGTGCTCTCTCCGGGCCCTTGCCCCTGAGCCTGGGGGCAAGGCAGGGGGAATACACTCCCAGGCCAAGGCAGAACCACATGCCCACGTCTGTTCCTGTCCCCTGCACCGGCAGAGAGCTTGGGGGAGCCAGAGTCTGTCAGGCAGCTGCTGAGTTGGCCGCCTGTGTGGGAAGGGGCAGAGCCGCCCTAGGGGCAAGTTGGGCCTCTTGCTCTCCCTGCTGCCCTGAGGCTGCTGGGCCAAAGAGGTCTTGGGCATCCAGCCCCTTGCTGGTCCCTTCCCTCTGACGAGGCCCTCTGAGCTCCAGCACCTTGCAGTGTGGAGACAGCCCCTGCCAGCAACCTCCTCTCCAAGGACGCCTCAACCGAGGCCTAGGCCCAGGGGAAAGGCACCAGCAGGGATGAGCCTGGGGAGGCGCCCGGGCATGTCTGGACCCAGGCCCCGCAGCCTGCCCCTTGGTGGGGCAGTACCCCCGGAGGCCAGGAAGGTCTGGGCAAGGCTGGCCAGGGGCAGGGGCCCTGCTGCGTCCTGCCCCTGGCCTGTGGGGCCTCTGAGCACAACCGGCCCTCTCCCACTGGAAGACCTCCCCGGCTGCCTCCAAAGGCCGGTTTGCAAGCGCTCCCGCCCACTGTTCCCAGCAGGCGTGCACAATGCTCCCAAGCCCGGGAGAAAAGCGCTTCAGGGTGGTGCTCTTTCCGGGCCCTTGCCCCTGAGCCTGGGGGCAAGGCAGGGTGTCCACACTCCCAGGAGAAGGCAGAACCACATGCACACGTCTGATCTGCCCCCTGCACCGGCAGAGAGCTCGGGGGAGCCAGAGTCTGTCAGGCAGCTGCTGGGCTGGCCGCCTGTGTGGGAAGGGGCAGAGCCGACCTAGGGGCAAGTTGGGCCTCTTGCTCTCCCTGCTGCCCTGAGGCTGCTGGGCCAAAGAGGTCTTGGGCATCCAGCCCCTTGCTGTTCCCTTCCCGCTGACGAGGCCTTCTGAGCTCCAGCACCTTGCAGTGTGGAGACAGCCCCTGCCAGCAACCTCCTCTCCAAGGAGGCCTCAACTGAGGCCTAGGCCCAGGGGAAAGGCACCAGCGGGGATGAGCCTGGGGAGGCGCCCGGCCATGTCTGGACCCAGTCCCCGCAGCCTGCCCCTTGGTGGGGCAGTACCCCCGGAGGCCAGGAGGTTCTGGGCAAGGCTGCCAGGGGCAGGGACACTGCTGGGTCCTGCCCCTGGCCTGTGGGGCGTCTGAGCACAACCGGCACTCTCCCGCTGGAAGACCTCCCCGGCTGCCTCCAAAGGCCGGTTTGCAAGCACTCCCGCCCGCTGTTCCCGCCAGGCACGCACAATGCTCCCAAGCCCAGGAGAAAAGCGCTTCGGGGTGGTGCTCTCTCCGGGCCCTTGCCCCTGAGCCTGGGGGACAGGCAGGGGGAACACACTCCCAGGCCAAGGCAGAACGACATGCACACGTCTGTTCCTGCCCCCTACACCGGCAGAGAGTTCGGGGGAGCCAGAGACTGCCAGGCTGCTACTGGGCTGGCCGCCTGTGTGGGAAGGGGCAGAGCCGACCTAGGGGCAAGTTGGGCCTCTTGCTCTCCCTGCTTCCCTGAGGCTGCTGGGCCAAAGAGGTCTTGGGCATCCAGCCCCTTGCTGGTCCCTTCCCTCTGACGAGGCCCTCTGAGCTCCAGCACCTTGCAGTGTGGAGACAGACCCTGCCAGCAACCTCCTCTCCAAGGAGGCCTCAACCGAGGCCTAGGCCCAGGGGAAAGGCACCAGCGGGGATGAGCCAGTGGAGGGGCCCGGGCATGTCTGGACCCAGCCCCACAGCCTGCCCCTTGGTGGGGCAGTACCCCCGGAGGCCAGGAAGGTCTGGGCAAGGCTGGCCAGGGGCAGGGTCCCTGCTGGGTCCTGCCCCTGGCCTGTGGGGCCTCTGAGCACAACCGGCCCTCTCCCACTGGAAGACCTCCCCGGCTGCCTTCAAAGGCGGGTTTGCCAACACTCCCGCCCGCTGTTCCCGCCAGGCACGCACAACGCTCCCAAGGCCAGGAGAAAAGCGCTTCGGGGTGTTGCTCTCTCCGGGCCCTTGCCCCTGAGCCTGGGGTCCAGGCAGTGGGTCCACACTCCCAGACCAAGGCAGAACCACATGCACACGTCTGTTCCTGACCCCTG
Organism: Dama dama; assembly: GCF_033118175.1. Classification (NCBI taxonomy): domain Eukaryota; kingdom Metazoa; phylum Chordata; class Mammalia; order Artiodactyla; family Cervidae; genus Dama; species Dama dama. The sequence continues at coordinate 248,227 of NW_026870886.1, forward strand.
AACCGGCAGAGAGCTCGGGGGAGCCAGAGTCTATCAGGCAGCTGCTGGGTTGGCTGCCTGTGTGGGAAGGGGCAGAGCCGACCTAGGGGCAAGTTGGGCCTCTTGCTCTCCCTGCTGCCCTGAGGCTGCTGGGCCAAAGAGGTCTTGGGCATCCAGCCCCTTGCTGGTCCCTTCCCGCTGACGAGGCCCTCTGAGCTCCAGCACCTTGCAGTGTGGAGACAGCCCCTGCCAGCAACCTCCTCTCCAAGGAGGCATCAACCGAGGCCTATGCCCAGGGGAAAGGCACCAGCGGGGATGAGCCTGGGGAGGCGCCCAGGCATGTCTGGACCCAGTCCCCGCAGCCTGCCCCTTGGTGGGGCAGTACCCCCGGAGGCCAGGAAGGTCTGGGCAAGGCTGGCCAGGGGCAGGGGACCTGCTGGGTCCTGCCCCTGGCCTGTGAGGCCTCTGAGCACAACCGGCCCTCTCCCACTGGAAGACCTCCACGGCTGCCTCCAAAGTCCTGTTTGCAAACACTCCCGCCCGCTGTTCACGCCAGGCTCGCACAATGCTCCCAAGCCCGGGAGAAAAGTGCTTCGGGGTGGTGCTCTCTCCGGGCCCTTGCCCCTGAGCCTGGGGGCAAGGCAGGGGGAACACACTCCCAGGCCAAGGCAGAACCACATGCCCACGTCTGTTCCTGTCCCCTGCACCGGCAGAGAGCTTGGGGGAGCCAGAGTCTGTCAGGCAGCTGCTGAGTTGGCCGCCTGTGTGGGAAGGGGCAGAGCCGCCCTAGGGGCAAGTTGGGCCTCTTGCTCTCCCTGCTGCCCTGAGGCTGCTGGGCCAAAGACGTCTTGGGCATCCAGCCCCTTACTGGTCCCTTCCCTCTGACGAGGCCCTCTGAGCTCCAGCACCTTGCAGTGTGGAGACAGCCCCTGCCAGCAACCTCCTCTCCAAGGAGGCCTCAACCGAGGCCTAGGCCCAGGGGAAAGGCACCAGCGGGGATGAGCCTGGGGAGGCGCCCGGGCATGTCTGGACCCAGTCCCCGCAGCCTGCCCCTTGGTGGGGCAGTACCCCCGGAGGCCAGGAAGGTCTGGGCAAGGCTGGCCAGGGGCAGGGGCCCTGCTGCGTCCTGCCCCTGGCCTGTGGGGCCTCTGAGCACAACCGGCCCTCTCCCACTGGAAGACCTCCCCGGCTGCCTCCAAAGGCCGGTTTGCAAGCGCTCCCGCCCACTGTTCCCAGCAGGCGTGCACAATGCTCCCAAGCCCGGGAGAAAAGCGCTTCAGGGTGGTGCTCTCTCCGGGCCCTTGCCCCTGAGCCTGGGGGCAAGGCAGGGTGTCCACACTCCCAGGACAAGGCAGAACCACATGCACACGTCTGATCTGCCCCCTGCACCGGCAGAGAGCTCGGGGGAGCCAGAGTCTGTCAGGCAGCTGCTGGGCTGGCCGCCTGTGTGGGAAGGGGCAGAGCCGACCTAGGGGCAAGTTGGGCCTCTTGCTCTCCCTGCTGCCCTGAGGCTGCTGGGCCAAAGAGGTCTGGGCATCCAGCCCCTTGCTGGTCCCTTCCCTCGGACGAGGCCCTCTGAGCTCCAGCACCTTGCAGTGTGGAGACAGCCCCTGCCAGCAACCTCCTCTCCAAGGAGTCCTCAACCGAGGCCTAGGGCCAGGGGAAAGGCACCAGCGGGGATGAGCCTGGGGAGGCGCCCGGGCATGTCTGGACCCAGTCCCCGCAGCCTGCCCCTTGGTGGGGCAGTACCCCCGGAGGCCAGGAAGGTCTGGGCAATGCTGCCAGGGGCAGGGACACTGCTGGGTCCTGCCCCTGGCCTGTGGGGCGTCTGAGCACAACCGGCACTCTCCCGCTGGAAGACCTCCCCGTCTGCCTCGAAAGGCCGGTTTGCAAGCACTCCCGCCCGCTGTTCCCGCCAGGCACGCACAATGCTCCCAAGCCCGGGAGAAAAGCGCTTCGGGGTGGTGCTCTCACCGGGCCCTTGCCCCTGAGCCTGGGGGCCAGGCAGGGGGAACACACTCCCAGGCCAAGGCAGAACGACATGCACACGTCTGTTCCTGCCCCCTACACCGGCAGAGAGCTCGGGGGAGCCAGAGACTGCCAGGCTGCTGCTGGGCTGGCCGCCTGTGTGGGACGGGGCAGAGCCGACCTAGGGGCAAGTTGGGCCTCTTGCTCTCCCTGCTGCCCTGAGGCTGCTGGGTCAAAGAGGTCTTGGGCATCCAGCCCTTTGCTGGTCCCTTCCCTCTGACGAGGCCCTCTGATCTCCAGCACCTTGCAGTGTGGAGAGAGCCCCTGCCAGCAACCTCCTGTCCAAGGAGGCCTCAACCGAGGCCTAGGCCCAGGGGAAAGGCACCAGCGGGGATGAGCCTGGGGAGGCGCCCGGGGATGTCTGGACCCAGTCCCCGCAGCCTGCCCCTTGGTGGGGCAGTACCCCCGGAGGCCAGGAAGGTCTGGGCAAGGCTGGCCAGGGTCAGGGGCACTGCTGGGTCCTGCCCCTGGCCTGTGGGGCCTCTGAGCACAACCAGCCCTCTCCCACTGGAAGACCTCCCCGGCTGCCTCCAAAGTCCTGTTTGCTAACACTCCCGCCCGCTGTTCACGCCAGGCTCGCACAATGCTCCCAAGCCCGGGAGAAAAGCACATTGGGGTGGTTCTCTCTCCGGGCCCTTGCCCCTGAGCCTGGGGGCAAGGCACGGGGAACACACTCCCTGGCCAAGGCAGAACCACATGCCCACGTCTGTTCCTGTCCCCTGCACCGGCAGAGAGCTTGGGGGAGCCAGAGTCTGGCAGGCAGCTGCTGGGTTGGCCGCCTGTGTGGGAAGGGGCAGAGCCGACCGAGGGGCAAGTTGGGCCTCTTGCTCTCCCTGCTGCCCTGAGGCTGCTGGGCCAAAGACGTCTTGGGCATCCAGCCCCTTACTGGTCCCTTCCCTCTGACGAGGCCCTCTGAGCTCCAGCACCTTGCAGTGTGGAGACAGCCCCTGCAGCAACCTCCTCTCCAAGGAGGCCTCAACCGAGGCCTAGGCCCAGGGGAAAGGCACCAGCGGGGATGAGCCAGGGGAGGCGCCCGAGCATGTCTGGACCCAGTCCCCGCAGCCTGCCCCTTGGTGGGGCAGTACCCCCGGAGGCCAGGAAGGTCTGGGCAAGGCTGGCCAGGGGCAGGGGCCCTGCTGCGTCCTGCCCCTGGCCTGTGGGGCCTCTGAGCACAACCGGCCCTCTCCCACTGGAAGACCTCCCCGGCTGCCTCCAAAGGCCGGTTTGCAAGCGCTCCCGCCCACTGTTCCCAGCAGGCGTGCACAATGCTCCCAAGCCCGGGAGAAAAGCGCTTCAGGGTGGTGCTCTCTCCGGGCACTTGCCCCTGAGCCTGGGGGCAAGGCAGGGGGTCCACACTCCCAGGCCAAGGCAGAACCACATGCACACGTCTGTTCCTGCCCCCTGCACCGGCAGAGAGCTCGGGGGAGCCAGAGTCTGTCAGGCAGCTGCTGGGCTGGCCGCCTGTGTGGGAAGTGGCAGAGCCGACCTAGGGGCAAGTTGGGCCTCTTGCCCTCCCTGCTGACCTGAGGCTGCTGGGCCAAAGAGGTCTTGGGCATCCAACCCCTTGCTGGTCCCTTCCCTCTGACGAGGCCCTCTGAGCTCCAGCACCTTGCAGTGTGGAGACAGCCCCTGCCAGCAACCTCCTCTCCAAGGAGGCCTAAACCGAGGCCTAGGCACAGGGGAAAAGCACCAGCGGGGATGAGCCTGGGGAGGCGCCCGGGCATGTATGGACCCAGTCCCCGCAGCCTGCCCCTTGGTGGGGCAGTACCCCCGGAGGCGAGGAAGGTCTGGGAAAGGCTGGCCATGGGCAGGGGCCCTGCTGGGTCCTGCCCCTGGCCTGTGGGGCCTCTGAGCACAACCGGCCCTCTCCCACTGGAAGACGTCCCCGGCTGCCTCCAAAGGCCGGTTTGCAAGCACTCCCGCCCACTGTTCCAACCAAGGGCGCACAACGCTCCCAAGCCCGGGAGAAAATCGCCTCGGGGTGGTGCTCTCTCCGGGCCCTTTCCCCTGAGCCTGGGGGCCAGGCAGGGTGTCCACACTCCCAGACCAACGCAGAACCACATGCCCACGTCTGTTCCTGACCCTTGCACCGGCAGAGAGCTCGGGGGAGCCAGAGTCTGTCAGGCAGCTGCTGGGCTGGCCGCCTGTGTGGGAAGGGGCAGAGCCGACCTAGGGGCAAGTTGGGCCTCTTCCTCTCCCTGCTGCCCTGAGGCTGCTGGGCCAAAGAGGTCTTGGGCATCCAGCCCCTTGCTGGTCCCTTCCCTCTGACGAGGCCCTCTGAGCTCCAGCACCTTGCAGTGTGGAGACAGCCCCTGCCAGCAACCTCCTCTCCAAGGAGGCCTCAACCGAGGCCTAGGCCCAGGGGAAAGGCACCAGCGGGGATGAGCCTGGGGAGGCGCCCGGCCATGTCTGGACCCAGTCCCCGCAGCCTGCCCCTTGGTGGGGCAGTACCCCCGGAGGCCAGGAGGGTCTGGGCAAGGCTGCCAGGGGCAGGGACACTGCTGGGTCCTGCCCCTGGCCTGTGGGGCGTCTGAGCACAACCGGCACTCTCCCGCTGGAAGACCTCCCCGGCTGCCTCCAAAGGCCGGTTTGCAAGCACTCCCGCCCGCTGTTCCCGCCAGGCACGCACAATGCTCCCAAGCCCGGGAGAAAAGCGCTTCGGGGTGGTGCTCTCTCCGGGCCCTTGCCCCTGAGCCTGGGGGACAGGCAGGGGGAACACACTCCCAGGCCAAGGCAGAACGACATGCACACGTCTGTTCCTGCCCCCTACACCGGCAGAGAGTTCGGGGGAGCCAGAGACTGCCAGGCTGCTGCTGGGCTGGCTGCCTGTGTGGGACGGGGTAATGCCGACCTAGGGGCAAGTTGGGCCTCTTGCTCTCCCTGCTGCCCTGAGGCTGCTGGGTCAAAGAGGTCTTGGGCATCCAGCCCTTTGCTGGTCCTTTCCCTCTGACGAGGCCCTCTGAGCTCCAGCACCTTGCAGTGTGCAGACAGCCCCTGCCGGCAACCTCCTCTCCAAGGAGGCCTCAACCGAGGCCTAGGCCCAGGGGAAAGGCACCAGCGGGGATGAGCCTGGGGAGGCGCCCGGGCATGTCTGGACCCAGGCCCCGCAGCCTGCCCCTTGGTGGGGCAGTACCCCCGGAGGCCAGGAAGGTCTGGGCAAGGCTGCCAGATGCAGGGACACTGCTGGGTCCTGCCCCTGGCCTGTGGGGCCTCTGAGAACAACTGGCACTCTCCCGCTGGAAGACCTCCCCGGCTGCCTCCAAAGGCTGGATTGCAAGCACTCAATCCCGCTGTTCACGCCAGCTGCGCACAATGCTCCCAAGCCCGGGAGAAAAGCATTTTGGGGTGGTGCTCACTCCGGGCTTTGGAAGACCTCCCCGGCTGCCTCCAAGGCCGGTTTGCAAGCACTTCTGCCTGCTGTTCCCGCCACCCGCGCACAATGCTCCCAAGCCCGGGAGAAAAGCGTTTCGGGGTGGTGTTCTCTCTGGGCCCAAGAAAGACCTCCCGGGCTGCCCCCAAATGCCGGTTTGCAAGCACTCCCACTCGCTGTTCCCGCCATCCGTGCAAATGCTCCAAGCCCAGGAGAAAAGCCCTTCAGGGTGGTGCTCTCTCCCGGCCCTTGGAAGACCTCCCCGGCTGCCTCCAAAGGCTGGATTTCAAGTACTCCCTCCCGCTGTCCCGCCAGCCGCACACAATGCTCCCAATCACGGGAGAAAAGCGCTTCGGGGTGGTGCTCTCTACGGGCCCTTGGAAGACCTCCCCGTTTGTCTCCAAAGGCCGGTTTGCAAGCACTCATGCCCGCTGTTCCCGCCAGCCGCGCACAATGCTCCCAAGCCTAGGAGAAAAGCGCTTCGGGGTGGTGCTCTCTCCCGGCCCTTGGAAGACCTCCCCGGCTGCCTCCAAAGGCCAGTTTGCAAGCACTCAATCCCGCTGTTCCCGCCAGCCGCGCACAATGCTCCCAAGCCCGGGAGAAAAGCGCTTCGGGGTGGTGCTCTCTCCTGGCCCTTGGAAGACCTCCCCGGCTGCCTCCAAAGGCTGGTTTTCGAGAACTCCCTCCCGCTGACCCGCCAGCCGCACACAATGCTCCCAAGCCCGGGAGAAAAGCATTTTGGGGTGGTCTCTCTCCGGGCCCTTGGAAGACTCCCCGGCTGCCTCTAAAGGCCGGTTTGCAAGCACTCATGTCCTCTGTTCCCGACAGCCGCGAACAATGCTCCCAATTCCGTGAGAAAAGTGCTTCGGGATGGTGCTCTCTCCGGGCCCTTGGAAGACCTCCCAAGCTGCCTCCAAAGGCCGGTTTGCAAGCACTCCCGCCCGCTGTTCCCGCCAGCCTCGCACAATGCTCCCAAGACCGGGAGAAAAGCGCTTCGGGGTGGTGTTCTCTCCGTGCCAATGGAGGACCTCCCTGGCTGCCCCCAAAGGCCGGTTTGCAAGCACTCCCACTCGCTGTTCCCGCCAGCCACGCACAATCCTCCAAAACCCCGGAGAAAAGCGCTTCGGGGTGGTGTTCTCTCCGTGCCCATGGAAGACCTCCCGGGGTGCCCCCAAAGGCCGGTTTGCAAGCACTCCCACTCGCTGTTCCCGCCATCCGCGCACAATGCTCCCAAGCCCGGGAGAAAAGCATTTTGGGGTGGTGCTCACACCGGGCCCTGGAAGACCTCCCCGGCTGCCTCCAAAGGACGGTTTTCAAGCACTCCTGCCTGCTGTTCCCGCCACCCGCACACAATGCTCCCAAGCCCGGGAGAAAAGCGCTTCGGGGTGGTGCTCTCTACAGGCCCTTGGAAGACCTCCCCGGCTGCCTCCAAAGGCCGGTTTGCAAGGACTCCTTCCTGCTGTTCCCGCCATCCGCGCACAATGCTCCCAAGCCCGGGAGAAAAGCATTTTGGGGTGGTGCTCACACCGGGCCCTGGAAGACCTCCCCGGCTGCCTCCAAAGGACGGTTTTCAAGCACTCCTGCCTGCTGTTCCCGCCACCCGCGCAGAATGCTCCCAAGCGCGGGAGAAAAGCGCTTCGGGGTGGTGCTCTCTACAGGCCCTTGGAAGACCTCCCCGGCTGCCTCCAAAGGCCGGTTTGCAAGGACTCCTTCCTGCTGTTCCCGCCAGCCACGCACAATGCTCCCAAGCCCGGGAGAGAAGCATTTTGGGGTGGTGCTCTCTACAGGCCCTTGGAAGACCTCCCCGGCTGCCTCCAGTGGCCAGTTTGCAAGCACTCATGCCCGCTGTTCCCACCAGCCGCGCACAATGCTCCCAAGCCCGGGAGAAAAGCTTTTTGGGGTGGTGCTCACACCGGGCCCTTGGAAGACCTCCCCGGCTGCCTGCAAAGGCCGGTTTTCAAGCACTCCTGCCTGCTGTTCCCGCCACCCGCGCACAATACTCCCAAGCCCGGGAGAAAAGCGCTTCGGGGTGGTGCTCTCTACAGGCCCTTGGAAGACCTCCCCCGCTGCCTCCAAAGGCCGGTTTGCAAGGACTCCTTCCTGCTGTTCCCGCCAGCCACGCACAATGCTCCCAAGCCCGGGAGAAAAGTGCTTCGGGGTGGTGATCTCTCCGGGCCCTTGGAAGTCGTCCCCGGCTGCCTCCAAAGGCCGGTTTGCAAGCACTCATGCCCGTTGTTCCCACCAGCCGCGCACAATGCTCCCAAGCCCGGGAGAAAAGCATTTTGGGGTGGTGCTCACTCCGGGCCCTTGGAAGACCTCCCCGGCTGCCTCCAAAGGCCAGTTTGCAAGCAGTCCTGCCTGCTGTTCCCGCCAGCCGCGCACAATGCTCCCAAGCCCGGGAGAAGAGCGCTTCGGGGTGGTGCTCTCTCCGGGCCCTTGGAAGACGTCCCCGGCTGCCTCCAAAGGCCGGTTTGCAAGCACTCATGCCCGTTGTTCCCACCAGCCGCGCACAATGCTCCCAAGCCCGGGAGAAAAGCGCTTCAGGGTGGTGCTCTCTCCGGGCCCTTGGAAGACCTCCCCGGCTGCCTCCAAAGGCCAGTTTGCAAGCAGTCCTGCCTGCTGTTCCCGCCAGCCGCGCACAATGTTCCCAAGCCCGGGAGAAAAGCGCTTCGGGGTGGTGCTCTCTCCGGGCACTTTCAAGACCTCCCCGGCTGCCCCCAAAGGCCGGTTTGTAAGTACTCATTCCCGCTGCTTCCGCCATCCACGCACAATGCTCCCAAGCCCGGGAGAAAAGCATTTTGGGGTGGTGCTCTCTCCGGGCCCTTGGAAGACCTCCCGGGCTGCCTCCAAAGGCCGGTTTGCAAGCATTCATGTCCGTTGTTCCCGACAGCCGCGCACAATGCTCCCAAGCCCGAGAGAAAAGCATTTTGGGGTGGTGATCAGTCCGGCCCTTGGAAGACCTCCCCGGCTGCCTCCAAAGGACAGTTTGCAAGCACTCATGCCCGCTGTTCCCGCCAGCCACGCACAATGCTCCCAAGACCGTGAGAAAAGCGCTTCGGGGTGGTGTTCTCTCAGGGACCATGGAGGACCTCACCGGCTGCCCCCAAAGGCCGGTTTGCAAGCATTCCCACTCGCTGTTCCCGCCAGGCACACACAATGTTCCAAAACCCCGGAGAAAAGCGCTTCGGGGTGGTGCTCTCTCCGCGCCCTTGGAAGACTTCTCTGGCTGCCGCCAAAGGCCGGTTTGCAAGAATTCCCTCCCGCTGTCACACCAGCCGCACACAATGCTCCAAAACCCGAGAGAAAAGCGCTTCGAGGTGGTGCTCTCTCCAGGCCCTTGGAAGACCTCCCCGGCTGCCTCCAAAGGCCGGTTTGCAAGCACTCCTGCCTGCTGTTCCCGCCACGCGCGCACAATGCTCCCAAGCCCGGAAGAAAAGCATTTTGGGGTAGTGCTCTCTCCGGGCCCTTGGAAGACCTCCCGGGCTGCCTCCAAAGGCCGGTTTGCAAGCACTCATGTCCGCTGTTCCCGACAGCCGCGCACAATGCTCCCAAGCCCGGGAGAAAAGCATTTTGGGATGGTGATCAGTCCGGGCCCTTGGAAGACCTCCCCGGCTGCCTCCAAAGGACAGTTTGCAAGAACTCATGCCCGCTGTTCCCGCCAGGCACGCACAATGCTCCCAAGCCCGGGAGAAAAGCGCTTCGGGGTGGTGCTCTCACCGGGCCCTTGCCCCTGAGCCTGGGGGCAATGCAGGGGGAACACACTCCCAGGCCAAGGCAGAACCACATGCAAACGTCTGTTCCTGGTCCCTGCATCGGCAGAGAGCTCGGGGGAGCCAGAGTATGCCAGGCAGCTGCTGGGTTGGCGGCCTGTGTGGAAAGGGGCAGAGCCGACCTAGGGGCAAGTTGGGCCTCTTGCTCTCCCTGCTGCCCTGAGGCTGCTGGGCCAAAGAGGTCTTGGGCATCCAGCCCCTTGCTGGTCCCTTCCCTCTGACGAGGCCCTCTGTGCTCCAGCACCTTGCAGTGTGGAGACAGCCCCTGCCAGCAACCTCCTCTCCAAGGAGGCCTCAACCGAGGCCTAGGCCCAGGGGAAAGGCACCAGCGGGGATGAGCCTGGGGAGGCGCCCGGGCATGTCTGGACCCAGTCCCCGCAGCCTGCCCCTTGGTGGGGCAGTACCCCCGGAGGCCAGGAAGGTCTGGGCAAGGCTGAGAGGGGCAGGGACACTGCTGGGTCCTGCCCCTGGCCTGTGGGGCGTCTGAGCACAACCGGCACCCTCCCGCTGGAAGACCTCCCCGTCTGCCTCCAAAGGCCTGTTTGCAAGCACTCCCACCCGCTGTTCCCGCCAGGCACGCACAATGCTCCCAAGCCCGGGAGAAAAGTGCTTCGGGGTGGTGCTCTCCTCGGGCCCTTGCCCCTGAGCCTGGGGGCCAGGCAGGTGGAACACACTCCCAGGCCAAGGGAGAACGACATGCACACGTCTGTTCCTGCCCCCTACACCGGCAGAGAGCTCGGGGGAGCCAGAGACTCTCAGGCAGCTGCTGGGCTGGCCGCCTGTGTGGGAAGTGGCAGAGCCGACCTAGGGGCAAGTTGGGCCTCTGCTCTCCCTGCTGCCCTGAGGCTGCTGGGCCAAAGAGGTCTTGGGCATCCAGCCCCTTGCTGGTCCCTTCCCTCTGACGAGGCCCTCTGAGCTCCAGCACCTTGCAGTGTGGAGACAGCCCCTGCCAGCAACCTCCTCTCCAAGGAGGCCTAAACCGAGGCCTAGCCCCAGGGGAAAGGCACCAGCGGGGAAGAGCCTGGGGAGGCGCCCGGGCATGTCTGGACCCAGTCCCCGCAGCCTGCCCCTTGGTGGGGCTGTAACCCCGGAGGCAGGAAGGTCTGGGCAAGGCTGGCCAGGGGCAGGGGCCCTGCTGGGCCCTTCCCCTGGCCTGTGGGGCCTCTGAGCACAACCGGCCCTCTCCCACTGGAAGACCTCCCCGGCTGCCTCCAAAGGCCGGTTTGCAAGCACTCCCGCCCACTGTTCCCATCAAGCGCGCACAATGCTCCCAAGCCCGGGAGAAAAGCGCTTCGGGGTGGTGCTCTCTCCGGGCCCTTGCCCCTGAGCCTGGGGGCCAGGCAGGGGGTCCACACTCCCAGGCCAAGGCAGAACCACATGCACACGTCTGTTCCTGACCCCTGCACCGGCAGAGAGCTCGGGGGAGCCAGAGTCTGTCAGGCAGCTGCTGGGCTGGCCGCCTGTGTGGGAAGGGGCAGAGCCGACCTAGGGGCAAGTTGGGCCTCTTCCTCTCCCTGCTGCCCTGAGGCTGCTGGGCCATAGAGGTCTTGGGCATCCAGCCCCTTGCTCGTCCCTTCCCTCTGACGAGGCCCTCTGAGCTCTAGCACCTTGCAGTGTGGAGACAGCCCCTGCCAGCAACCTCCTCTCCAAGGAGGCCTCAACCGAGGCCTAGGCCCAGGGGAAAGGCACCAGCGGGGATGAGCCAGTGGAGGCGCACTGGCATGTCTGGACCCAGTCCCCGCAGCCTGCCCCTTGGTGGGGCAGTACCCCCGGAGGCCAGGAAGGTCTGGGCAAAGCTGCCAGGGGCAGGGACACTGCTGGGCCCTGCCCCTGGCCTGTGGGGCCTCTGAGCACAACCGGCACTCTCCCACTGGAAGACCTGCCCGGCTGCCTCCAAAGGCCGGTTTGCAAGCGCTCCCGCCCACTGTTCCCAGCAGGCGTGTACAATGCTCCCAAGCCCGGGAGAAAAGCGCTTCGGGGTGGTGCTCTCTCCGGGCCCTTGCTCCTGAGCCTGGGGGCAAGGCACGGTGTCCACAATCCCAGGCCAAGTCAGAACCACATGCACACCTCTGATCTGCCCCCTGCACCGGCAAAGAGCTCGGGGGAGCCCGAGTATGTCAGGCAGCTGCTGGGCTAGCCGCCTGTGTGGGAAGGGGCAGAGCCGACCTAGGGGCAAGTTGTGCCTCTTGCTCTCCCTGCTGCCCTGAGGCTGCTGGGCCAAAGAGGTCTTGGGCGTCCAGCCCCTTGCTGGTCCCTTCCCTCTGACGAGGCCCTCTGAGCTCCAGCACCTTGCAGTGTGGAGACAGCCCCTGCCAGCAACCTCCTCTCCAAGAGGCCTAAACCGAGGCCTAGGCCCAGGGGAAAGGCACCAGTGGGGATGAGCCTGGGGAAGCGCCCGGGCATGTCTGGACCCAGTCCCCGCAGCCTGCCCCTTGGTGGGGCAGTACCCCTGAGGCCAGGAAGGTCTGGGAAAGGCTGGCCAGGGGCAGGGGACCTGCTGGGTCCGGCCCCTGGCCTGTGGGGCCTCTGAGCACAACCGGCCCTCTCCCAATGGAAGACCTCCCCGGCTGCCTCCAAAGGCCGGTTTGCAAGCACTCCCGCCCACTCTTCCCACAAAGCACGCACAATGCTCCCAAGCCCGGGAGAAAAGCGCTTCGGGGTGTTGCTCTCTCCGGGCCCTTGCCCCTGAGCCTGGGGTCCAGGCAGTGGGTCCACACTCCCAGACCAAGGCAGAACCACATGCACACGTGTGTTCCTGCCCCCTACACCAGCAGAGAGCTCGGGGGAGCCAGAGACTGCCAGGCTGCTGCTGGGCTGGCTGCCTGTGTGGTACGGGGCAGAGCCGACCTAGGGGCATGTTGGGCCTCTTGCTCTCCCTGCTGCCCTGAGGCTGCTGGGTCAAAGAGGTCTTGGGCATCCAGCGCTTTGCTGGTGCCTTCCCTCTGACGAGGCCCTCTGAGCTCCAGCACCTTGCAGTGTGGAGACAGCCCCTGTCAGCAACCTCCTCTCCAAAGAGTCCTCAACCGAGGCCTACAACCAGGGGAAAGGCACCAGCGGGGATGATCCTGGGGAGGCGCACAGACATGTCTGGACCCAGTCTCCTCAGCCTGCCCCTTGGTGGGGCAGTACCCCCGGAGGCCAGGAAGGTCTGGGCAAGTCTGGCCAGGGGCAGGGGCCCTGCTGGGTCCTGACCCTGGCCTGTGGGGCCTCTGAGCACAACCGGCCCTCTCCCACTGGAAGACCTCCCCGGCTGCCTCCAAAGTCCTGTTTGCAACACTCCCGCCCGCTGTTCACGTCAGGAATGCACAAAGCTCCCAAGCCGGGGAGAAAAGCGCTTCGGTGTGGTGCTCTCTCCGGGCCCTTGCCCATGAGCCTGGGGGCAAGGCAGGGAGAACACACTCCCAGGCCAAGGCAGAACCACATGCCCACATCTGTTCCTGTCCCCTGCACCGGCAGAGAGCTTGGGGGAGCCAGAGTCTGTCAGGCAGCTGCTGGGTTAGCCGCCTGTGTGGGAAGGGGCAGAGCCGACCTAGGGGCAAGTTGGGCCTCTTGCTCTCCCTGCTGCCCTGAGGCTGCTGGGCCAAAGATGTCTTGGGCATCCAGCCCTTTCCTGTCCCTTCTCTCTGACGAGGCTCTCTGAGCTGCAGCACCTTGCAGTGTGGAGACAGCCCCTGCCAGCAACCTCCTCTCCAAGGAGGCCTCAACCGAGGCCTAGGCCCAGGGGAAAGGCACCAGCGGGGATGAGCCAGGGGAGGCGCCCGAGCATGTCTGGACCCAGTCCCCGCAGCCTGCCCCTTGGTGGGGCAGTACCCCCGGAGGCCAGGAAGGTCTGGGCAAGGCTGGCCAGGGGCAGGGGCCCTGCTGCGTCCTGCCCTTGGCCTGTGGGGCCTCTGAGCACAACCGGCCCTTTCCCACTGGAAGACCTCCCCGGCTGCCTCCAAAGGCCGGTTTGCAAGCGCTCCCGCACACTGTTCCCAGCAGGCGTGCACAATGCTCCCAAGCCCGGGAGAAAAGCGCTTCGGGGTGGTGCTCTCTCCGGGCCCTTGCCCCTGAGCGTGGGGGCAAGGCAGGGTGTCCACACTCCCAGGCCAAGGCAGAACCACATGCACACGACTGATCTGCCCCCTGCACCGGCAGAGAGCTCGGGGGAGCCAGAGTCTGTCAGGCAGCTGCTGGGCTGGCCGCCTGTGTGGGAAGGGGCAGAGCCGACCTAGGGGCAAGTTGGGCCTCTTGCTCTCCCTGCTGCCCTGAGGCTGCTGGGCCAAAGAGGTCTTGGGCATCCAGCCCCTTACTGATCCCTTCCCTCTGACGAGGCCCTCTGAGCTCCAGCACCTTGCAGTGTGGAGACAGCCCCTGCCAGCAACCTCCTCTCCAAGGAGGCCTCAACCGAGGCCTAGGCCCAGGGGAAAGGCACCAGCGGGGATGAGCCTGGGGAGGCGCCCGGGCATGTCTGGACCCAGTCCCCGCAGCCTGCCCCTTGGTGGGGCAGTACCCCCGGAGGCCAGGAAGGTCTGGGCAAGGCTGGCCAGGGGCAGGGGCCCTGCTGGGTCCTGCCCCTGGCCTGTAGGGCCTCTGAGCACAACCGGCCCTCTCCCGCTGGAAGACCTCCCCGGCTGCCTCCAAAGGCCAGTTTGCCAACACTCCTGCCCGCTGTTCCCGCCAGGCACGCACAATGCTCCCAAGCCCAGGAGAAAAGCGCTTCGGGGTGGTGGTCTCTCCGGGCCCCTGCCCCTGAGCCTGGGGGCCAGGCAGGGGATCCACAGTCCCAGGCCAAGGCAGAACCACATGCACACGTCTGTTCCTGCCCCCTCTACCGGCAGAGAGCTGGGGGGAGCCAGAGTCTGTCAGGCAGCTGCTGGGCTGGCCGCCTGTGTGGGAAGGGGCAGAGCCGCCCTAGGGGCAAGTTGGGCCTCTTGCTCTCCCTGCTGCCCTGAGGCTGCTGTGCCAAAGAGGTCTTGGGCATCCAGCCCCTTGCTGGTCCCTTCCCTCTGACGAGGCCCTCTGAGCTCCAGCAGCTTGCAGTGTGGAGACAGACCCTGCCAGCAACCTCCTCTCCAAGGAGGCCTCAACCGAGGCCTAGGCCCAGGGGAAAGGCACCAGCGGGGATGAGCCAGTGGAGGCGCACGGGCATATCAGGACCCAGTCCCCGCAGCCTGCCCCTTGGTGGGGCAGTACCCCCGGAGGCCAGGAAGGTCTGGGCAAGGCTGGCCAGGGGCAGGGTCCCTGCTGGGTCCTGCCCCTGGCCTGTGGGGCCTCTGAGCACAACCGGCCCACTCCCACTGGAAGACCTCCCCGGCTGCCTTCAAAGGCGGGTTTGCCAACACTCCCGCCCGCTGTTCCCGCCAGGCACGCACAACGCTCCCAAGGCCAGGAGAAAAGCGCTTCGGGGTGTTGTTCTCTCCGGGCCTTTGCCCTTGAGCCTGGGGTCCAGGCATTGGGTCCACACTCCCAGACCAAGGCAGAGCCACATGCACACGTCTGTTCCTGACCCCTGAACCGGCAGAGAGCTCGGGGGAGCCAGAGTCTATCAGGCAGCTGCTGGGTTGGCTGCCTGTGTGGGAAGGGGCAGAGCCGACCTAGGGGCAAGTTGGGCCTCTTGCTCTCCCTGCTGCCCTGAGGCTGCTGGGCCAAAGAGGTCTTGGGCATCCAGCCCCTTGCTGGTCCCTTCCCGCTGACGAGGCCCTCTGAGCTCCAGCACCTTGCAGTGTGGAGACAGCCCCTGCCAGCAACCTCCTCTCCAAGGAGGCATCAACCGAGGCCTATGCCCAGGGGAAAGGCACCAGCGGGGATGAGCCAGGGGAGGCGCCCAGGCATGTCTGGACCCAGGCCCTGCAGCCTGCCCCTTGGTGGGGCAGTACCCCCGGAGGCCAGGAAGGTCTGGGCAAGGCTGGCCAGGGGCAGGGGACCTGCTGGGTCCTGCCCCTGGCCTGTGAGGCCTCTGAGCACAACCGGCCCTCTCCCACTGGAAAACCTCCACGGCTGCCTCCAAAGTCCTGTTTGCAAACACTCCCGCCCACTGTTCCCAGCAGGCTCGCACAACGCTCCCAAGCCCGGGAGAAAAGCGCTTCGGGGTGGTGCTCTCTCCGGGCCCTTGCCCCTGAGCCTGGGGGCAAGGCAGGGGGAATACACTCCCAGGCCAAGGCAGAACCACATGCCCACGTCTGTTCCTGTCCCCTGCACCGGCAGAGAGCTTGCAGGAGCCAGAGTCTGTCAGGCAGCTGCTGAGTTGGCCGCCTGTGTGGGAAGGGGCAGAGCCGCCCTAGGGGCAAGTTGGGCCTCTTGCTCTCCCTGCTGCCCTGAGGCTGCTGGGCCAAAGAGGTCTTGGGCATCCAGCCCCTTGCTGGTCCCTTCCCTCTGACGAGGCCCTCTGAGCTCCAGCACCTTGCAGTGTGGAGACAGCCCCTGCCAGCAACCTCCTCTCCAAGGAGGCCTCAACCGAGGCCTAGGCCCAGGGGAAAGGCACCAGCAGGGATGAGCCTGGGGAGGCGCCCGGGCATGTCTGGACCCAGGCCCCGCAGCCTGCCCCTTGGTGGGGCAGTACCCCCGGAGGCCAGGAAGGTCTGGGCAAGGCTGGCCAGGGGCAGGGGCCCTGCTGCGTCCTGCCCCTGGCCTGTGGGGCCTCTGAGCACAACCGGCCCTCTCCCACTGGAAGACCTCCCCGGCTGCCTCCAAAGGCCGGTTTGCAAGCGCTCCCGCCCACTGTTCCCAGCAGGCGTGCACAATGCTCCCAAGCCCGGGAGAAAAGCGCTTCAGGGTGGTGCTCTTTCCGGGCCCTTGCCCCTGAGCCTGGGGGCAAGGCAGGGTGTCCACACTCCCAGGACAAGGCAGAACCACATGCACACGTCTGATCTGCCCCCTGCACCGGCAGAGAGCTCGGGGGAGCCAGAGTCTGTCAGGCAGCTGCTGGGCTGGCCGCCTGTGTGGGAAGGGGCAGAGCCGACCTAGGGGCAAGTTGGGCCTCTTGCTCTCCCTGCTGCCCTGAGGCTGCTGGGCCAAAGAGGTCTTGGGCATCCAGCCCCTTGCTGGTCCCTTCCCTCTGACGAGGCCCTCTGAGCTCCAGCACCTTGCAGTGTGGAGACAGCCCCTGCCAGCAACCTCCTCTCCAAGGAGGCCTCAACTGAGGCCTAGGCCCAGGGGAAAGGCACCAGCGGGGATGAGCCTGGGGAGGCGCCCGGCCATGTCTGGACCCAGTCCCCGCAGCCTGCCCCTTGGTGGGGCAGTACCCCCGGAGGCCAGGAGGTTCTGGGCAAGGCTGCCAGGGGCAGGGACACTGCTGGGTCCTGCCCCTGGCCTGTGGGGCGTCTGAGCACAACCGGCACTCTCCCGCTGGAAGACCTCCCCGGCTGCCTCCAAAGGCCGGTTTGCAAGCACTCCCGCCCGCTGTTCCCGCCAGGCACGCACAATGCTCCCAAGCCCGGGAGAAAAGCGCTTCGGGGTGGTGCTCTCTCCGGGCCCTTGCCCCTGAGCCTGGGGGACAGGCAGGGGGAACACACTCCCAGGCCAAGGCAGAACGACATGCACACGTCTGTTCCTGCCCCCTACACCGGCAGAGAGTTCGGGGGAGCCAGAGACTGCCAGGCTGCTGCTGGGCTGGCTGCCTGTGTGGGACGGGGTAGAGCCGACCTAGGGGCAAGTTGGGCCTCTTGCTCTCCCTGCTGCCCTGAGGCTGCTGGGTCAAAGAGGTCTTGGGCATCCAGCCCTTTGCTGGTCCTTTCCCTCTGACGAGGCCCTCTGAGCTCCAGCACCTTGCAGTGTGCAGACAGCCCCTGCCGGCAACCTCCTCTCCAAGGAGGCCTCAACCGAGGCCTAGGCCCAGGGGAAAGGCACCAGCGGGGATGAGCCTGGGGAGGCGCCCGGGCATGTCTGGACCCAGTCCCCGCAGCCTGCCCCTTGGTGGGGTAGTACCCCCGGAGGCCAGGAAGGTCTGGGCAAGGCTGCCAGAGGCAGGGACACTGCTGGGTCCTGCCCCTGGCCTGTGGGGCCTCTGAGAACAACTGGCACTCTCCCGCTGGAAGACCTCCCCGGCTGCCTCCAAAGGCTGGTTTGCAAGCACTCAATCCCGCTGTTCACGCCAGCTGCGCACAATGCTCCCAAGCCCGGGAGAAAAGCATTTTGGGGTGGTGCTCACTCCGGGCTTTGGAAGACCTCCCCGGCTGCCTCCAAGGCCGGTTTGCAAGCACTTCTGCCTGCTGTTCCCGCCACCCGCGCACAATGCTCCCAAGCCCGGGAGAAAAGCGTTTCGGGGTGGTGTTCTCTCTGGACCCAAGAAAGACCTCCCGGGCTGCCCCCAAATGCCCGTTTGCAAGCACTCCCACTCACTGTTCCCGCCATCCGTGCAAATGCTCCAAGCCCAGGAGAAAAGCCCTTCAGGGTGGTGCTCTCTCCCGGCCCTTGGAAGACCTCCCCGGCTGCCTCCAAAGGCTGGATTTCAAGTACTCCCTCCCGCTGTCCCGCCAGCCGCACACAATGCTCCCAATCACGGGAGAAAAGCGCTTCGGGGTGGTGCTCTCTACGGGCCCTTGGAAGACCTCCCCGTTTGTCTCCAAAGGCCGGTTTGCAAGCACTCATGCCCGCTGTTCCCGCCAGCCGCGCACAATGCTCCCAAGCCTAGGAGAAAAGCGCTTCGGGGTGGTGCTCTCTCCCGGCCCTTGGAAGACCTCCCCGGCTGCCTCCAAAGGCCGGTTTGCAAGCACTCAATCCCGCTGTTCCCGCCAGCCGCGCACAATGCTCCCAAGCCCGGGAGAAAAGCGCTTCGGGGTGGTGCTCTCTCCCGGCCCTTGGAAGACCTCCCCGGCTGCCTCCAAAGGCTGGTTTTCAAGAACTCCCTCCCGCTGACCCGCCAGCCGCACACAATGCTCCCAAGCCCGGGAGAAAAGCATTTTGAGGTGGTCTCTCTCCGGGCCCTTGGAAGACTCCCCGGCTGCCTCTAAAGGCCGGTTTGCAAGCACTCATGTCCTCTGTTCCCGACAGCCGCGAACAATGCTCCCAATTCCGTGAGAAAAGTGCTTCGGGATGGTGCTCTCTCCGGGCCCTTGGAAGACCTCCCAAGCTGCCTCCAAAGGCCGGTTTGCAAGCACTCCCGCCCGCTGTTCCCGCCAGCCTCGCACAATGCTCCCAAGACCGGGAGAAAAGCGCTTCGGGGTGGTGTTCTCTCCGTGCCAATGGAGGACCTCCCTGGCTGCCCCCAAAGGCCGGTTTGCAAGCACTCCCACTCGCTGTTCCCGCCAGCCACGCACAATCCTCCAAAACCCCGGAGAAAAGCGCTTCGGGGTGCTGTTCTCTCCGTGCCCATGGAAGACCTCCCGGGGTGCCCCCAAAGGCCGGTTTGCAAGCACTCCCACTCGCTGTTCCCGCCATCCGCGCACAATGCTCCCAAGCCCGGGAGAAAAGCATTTTGGGGTGGTGCTCACACCGGGCCCTGGAAGACCTCCCCGGCTGCCTCCAAAGGACGGTTTTCAAGCACTCCTGCCTGCTGTTCCCGCCACCCGCACACAATGCTCCCAAGCCCGGGAGAAAAGCGCTTCGGGGTGGTGCTCTCTACAGGCCCTTGGAAGACCTCCCCGGCTGCCTCCAAAGGACAGTTTGCAAGCACTCATGCCCGCTGTTCCCGCCAGCCACGCACAATGCTCCCAAGACCGTGAGAAAAGCGCTTCGGGGTGGTGTTCTCTCAGGGACCATGGAGGACCTCACCGGCTGCCCCCAAAGGCCGGTTTGCAAGCATTCCCACTCGCTGTTCCCGCCAGGCACACACAATGTTCCAAAACCCCGGAGAAAAGCGCTTCGGGGTGGTGCTCTCTCCGCGCCCTTGGAAGACTTCTCTGGCTGCCGCCAAAGGCCGGTTTGCAAGAATTCCCTCCCGCTGTCCCACCAGCCGCACACAATGCTCCAAAACCCGAGAGAAAAGCGCTTCGAGGTGGTGCTCTCTCCAGGCCCTTGGAAGACCTCCCCGGCTGCCTCCAAAGGCCGGTTTGCAAGCACTCCTGCCTGCTGTTCCCGCCACGCGCGCACAATGCTCCCAAGCCCGGAAGAAAAGCATTTTGGGGTAGTGCTCTCTCCGGGCCCTTGGAAGACCTCCCGGGCTGCCTCCAAATGCCGGTTTGCAAGCACTCATGTCCGCTGTTCCCGACAGCCGCGCACAATGCTCCCAAGCCCGGGAGAAAAGCATTTTGGGGTGGTGATCAGTCCGGGCCCTTGGAAGACCTCCCCGGCTGCCTCCAAAGGACAGTTTGCAAGAACTCATGCCCGCTGTTCCCGCCAGGCACGCACAATGCTCCCAAGCCCGGGAGAAAAGCGCTTCGGGGTGGTGCTCTCACCGGGCCCTTGCCCCTGAGCCTGGGGGCAATGCAGGGGGAACACACTCCCAGGCCAAGGCAGAACCACATGCAAACGTCTGTTCCTGGTCCCTGCATCGGCAGAGAGCTCGGGGGAGCCAGAGACTCTCAGGCAGCTGCTGGGCTGGCCGCCTGTGTGGGAAGTGGCAGAGCCGACCTAGGGGCAAGTTGGGCCTCTGCTCTCCCTGCTGCCCTGAGGCTGCTGGGCCAAAGAGGTCTTGGGCATCCAGCCCCTTGCTGGTCCCTTCCCTCTGACGAGGCCCTCTGAGCTCCAGCACCTTGCAGTGTGGAGACAGCCCCTGCCAGCAACCTCCTCTCCAAGGAGGCCTAAACCGAGGCCTAGCCCCAGGGGAAAGGCACCAGCGGGGAAGAGCCTGGGGAGGCGCCCGGGCATGTCTGGACCCAGTCCCCGCAGCCTGCCCCTTGGTGGGGCAGTACCCCCGGAGGCCAGGAAGGTCTGGGCAAGGCTGGCCAGGGGCAGGGGCCCTGCTGGGCCCTGCCCCTGGCCTGTGGGGCCTCTGAGCACAACCGGCCCTCTCCCACTGGAAGACCTCCCCGGCTGCCTCCAAAGGCCGGTTTGCCAACACTCCCGCCCGCTGTTCCCGCCAGGCACGCACAATGCTCCCAAGCCCGGGAGCAAAGCGCTTTGGGGTGTTGCTCTCTCCGGGCCCTTGCCCCTGAGCGTGGGTGCCAGGCAGTGGGTCCACACTCCCAGACCAAAGCAGAACCACATGCCCACGTCTGTTCCTGTCCCCTGCACCGGCAGAGAGCTCGGAGGAGCCAGAGTCTGTCAGGCAGCTGCTGGGCTGGCCGCCTGTGTGGGAAGGGGCAGAGCCGACCTAGGGGCAAGTTGGGCCTCTTCCTCTCCCTGCTGCCCTGAGGCTGCTGGGCCAAAGAGGTCTTCGGCATCCAGCACCTTGCTGGTCCCTTCCCTCTGACGAGGCCCTCTGAGCTCCAGCACCTTGCAGTGTGGAGACAGCCCCTGCCAGCAACCTCCTCTCCAAGGAGGCCTCAACCGAGGCCTAGGCCCAGGGGAAAGGCACCAGCGGGGATGAGCCTGGGGAGGCGCCCGGGCATGTCTGGACCCAGTCCCCGCAGCCTGCCCCTTGGTGGGGCTGTAACCCCGGAGGCAGGAAGGTCTGGGCAAGGCTGGCCAGGGGCAGGGGCCCTGCTGGGCCCTTCCCCTGGCCTGTGGGGCCTCTGAGCACAACCGGCCCTCTCCCACTGGAAGACCTCCCCGGCTGCCTCCAAAGGCCGGTTTGCAAGCACTCCCGCCCACTGTTCCCACCAAGCGCGCACAATGCTCCCAAGCCCGGGAGAAAAGCGCTTCGGGGTGGTGCTCTCTCCGGGCCCTTGCCCCTGAGCCTGGGGGCCAGGCAGGGGGTCCACACTCCCAGGCCAAGGCAGAACCACATGCACACGTCTGTTCCTGACCCCTGCACCGGCAGAGAGCTCGGGGGAGCCAGAGTCTGTCAGGCAGCTGCTGGGCTGGCCGCCTGTGTGGGAAGGGGCAGAGCCGACCTAGGGGCAAGTTGGGCCTCTTCCTCTCCCTGCTGCCCTGAGGCTGCTGGGCCATAGAGGTCTTGGGCATCCAGCCCCTTGCTCGTCCCTTCCCTCTGACGAGGCCCTCTGAGCTCTAGCACCTTGCAGTGTGGAGACAGCCCCTGCCAGCAACCTCCTCTCCAAGGAGGCCTCAACCGAGGCCTAGGCCCAGGGGAAAGGCACCAGCGGGGATGAGCCAGTGGAGGCGCACTGGCATGTCTGGACCCAGTCCCCGCAGCCTGCCCCTTGGTGGGGCAGTACCCCCGGAGGCCAGGAAGGTCTGGGCAAAGCTGCCAGGGGCAGGGACACTGCTGGGCCCTGCCCCTGGCCTGTGGGGCCTCTGAGCACAACCAGCACTCTCCCACTGGAAGACCTGCCCGGCTGCCTCCAAAGGCCGGTTTGCAAGCGCCCCCGCCCACTGTTCCCAGCAGGCGTGTACAATGCTCCCAAGCCCGGGAGAAAAGCGCTTCGGGGTGGTGCTCTCTCCGGGCCCTTGCTCCTGAGCCTGGGGGCAAGGCACGGTGTCCACAATCCCAGGCCAAGTCAGAACCACATGCACACCTCTGATCTGCCCCCTGCACCGGCAAAGAGCTCGGGGGAGCCAGAGTATGTCAGGCAGCTGCTGGGCTAGCCGCCTGTGTGGGAAGGGGCAGAGCCGACCTAGGGGCAAGTTGTGCCTCTTGCTCTCCCTGCTGCCCTGAGGCTGCTGGGCCAAAGAGGTCTTGGGCGTCCAGCCCCTTGCTGGTCCCTTCCCTCTGACGAGGCCCTCTGAGCTCCAGCACCTTGCAGTGTGGAGACAGCCCCTGCCAGCAACCTCCTCTCCAAGAGGCCTAAACCGAGGCCTAGGCCCAGGGGAAAGGCACCAGTGGGGATGAGCCTGGGGAAGCGCACGGGCATGTCTGGACCCAGTCCCCGCAGCCTGCCCCTTGGTGGGGCAGTACCCCTGAGGCCAGGAAGGTCTGGGAAAGGCTGGCCAGGGGCAGGGGACCTGCTGGGTCCGGCCCCTGGCCTGTGGGGCCTCTGAGCACAACCGGCCCTCTCCCAATGGAAGACCTCCCCGGCTGCCTCCAAAGGCCGGTTTGCAAGCACTCCCGCCCACTGTTCCCACAAAGCACGCACAATGCTCCCAAGCCCGGGAGAAAAGCGCTTCGGGGTGTTGCTCTCTCCGGGCCCTTGCCCCTGAGCCTGGGGTCCAGGCAGTGGGTCCACACTCCCAGACAAAGGCAGAACCACATGCACACGTGTGTTCCTGCCCCCTACACCAGCAGAGAGCTCGGGGGAGCCAGAGACTGCCAGGCTGCTGCTGGGCTGGCTGCCTGTGTGGTACGGGGCAGAGCCGACCTAGGGGCATGTTGGGCCTCTTGCTCTCCCTGCTGCCCTGAGGCTGCTGGGTCAAAGAGGTCTTGGGCATCCAGCGCTTTGCTGGTGCCTTCCCTCTGACGAGGCCCTCTGAGCTCCAGCACCTTGCAGTGTGGAGACAGCCCTGTCAGCAACCTCCTCTCCAAAGAGTCCTCAACCGAGGCCTACAACCAGGGGAAAGGCACCAGCGGGGATGATCCTGGGGAGGCGCACAGACATGTCTGGACCCAGTCTCCTCAGCCTGCCCCTTGGTGGGGCAGTACCCCCGGAGGCCAGGAAGGTCTGGGCAAGTCTGGCCAGGGGCAGGGGCCCTGCTGGGTCCTGACCCTGGCCTGTGGGGCCTCTGAGCACAACCGGCCCTCTCCCACTGGAAGACCTCCCCGGCTGCCTCCAAAGTCCTGTTTGCAACACTCCCGCCCGCTGTTCACGTCAGGAATGCACAAAGCTCCCAAGCCGGGGAGAAAAGCGCTTCGGTGTGGTGCTCTCTCCGGGCCCTTGCCCATGAGCCTGGGGGCAAGGCAGGGAGAACACACTCCCAGGCCAAGGCAGAACCACATGCCCACATCTGTTCCTGTCCCCTGCACCGGCAGAGAGCTTGGGGGAGCCAGAGGCTGTCAGGCAGCTGCTGGGTTAGCCGCCTGTGTGGGAAGGGGCAGAGCCGACCTAGGGGCAAGTTGGGCCTCTTGCTCTCCCTGCTGCCCTGAGGCTGCTGGGCCAAAGATGTCTTGGGCATCCAGCCCTTTCCTGTCCCTTCTCTCTGACGAGGCTCTCTGAGCTGCAGCACCTTGCAGTGTGGAGACAGCCCCTGCCAGCAACCTCCTCTCCAAGGAGGCCTCAACCGAGGCCTAGGCCCAGGGGAAAGGCACCAGCGGGGATGAGCCAGGGGAGGCGCCCGAGCATGTCTGGACCCAGTTCCCGCAGCCTGCCCCTTGGTGGGGCAGTACCCCCGGAGGCCAGGAAGGTCTGGGCAAGGCTGGCCAGGGGCAGGGGCCCTGCTGCGTCCTGCCCTTGGCCTGTGGGGCCTCTGAGCACAACCGGCCCTCTCCCACTGGAAGACCTCCCCGGCTGCCTCCAAAGGCCGGTTTGCAAGCGCTCCCGCCCACTGTTCCCAGCAGGCGTGCACAATGCTCCCAAGCCCGGGAGAAAAGCGCTTCGGGGTGGTGCTCTCTCCGGGCCCTTGCCCCTGAGCGTGGGGGCAAGGCAGGGTGTCCACACTCCCAGGCCAAGGCAGAACCACATGCACACGACTGATCTGCCCCCTGCACCGGCAGAGAGCTCGGGGGAGCCAGAGTCTGTCAGGCAGCTGCTGGGCTGGCCGCCTGTGTGGGAAGGGGCAGAGCCGACCTAGGGGCAAGTTGGGCCTCTTGCTCTCCCTGCTGCCCTGAGGCTGCTGGGCCAAAGAGGTCTTGGGCATCCAGCCCCTTGCTGGTCCCTTCCCTCTGATGAGGCCCTCTGAGCTCCAGCACCTTGCAGTGTGGAGACAGCCCCTGCCAGCAACCTCCTCTCCAAGGAGGCCTCAACCGAGGCCTAGGCCCAGGGGAAAGGCACCAGCGGGGATGAGCCTGGGGAGGCGCCCGGGCATGTCTGGACCCAGTCCCCGAAGCCTGCCCCTTGGTGGGGCAGTACCCCCGGAGGCCAGGAAGGTCTGGGCAAGGCTGGCCAGGGGCAGGGGCCCTGCTGGGTCCTGCCCCTGGCCTGTAGGGCCTCTGAGCACAACCGGCCCTCTCCCGCTGGAAGACCTCCCCGGCTGCCTCCAAAGGCCAGTTTGCCAACACTCCTGCCCGCTGTTCCCGCCAGGCACGCACAATGCTCCCAAGCCCAGGAGAAAAGCGCTTCGGGGTGGTGGTCTCTCCGGGCCCCTGCCCCTGAGCCTGGGGGCCAGGCAGGGGATCCACAGTCCCAGGCCAAGGCAGAACCACATGCACACGTCTGTTCCTGCCCCCTCTACCGGCAGAGAGCTGGGGGGAGCCAGAGTCTGTCAGGCAGCTCCTGGGCTGGCCGCCTGTGTGGGAAGGGGCAGAGCCGCCCTAGGGGCAAGTTGGGCCTCTTGCTCTCCCTGCTGCCCTGAGGCTGCTGTGCCAAAGAGGTCTTGGGCATCCAGCCCCTTGCTGGTCCCTTCCCTCTGACGAGGCCCTCTGAGCTCCAGCAGCTTGCAGTGTGGAGACAGACCCTGCCAGCAACCTCCTCTCCAAGGAGGCCTCAACCGAGGCCTAGGCCCAGGGGAAAGGCACCAGCGGGGATGAGCCAGTGGAGGCGCACGGGCATATCAGGACCCAGTCCCCGCAGCCTGCCCCTTGGTGGGGCAGTACCCCCGGAGGCCAGGAAGGTCTGGGCAAGGCTGGCCAGGGGCAGGGTCCCTGCTGGGTCCTGCCCCTGGCCTGTGGGGCCTCTGAGCACAACCGGCCCACTCCCACTGGAAGACCTCCCCGGCTGCCTTCAAAGGCGGGTTTGCCAACACTCCCGCCCGCTGTTCCCGCCAGGCACGCACAACGCTCCCAAGGCCAGGAGAAAAGCGCTTCGGGGTGTTGCTCTCTCCGGGCCTTTGCCCTTGAGCCTGGGGTCCAGGCAGTGGGTCCACACTCCCAGACCAAGGCAGAACCACATGCACACGTCTGTTCCTGACCCCTGAACCGGCAGAGAGCTCGGGGGAGCCAGAGTCTATCACGCAGCTGCTGGGTTGGCTGCCTGTGTGGGAAGGGGCAGAGCCGACCTAGGGGCAAGTTGGGCCTCTTGCTCTCCCTGCTGCCCTGAGGCTGCTGGGCCAAAGAGGTCTTGGGCATCCAGCCCCTTGCTGGTCCCTTCCCGCTGACGAGGCCCTCTGAGCTCCAGCACCTTGCAGTGTGGAGACAGCCCCTGCCAGCAACCTCCTCTCCAAGGAGGCATCAACCGAGGCCTATGCCCAGGGAAAAGGCACCAGCGGGGATGAGCCAGGGGAGGCGCCCAGGCATGTCTGGACCCAGTCCCTGCAGCCTGCCCCTTGGTGGGGCAGTACCCCCGGAGGCCAGGAAGGTCTGGGCAAGGCTGGCCAGGGGCAGGGGACCTGCTGGGTCCTGCCCCTGGCCTGTGAGGCCTCTGAGCACAACCGGCCCTCTCCCACTGGAAAACCTCCACGGCTGCCTCCAAAGTCCTGTTTGCAAACACTCCCGCCCACTGTTCCCAGCAGGCTCGCACAACGCTCCCAAGCCCGGGAGAAAAGCGCTTCGGGGTGGTGCTCTCTCCGGGCCCTTGCCCCTGAGCCTGGGGGCAAGGCAGGGGGAATACACTCCCAGGCCAAGGCAGAACCACATGCCCACGTCTGTTCCTGTCCCCTGCACCGGCAGAGAGCTTGGGGGAGCCAGAGTCTGTCAGGCAGCTGCTGAGTTGGCCGCCTGTGTGGGAAGGGGCAGAGCCGCCCTAGGGGCAAGTTGGGCCTCTTGCTCTCCCTGCTGCCCTGAGGCTGCTGGGCCAAAGAGGTCTTGGGCATCCAGCCCCTTGCTGGTCCCTTCCCTCTGACGAGGCCCTCTGAGCTCCAGCACCTTGCAGTGTGGAGACAGCCCCTGCCAGCAACCTCCTCTCCAAGGAGGCCTCAACCGAGGCCTAGGCCCAGGGGAAAGGCACCAGCAGGGATGAGCCTGGGGAGGCGCCCGGGCATGTCTGGACCCAGGCCCCGCAGCCTGCCCCTTGGTGGGGCAGTACCCCCGGAGGCCAGGAAGGTCTGGGCAAGGCTGGCCAGGGGCAGGGGCCCTGCTGCGTCCTGCCCCTGGCCTGTGGGGCCTCTGAGCACAACCGGCCCTCTCCCACTGGAAGACCTCCCCGGCTGCCTCCAAAGGCCGGTTTGCAAGCGCTCCCGCCCACTGTTCCCAGCAGGCGTGCACAATGCTCCCAAGCCCGGGAGAAAAGCGCTTCAGGGTGGTGCTCTTTCCGGGCCCTTGCCCCTGAGCCTGGGGGCAAGGCAGGGTGTCCACACTCCCAGGACAAGGCAGAACCACATGCACACGTCTGATCTGCCCCCTGCACCGGCAGAGAGCTCGGGGGAGCCAGAGTCTGTCAGGCAGCTGCTGGGCTGGCCGCCTGTGTGGGAAGGGGCAGAGCCGACCTAGGGGCAAGTTGGGCCTCTTGCTCTCCCTGCTGCCCTGAGGCTGCTGGGCCAAAGAGGTCTTGGGCATCCAGCCCCTTGCTGGTCCCTTCCCTCTGACGAGGCCCTCTGAGCTCCAGCACCTTGCAGTGTGGAGACAGCCCCTGCCAGCAACCTCCTCTCCAAGGAGGCCTCAACTGAGGCCTAGGCCCAGGGGAAAGGCACCAGCGGGGATGAGCCTGGGGAGGCGCCCGGCCATGTCTGGACCCAGTCCCCGCAGCCTGCCCCTTGGTGGGGCAGTACCCCCGGAGGCCAGGAGGTTCTGGGCAAGGCTGCCAGGGGCAGGGACACTGCTGGGTCCTGCCCCTGGCCTGTGGGGCGTCTGAGCACAACCGGCACTCTCCCGCTGGAAGACCTCCCCGGCTGCCTCCAAAGGCCGGTTTGCAAGCACTCCCGCCCGCTGTTCCCGCCAGGCACGCACAATGCTCCCAAGCCCGGGAGAAAAGCGCTTCGGGGTGGTGCTCTCTCCGGGCCCTTGCCCCTGAGCCTGGGGGACAGGCAGGGGGAACACACTCCCAGGCCAAGGCAGAACGACATGCACACGTCTGTTCCTGCCCCCTACACCGGCAGAGAGTTCGGGGGAGCCAGAGACTGCCAGGCTGCTGCTGGGCTGGCTGCCTGTGTGGGACGGGGTAGAGCCGACCTAGGGGCAAGTTGGGCCTCTTGCTCTCCCTGCTGCCCTGAGGCTGCTGGGTCAAAGAGGTCTTGGGCATCCAGCCCTTTGCTGGTCCTTTCCCTCTGACGAGGCCCTCTGAGCTCCAGCACCTTGCAGTGTGCAGACAGCCCCTGCCGGCAACCTCCTCTCCAAGGAGGCCTCAACCGAGGCCTAGGCCCAGGGGAAAGGCACCAGCGGGGATGAGCCTGGGGAGGCGCCCGGGCATGTCTGGACCCAGTCCCCGCAGCCTGCCCCTTGGTGGGGTAGTACCCCCGGAGGCCAGGAAGGTCTGGGCAAGGCTGCCAGAGGCAGGGACACTGCTGGGTCCTGCCCCTGGCCTGTGGGGCCTCTGAGAACAACTGGCACTCTCCCGCTGGAAGACCTCCCCGGCTGCCTCCAAAGGCTGGTTTGCAAGCACTCAATCCCGCTGTTCACGCCAGCTGCGCACAATGCTCCCAAGCCCGGGAGAAAAGCATTTTGGGGTGGTGCTCACTCCGGGCTTTGGAAGACCTCCCCGGCTGCCTCCAAGGCCGGTTTGCAAGCACTTCTGCCTGCTGTTCCCGCCACCCGCGCACAATGCTCCCAAGCCCGGGAGAAAAGCGTTTCGGGGTGGTGTTCTCTCTGGACC
This sequence comes from Dama dama, assembly GCF_033118175.1. Classification (NCBI taxonomy): domain Eukaryota; kingdom Metazoa; phylum Chordata; class Mammalia; order Artiodactyla; family Cervidae; genus Dama; species Dama dama. The sequence goes on from NW_026870886.1 coordinate 276,003, forward strand.
CAAGAAAGACCTCCCGGGCTGCCCCCAAATGCCGGTTTGCAAGCACTCCCACTCACTGTTCCCGCCATCCGTGCAAATGCTCCAAGCCCAGGAGAAAAGCCCTTCAGGGTGGTGCTCTCTCCCGGCCCTTGGAAGACCTCCCCGGCTGCCTCCAAAGGCTGGATTTCAAGTACTCCCTCCCGCTGTCCCGCCAGCCGCACACAATGCTCCCAATCACGGGAGAAAAGCGCTTCGGGGTGGTGCTCTCTACGGGCCCTTGGAAGACCTCCCCGTTTGTCTCCAAAGGCCGGTTTGCAAGCACTCATGCCCGCTGTTCCCGCCAGCCGCGCACAATGCTCCCAAGCCTAGGAGAAAAGCGCTTCGGGGTGGTGCTCTCTCCCGGCCCTTGGAAGACCTCCCCGGCTGCCTCCAAAGGCCGGTTTGCAAGCACTCAATCCCGCTGTTCCCGCCAGCCGCGCACAATGCTCCCAAGCCCGGGAGAAAAGCGCTTCGGGGTGGTGCTCTCTCCCGGCCCTTGGAAGACCTCCCCGGCTGCCTCCAAAGGCTGGTTTTCAAGAACTCCCTCCCGCTGACCCGCCAGCCGCACACAATGCTCCCAAGCCCGGGAGAAAAGCATTTTGAGGTGGTCTCTCTCCGGGCCCTTGGAAGACTCCCCGGCTGCCTCTAAAGGCCGGTTTGCAAGCACTCATGTCCTCTGTTCCCGACAGCCGCGAACAATGCTCCCAATTCCGTGAGAAAAGTGCTTCGGGATGGTGCTCTCTCCGGGCCCTTGGAAGACCTCCCAAGCTGCCTCCAAAGGCCGGTTTGCAAGCACTCCCGCCCGCTGTTCCCGCCAGCCTCGCACAATGCTCCCAAGACCGGGAGAAAAGCGCTTCGGGGTGGTGTTCTCTCCGTGCCAATGGAGGACCTCCCTGGCTGCCCCCAAAGGCCGGTTTGCAAGCACTCCCACTCGCTGTTCCCGCCAGCCACGCACAATCCTCCAAAACCCCGGAGAAAAGCGCTTCGGGGTGCTGTTCTCTCCGTGCCCATGGAAGACCTCCCGGGGTGCCCCCAAAGGCCGGTTTGCAAGCACTCCCACTCGCTGTTCCCGCCATCCGCGCACAATGCTCCCAAGCCCGGGAGAAAAGCATTTTGGGGTGGTGCTCACACCGGGCCCTGGAAGACCTCCCCGGCTGCCTCCAAAGGACGGTTTTCAAGCACTCCTGCCTGCTGTTCCCGCCACACGCGCACAATAATCCCAAGCCCGGGAGAAAAGCGCTTCGGGGTGGTGCTCTCTACAGGCCCTGGGAAGACCTCCCGGGCTGCCTCCAAAGGCCGGTTTGCAAGGACTCCTTCCTGCTGTTCACGCCAGCTGCGCACAATGCTCCCAAGCCCGGGAGAAAAGCATTTTGGGGTGGTGCTCACTCCGGGCTTTGGAAGACCTCCCCGGCTGCCTCCAAGGTCGGTTTGCAAGCACTCCTGCCTGCTGTTCCCGCCACCCGCGCACAATAATCCCAAGCCGGGGAGAAAAGCGCTTCGGTGTGGTGCTCTCTCCGGGCCCTTGCCCATGAGCCTGGGGGCAAGGCAGGGAGAACACACTCCCAGGCCAAGGCAGAACCACATGCCCACATCTGTTCCTGTCCCCTGCACCGGCAGAGAGCTTGGGGGAGCCAGAGACTGTCAGGCAGCTGCTGGGTTAGCCGCCTGTGTGGGAAGGGGCAGAGCCGACCTAGGGGCAAGTTGGGCCTCTTGCTCTCCCTGCTGCCCTGAGGCTGCTGGGCCAAAGATGTCTTGGGCATCCAGCCCTTTCCTGTCCCTTCTCTCTGACGAGGCTCTCTGAGCTGCAGCACCTTGCAGTGTGGAGACAGCCCCTGCCAGCAACCTCCTCTCCAAGGAGGCCTCAACCGAGGCCTAGGCCCAGGGGAAAGGCACCAGCGGGGATGAGCCAGTGGAGGCGCACGGGCATATCAGGACCCAGTCCCCGCAGCCTGCCCCTTGGTGGGGCAGTACCCCCGGAGGCCAGGAAGGTCTGGGCAAGGCTGGCCAGGGGCAGGGTCCCTGCTGGGTCCTGCCCCTGGCCTGTGGGGCCTCTGAGCACAACCGGCCCACTCCCACTGGAAGACCTCCCCGGCTGCCTTCAAAGGCGGGTTTGCCAACACTCCCGCCCGCTGTTCCCGCCAGGCACGCACAACGCTCCCAAGGCCAGGAGAAAAGCGCTTCGGGGTGTTGCTCTCTCCGGGCCTTTGCCCTTGAGCCTGGGGTCCAGGCAGTGGGTCCACACTCCCAGACCAAGGCAGAACCACATGCACACGTCTGTTCCTGACCCCTGAACCGGCAGAGAGCTCGGGGGAGCCAGAGTCTATCAGGCAGCTGCTGGGTTGGCTGCCTGTGTGGGAAGGGGCAGAGCCGACCTAGGGGCAAGTTGGGCCTCTTGCTCTCCCTGCTGCCCTGAGGCTGCTGGGCCAAAGAGGTCTTGGGCATCCAGCCCCTTGCTGGTCCCTTCCCGCTGACGAGGCCCTCTGAGCTCCAGCACCTTGCAGTGTGGAGACAGCCCCTGCCAGCAACCTCCTCTCCAAGGAGGCATCAACCGAGGCCTATGCCCAGGGGAAAGGCACCAGCGGGGATGAGCCAGGGGAGGCGCCCAGGCATGTCTGGACCCAGTCCCTGCAGCCTGCCCCTTGGTGGGGCAGTACCCCCGGAAGCCAGGAAGGTCTGGGCAAGGCTGGCCAGGGGCAGGGGACCTGCTGGGTCCTGCCCCTGGCCTGTGAGGCCTCTGAGCACAACCGGCCCTCTCCCACTGGAAAACCTCCACGGCTGCCTCCAAAGTCCTGTTTGCAAACACTCCCGCCCACTGTTCCCAGCAGGCTCGCACAACGCTCCCAAGCCCGGGAGAAAAGCGCTTCGGGGTGGTGCTCTCTCCGGGCCCTTGCCCCTGAGCCTGGGGGCAAGGCAGGGGGAATACACTCCCAGGCCAAGGCAGAACCACATGCCCACGTCTGTTCCTGTCCCCTGCACCGGCAGAGAGCTTGGGGGAGCCAGAGTCTGTCAGGCAGCTGCTGAGTTGGCCGCCTGTGTGGGAAGGGGCAGAGCCGCCCTAGGGGCAAGTTGGGCCTCTTGCTCTCCCTGCTGCCCTGAGGCTGCTGGGCCAAAGAGGTCTTGGGCATCCAGCCCCTTGCTGGTCCCTTCCCTCTGACGAGGCCCTCTGAGCTCCAGCACCTTGCAGTGTGGAGACAGCCCCTGCCAGCAACCTCCTCTCCAAGGACGCCTCAACCGAGGCCTAGGCCCAGGGGAAAGGCACCAGCAGGGATGAGCCTGGGGAGGCGCCCGGGCATGTCTGGACCCAGGCCCCGCAGCCTGCCCCTTGGTGGGGCAGTACCCCCGGAGGCCAGGAAGGTCTGGGCAAGGCTGGCCAGGGGCAGGGGCCCTGCTGCGTCCTGCCCCTGGCCTGTGGGGCCTCTGAGCACAACCGGCCCTCTCCCACTGGAAGACCTCCCCGGCTGCCTCCAAAGGCCGGTTTGCAAGCGCTCCCGCCCACTGTTCCCAGCAGGCGTGCACAATGCTCCCAAGCCCGGGAGAAAAGCGCTTCAGGGTGGTGCTCTTTCCGGGCCCTTGCCCCTGAGCCTGGGGGCAAGGCAGGGTGTCCACACTCCCAGGAGAAGGCAGAACCACATGCACACGTCTGATCTGCCCCCTGCACCGGCAGAGAGCTCGGGGGAGCCAGAGTCTGTCAGGCAGCTGCTGGGCTGGCCGCCTGTGTGGGAAGGGGCAGAGCCGACCTAGGGGCAAGTTGGGCCTCTTGCTCTCCCTGCTGCCCTGAGGCTGCTGGGCCAAAGAGGTCTTGGGCATCCAGCCCCTTGCTGTTCCCTTCCCGCTGACGAGGCCTTCTGAGCTCCAGCACCTTGCAGTGTGGAGACAGCCCCTGCCAGCAACCTCCTCTCCAAGGAGGCCTCAACTGAGGCCTAGGCCCAGGGGAAAGGCACCAGCGGGGATGAGCCTGGGGAGGCGCCCGGCCATGTCTGGACCCAGTCCCCGCAGCCTGCCCCTTGGTGGGGCAGTACCCCCGGAGGCCAGGAGGTTCTGGGCAAGGCTGTCAGGGGCAGGGACACTGCTGGGTCCTGCCCCTGGCCTGTGGGGCGTCTGAGCACAACCGGCACTCTCCCGCTGGAAGACCTCCCCGGCTGCCTCCAAAGGCCGGTTTGCAAGCACTCCCGCCCGCTGTTCCCGCCAGGCACGCACAATGCTCCCAAGCCCAGGAGAAAAGCGCTTCGGGGTGGTGCTCTCTCCGGGCCCTTGCCCCTGAGCCTGGGGGACAGGCAGGGGGAACACACTCCCAGGCCAAGGCAGAACGACATGCACACGTCTGTTCCTGCCCCCTACACCGGCAGAGAGTTCGGGGGAGCCAGAGACTGCCAGGCTGCTACTGGGCTGGCCGCCTGTGTGGGAAGGGGCAGAGCCGACCTAGGGGCAAGTTGGGCCTCTTGCTCTCCCTGCTGCCCTGAGGCTGCTGGGCCAAAGAGGTCTTGGGCATCCAGCCCCTTGCTGGTCCCTTCCCTCTGACGAGGCCCTCTGAGCTCCAGCACCTTGCAGTGTGGAGACAGACCCTGCCAGCAACCTCCTCTCCAAGGAGGCCTCAACCGAGGCCTAGGCCCAGGGGAAAGGCACCAGCGGGGATGAGCCAGTGGAGGGGCCCGGGCATGTCTGGACCCAGTCCCCACCGCCTGCCCCTTGGTGGGGCAGTACCCCCGGAGGCCAGGAAGGTCTGGGCAAGGCTGGCCAGGGGCAGGGTCCCTGCTGGGTCCTGCCCCTGGCCTGTGGGGCCTCTGAGCACAACCGGCCCTCTCCCACTGGAAGACCTCCCCGGCTGCCTTCAAAGGCGGGTTTGCCAACACTCCCGCCCGCTGTTCCCGCCAGGCACGCACAACGCTCCCAAGGCCAGGAGAAAAGCGCTTCGGGGTGTTGCTCTCTCCGGGCCCTTGCCCCTGAGCCTGGGGTCCAGGCAGTGGGTCCACACTCCCAGACCAAGGCAGAACCACATGCACACGTCTGTTCCTGACCCCTGAACCGGCAGAGAGCTCGGGGGAGCCAGAGTCTATCAGGCAGCTGCTGGGTTGGCTGCCTGTGTGGGAAGGGGCAGAGCCGACCTAGGGGCAAGTTGGGCCTCTTGCTCTCCCTGCTGCCCTGAGGCTGCTGGGCCAAAGAGGTCTTGGGCATCCAGCCCCTTGCTGGTCCCTTCCCGCTGACGAGGCCCTCTGAGCTCCAGCACCTTGCAGTGTGGAGACAGCCCCTGCCAGCAACCTCCTCTCCAAGGAGGCATCAACCGAGGCCTATGCCCAGGGGAAAGGCACCAGCGGGGATGAGCCTGGGGAGGCGCCCAGGCATGTCTGGACCCAGTCCCCGCAGCCTGCCCCTTGGTGGGGCAGTACCCCCGGAGGCCAGGAAGGTCTGGGCAAGGCTGGCCAGGGGCAGGGGACCTGCTGGGTCCTGCCCCTGGCCTGTGAGGCCTCTGAGCACAACCGGCCCTCTCCCACTGGAAGACCTCCACGGCTGCCTCCAAAGTCCTGTTTGCAAACACTCCCGCCCGCTGTTCACGCCAGGCTCGCACAATGCTCCCAAGCCCGGGAGAAAAGTGCTTCGGGGTGGTGCTCTCTCCGGGCCCTTGCCCCTGAGCCTGGGGGCAAGGCAGGGGGAACACACTCCCAGGCCAAGGCAGAACCACATGCCCACGTCTGTTCCTGTCCCCTGCACCGGCAGAGAGCTTGGGGGAGCCAGAGTCTGTCAGGCAGCTGCTGAGTTGGCCGCCTGTGTGGGAAGGGGCAGAGCCGCCCTAGGGGCAAGTTGGGCCTCTTGCTCTCCCTGCTGCCCTGAGGCTGCTGGGCCAAAGACGTCTTGGGCATCCAGCCCCTTACTGGTCCCTTCCCTCTGACGAGGCCCTCTGAGCTCCAGCACCTTGCAGTGTGGAGACAGCCCCTGCCAGCAACCTCCTCTCCAAGGAGGCCTCAACCGAGGCCTAGGCCCAGGGGAAAGGCACCAGCGGGGATGAGCCTGGGGAGGCGCCCGGGCATGTCTGGACCCAGTCCCCGCAGCCTGCCCCTTGGTGGGGCAGTACCCCCGGAGGCCAGGAAGGTCTGGGCAAGGCTGGCCAGGGGCAGGGGCCCTGCTGCGTCCTGCCCCTGGCCTGTGGGGCCTCTGAGCACAACCGGCCCTCTCCCACTGGAAGACCTCCCCGGCTGCCTCCAAAGGCCGGTTTGCAAGCGCTCCCGCCCACTGTTCCCAGCAGGCGTGCACAATGCTCCCAAGCCCGGGAGAAAAGCGCTTCAGGGTGGTGCTCTCTCCGGGCCCTTGCCCCTGAGCCTGGGGGCAAGGCAGGGTGTCCACACTCCCAGGACAAGGCAGAACCACATGCACACGTCTGATCTGCCCCCTGCACCGGCAGAGAGCTCGGGGGAGCCAGAGTCTGTCAGGCAGCTGCTGGGCTGGCCGCCTGTGTGGGAAGGGGCAGAGCCGACCTAGGGGCAAGTTGGGCCTCTTGCTCTCCCTGCTGCCCTGAGGCTGCTGGGCCAAAGAGGTCTGGGCATCCAGCCCCTTGCTGGTCCCTTCCCTCGGACGAGGCCCTCTGAGCTCCAGCACCTTGCAGTGTGGAGACAGCCCCTGCCAGCAACCTCCTCTCCAAGGAGTCCTCAACCGAGGCCTAGGGCCAGGGGAAAGGCACCAGCGGGGATGAGCCTGGGGAGGCGCCCGGGCATGTCTGGACCCAGTCCCCGCAGCCTGCCCCTTGGTGGGGCAGTACCCCCGGAGGCCAGGAAGGTCTGGGCAATGCTGCCAGGGGCAGGGACACTGCTGGGTCCTGCCCCTGGCCTGTGGGGCGTCTGAGCACAACCGGCACTCTCCCGCTGGAAGACCTCCCCGTCTGCCTCGAAAGGCCGGTTTGCAAGCACTCCCGCCCGCTGTTCCCGCCAGGCACGCACAATGCTCCCAAGCCCGGGAGAAAAGCGCTTCGGGGTGGTGCTCTCACCGGGCCCTTGCCCCTGAGCCTGGGGGCCAGGCAGGGGGAACACACTCCCAGGCCAAGGCAGAACGACATGCACACGTCTGTTCCTGCCCCCTACACCGGCAGAGAGCTCGGGGGAGCCAGAGACTGCCAGGCTGCTGCTGGGCTGGCCGCCTGTGTGGGACGGGGCAGAGCCGACCTAGGGGCAAGTTGGGCCTCTTGCTCTCCCTGCTGCCCTGAGGCTGCTGGGTCAAAGAGGTCTTGGGCATCCAGCCCTTTGCTGGTCCCTTCCCTCTGACGAGGCCCTCTGATCTCCAGCACCTTGCAGTGTGGAGAGAGCCCCTGCCAGCAACCTCCTGTCCAAGGAGGCCTCAACCGAGGCCTAGGCCCAGGGGAAAGGCACCAGCGGGGATGAGCCTGGGGAGGCGCCCGGGGATGTCTGGACCCAGTCCCCGCAGCCTGCCCCTTGGTGGGGCAGTACCCCCGGAGGCCAGGAAGGTCTGGGCAAGGCTGGCCAGGGTCAGGGGCACTGCTGGGTCCTGCCCCTGGCCTGTGGGGCCTCTGAGCACAACCAGCCCTCTCCCACTGGAAGACCTCCCCGGCTGCCTCCAAAGTCCTGTTTGCTAACACTCCCGCCCGCTGTTCACGCCAGGCTCGCACAATGCTCCCAAGCCCGGGAGAAAAGCACATTGGGGTGGTTCTCTCTCCGGGCCCTTGCCCCTGAGCCTGGGGGCAAGGCACGGGGAACACACTCCCTGGCCAAGGCAGAACCACATGCCCACGTCTGTTCCTGTCCCCTGCACCGGCAGAGAGCTTGGGGGAGCCAGAGTCTGGCAGGCAGCTGCTGGGTTGGCCGCCTGTGTGGGAAGGGGCAGAGCCGACCGAGGGGCAAGTTGGGCCTCTTGCTCTCCCTGCTGCCCTGAGGCTGCTGGGCCAAAGACGTCTTGGGCATCCAGCCCCTTACTGGTCCCTTCCCTCTGACGAGGCCCTCTGAGCTCCAGCACCTTGCAGTGTGGAGACAGCCCCTGCAGCAACCTCCTCTCCAAGGAGGCCTCAACCGAGGCCTAGGCCCAGGGGAAAGGCACCAGCGGGGATGAGCCAGGGGAGGCGCCCGAGCATGTCTGGACCCAGTCCCCGCAGCCTGCCCCTTGGTGGGGCAGTACCCCCGGAGGCCAGGAAGGTCTGGGCAAGGCTGGCCAGGGGCAGGGGCCCTGCTGCGTCCTGCCCCTGGCCTGTGGGGCCTCTGAGCACACCCGGCCCTCTCCCACTGGAAGACCTCCCCGGCTGCCTCCAAAGGCCGGTTTGCAAGCGCTCCCGCCCACTGTTCCCAGCAGGCGTGCACAATGCTCCCAAGCCCGGGAGAAAAGCGCTTCAGGGTGGTGCTCTCTCCGGGCACTTGCCCCTGAGCCTGGGGGCAAGGCAGGGGGTCCACACTCCCAGGCCAAGGCAGAACCACATGCACACGTCTGTTCCTGCCCCCTGCACCGGCAGAGAGCTCGGGGGAGCCAGAGTCTGTCAGGCAGCTGCTGGGCTGGCCGCCTGTGTGGGAAGTGGCAGAGCCGACCTAGGGGCAAGTTGGGCCTCTTGCCCTCCCTGCTGCCCTGAGGCTGCTGGGCCAAAGAGGTCTTGGGCATCCAACCCCTTGCTGGTCCCTTCCCTCTGACGAGGCCCTCTGAGCTCCAGCACCTTGCAGTGTGGAGACAGCCCCTGCCAGCAACCTCCTCTCCAAGGAGGCCTAAACCGAGGCCTAGGCACAGGGGAAAAGCACCAGCGGGGATGAGCCTGGGGAGGCGCCCGGGCATGTATGGACCCAGTCCCCGCAGCCTGCCCCTTGGTGGGGCAGTACCCCCGGAGGCGAGGAAGGTCTGGGAAAGGCTGGCCATGGGCAGGGGCCCTGCTGGGTCCTGCCCCTGGCCTGTGGGGCCTCTGAGCACAACCGGCCCTCTCCCACTGGAAGACGTCCCCGGCTGCCTCCAAAGGCCGGTTTGCAAGCACTCCCGCCCACTGTTCCAACCAAGGGCGCACAACGCTCCCAAGCCCGGGAGAAAATCGCCTCGGGGTGGTGCTCTCTCCGGGCCCTTTCCCCTGAGCCTGGGGGCCAGGCAGGGTGTCCACACTCCCAGACCAACGCAGAACCACATGCCCACGTCTGTTCCTGACCCTTGCACCGGCAGAGAGCTCGGGGGAGCCAGAGTCTGTCAGGCAGCTGCTGGGCTGGCCGCCTGTGTGGGAAGGGGCAGAGCCGACCTAGGGGCAAGTTGGGCCTCTTCCTCTCCCTGCTGCCCTGAGGCTGCTGGGCCAAAGAGGTCTTGGGCATCCAGCCCCTTGCTGGTCCCTTCCCTCTGACGAGGCCCTCTGAGCTCCAGCACCTTGCAGTGTGGAGACAGCCCCTGCCAGCCACCTCCTCTCCAAGGAGGCCTCAACCGAGGCCTAGGCCCAGGGGAAAGGCACCAGCGGGGATGAGCCTGGGGAGGCGCCCGGCCATGTCTGGACCCAGTCCCCGCAGCCTGCCCCTTGGTGGGGCAGTACCCCCGGAGGCCAGGAGGGTCTGGGCAAGGCTGCCAGGGGCAGGGACACTGCTGGGTCCTGCCCCTGGCCTGTGGGGCGTCTGAGCACAACCGGCACTCTCCCGCTGGAAGACCTCCCCGGCTGCCTCCAAAGGCCGGTTTGCAAGCACTCCCGCCCGCTGTTCCCGCCAGGCACGCACAATGCTCCCAAGCCCGGGAGAAAAGCGCTTCGGGGTGGTGCTCTCTCCGGGCCCTTGCCCCTGAGCCTGGGGGACAGGCAGGGGGAACACACTCCCAGGCCAAGGCAGAACGACATGCACACGTCTGTTCCTGCCCCCTACACCGGCAGAGAGTTCGGGGGAGCCAGAGACTGCCAGGCTGCTGCTGGGCTGGCTGCCTGTGTGGGACGGGGTAATGCCGACCTAGGGGCAAGTTGGGCCTCTTGCTCTCCCTGCTGCCCTGAGGCTGCTGGGTCAAAGAGGTCTTGGGCATCCAGCCCTTTGCTGGTCCTTTCCCTCTGACGAGGCCCTCTGAGCTCCAGCACCTTGCAGTGTGCAGACAGCCCCTGCCGGCAACCTCCTCTCCAAGGAGGCCTCAACCGAGGCCTAGGCCCAGGGGAAAGGCACCAGCGGGGATGAGCCTGGGGAGGCGCCCGGGCATGTCTGGACCCAGGCCCCGCAGCCTGCCCCTTGGTGGGGCAGTACCCCCGGAGGCCAGGAAGGTCTGGGCAAGGCTGCCAGATGCAGGGACACTGCTGGGTCCTGCCCCTGGCCTGTGGGGCCTCTGAGAACAACTGGCACTCTCCCGCTGGAAGACCTCCCCGGCTGCCTCCAAAGGCTGGATTGCAAGCACTCAATCCCGCTGTTCACGCCAGCTGCGCACAATGCTCCCAAGCCCGGGAGAAAAGCATTTTGGGGTGGTGCTCACTCCGGGCTTTGGAAGACCTCCCCGGCTGCCTCCAAGGCCGGTTTGCAAGCACTTCTGCCTGCTGTTCCCGCCACCCGCGCACAATGCTCCCAAGCCCGGGAGAAAAGCGTTTCGGGGTGGTGTTCTCTCTGGGCCCAAGAAAGACCTCCCGGGCTGCCCCCAAATGCCGGTTTGCAAGCACTCCCACTCGCTGTTCCCGCCATCCGTGCAAATGCTCCAAGCCCAGGAGAAAAGCCCTTCAGGGTGGTGCTCTCTCCCGGCCCTTGGAAGACCTCCCCGGCTGCCTCCAAAGGCTGGATTTCAAGTACTCCCTCCCGCTGTCCCGCCAGCCGCACACAATGCTCCCAATCACGGGAGAAAAGCGCTTCGGGGTGGTGCTCTCTACGGGCCCTTGGAAGACCTCCCCGTTTGTCTCCAAAGGCCGGTTTGCAAGCACTCATGCCCGCTGTTCCCGCCAGCCGCGCACAATGCTCCCAAGCCTAGGAGAAAAGCGCTTCGGGGTGGTGCTCTCTCCCGGCCCTTGGAAGACCTCCCCGGCTGCCTCCAAAGGCCAGTTTGCAAGCACTCAATCCCGCTGTTCCCGCCAGCCGCGCACAATGCTCCCAAGCCCGGGAGAAAAGCGCTTCGGGGTGGTGCTCTCTCCTGGCCCTTGGAAGACCTCCCCGGCTGCCTCCAAAGGCTGGTTTTCGAGAACTCCCTCCCGCTGACCCGCCAGCCGCACACAATGCTCCCAAGCCCGGGAGAAAAGCATTTTGGGGTGGTCTCTCTCCGGGCCCTTGGAAGACTCCCCGGCTGCCTCTAAAGGCCGGTTTGCAAGCACTCATGTCCTCTGTTCCCGACAGCCGCGAACAATGCTCCCAATTCCGTGAGAAAAGTGCTTCGGGATGGTGCTCTCTCCGGGCCCTTGGAAGACCTCCCAAGCTGCCTCCAAAGGCCGGTTTGCAAGCACTCCCGCCCGCTGTTCCCGCCAGCCTCGCACAATGCTCCCAAGACCGGGAGAAAAGCGCTTCGGGGTGGTGTTCTCTCCGTGCCAATGGAGGACCTCCCTGGCTGCCCCCAAAGGCCGGTTTGCAAGCACTCCCACTCGCTGTTCCCGCCAGCCACGCACAATCCTCCAAAACCCCGGAGAAAAGCGCTTCGGGGTGCTGTTCTCTCCGTGCCCATGGAAGACCTCCCGGGGTGCCCCCAAAGGCCGGTTTGCAAGCACTCCCACTCGCTGTTCCCGCCATCCGCGCACAATGCTCCCAAGCCCGGGAGAAAAGCATTTTGGGGTGGTGCTCACACCGGGCCCTGGAAGACCTCCCCGGCTGCCTCCAAAGGACGGTTTTCAAGCACTCCTGCCTGCTGTTCCCGCCACCCGCACACAATGCTCCCAAGCCCGGGAGAAAAGCGCTTCGGGGTGGTGCTCTCTACAGGCCCTTGGAAGACCTCCCCGGCTGCCTCCAAAGGCCGGTTTGCAAGGACTCCTTCCTGCTGTTCCCGCCATCCGCGCACAATGCTCCCAAGCCCGGGAGAAAAGCATTTTGGGGTGGTGCTCACACCGGGCCCTGGAAGACCTCCCCGGCTGCCTCCAAAGGACGGTTTTCAAGCACTCCTGCCTGCTGTTCCCGCCACCCGCGCAGAATGCTCCCAAGCGCGGGAGAAAAGCGCTTCGGGGTGGTGCTCTCTACAGGCCCTTGGAAGACCTCCCCGGCTGCCTCCAAAGGCCGGTTTGCAAGGACTCCTTCCTGCTGTTCCCGCCAGCCACGCACAATGCTCCCAAGCCCGGGAGAGAAGCATTTTGGGGTGGTGCTCTCTACAGGCCCTTGGAAGACCTCCCCGGCTGCCTCCAGTGGCCAGTTTGCAAGCACTCATGCCCGCTGTTCCCACCAGCCGCGCACAATGCTCCCAAGCCCGGGAGAAAAGCTTTTTGGGGTGGTGCTCACACCGGGCCCTTGGAAGACCTCCCCGGCTGCCTGCAAAGGCCGGTTTTCAAGCACTCCTGCCTGCTGTTCCCGCCACCCGCGCACAATACTCCCAAGCCCGGGAGAAAAGCGCTTCGGGGTGGTGCTCTCTACAGGCCCTTGGAAGACCTCCCCCGCTGCCTCCAAAGGCCGGTTTGCAAGGACTCCTTCCTGCTGTTCCCGCCAGCCACGCACAATGCTCCCAAGCCCGGGAGAAAAGTGCTTCGGGGTGGTGATCTCTCCGGGCCCTTGGAAGTCGTCCCCGGCTGCCTCCAAAGGCCGGTTTGCAAGCACTCATGCCCGTTGTTCCCACCAGCCGCGCACAATGCTCCCAAGCCCGGGAGAAAAGCATTTTGGGGTGGTGCTCACTCCGGGCCCTTGGAAGACCTCCCCGGCTGCCTCCAAAGGCCAGTTTGCAAGCAGTCCTGCCTGCTGTTCCCGCCAGCCGCGCACAATGCTCCCAAGCCCGGGAGAAGAGCGCTTCGGGGTGGTGCTCTCTCCGGGCCCTTGGAAGACGTCCCCGGCTGCCTCCAAAGGCCGGTTTGCAAGCACTCATGCCCGTTGTTCCCACCAGCCGCGCACAATGCTCCCAAGCCCGGGAGAAAAGCGCTTCGGGGTGGTGCTCTCTCCGGGCCCTTGGAAGACCTCCCCGGCTGCCTCCAAAGGCCAGTTTGCAAGCAGTCCTGCCTGCTGTTCCCGCCAGCCGCGCACAATGTTCCCAAGCCCGGGAGAAAAGCGCTTCGGGGTGGTGCTCTCTCCGGGCACTTTCAAGACCTCCCCGGCTGCCCCCAAAGGCCGGTTTGTAAGTACTCATTCCCGCTGCTTCCGCCATCCACGCACAATGCTCCCAAGCCCGGGAGAAAAGCATTTTGGGGTGGTGCTCTCTCCGGGCCCTTGGAAGACCTCCCGGGCTGCCTCCAAAGGCCGGTTTGCAAGCATTCATGTCCGTTGTTCCCGACAGCCGCGCACAATGCTCCCAAGCCCGAGAGAAAAGCATTTTGGGGTGGTGATCAGTCCGGCCCTTGGAAGACCTCCCCGGCTGCCTCCAAAGGACAGTTTGCAAGCACTCATGCCCGCTGTTCCCGCCAGCCACGCACAATGCTCCCAAGACCGTGAGAAAAGCGCTTCGGGGTGGTGTTCTCTCAGGGACCATGGAGGACCTCACCGGCTGCCCCCAAAGGCCGGTTTGCAAGCATTCCCACTCGCTGTTCCCGCCAGGCACACACAATGTTCCAAAACCCCGGAGAAAAGCGCTTCGGGGTGGTGCTCTCTCCGCGCCCTTGGAAGACTTCTCTGGCTGCCGCCAAAGGCCGGTTTGCAAGAATTCCCTCCCGCTGTCACACCAGCCGCACACAATGCTCCAAAACCCGAGAGAAAAGCGCTTCGAGGTGGTGCTCTCTCCAGGCCCTTGGAAGACCTCCCCGGCTGCCTCCAAAGGCCGGTTTGCAAGCACTCCTGCCTGCTGTTCCCGCCACGCGCGCACAATGCTCCCAAGCCCGGAAGAAAAGCATTTTGGGGTAGTGCTCTCTCCGGGCCCTTGGAAGACCTCCCGGGCTGCCTCCAAAGGCCGGTTTGCAAGCACTCATGTCCGCTGTTCCCGACAGCCGCGCACAATGCTCCCAAGCCCGGGAGAAAAGCATTTTGGGATGGTGATCAGTCCGGGCCCTTGGAAGACCTCCCCGGCTGCCTCCAAAGGACAGTTTGCAAGAACTCATGCCCGCTGTTCCCGCCAGGCACGCACAATGCTCCCAAGCCCGGGAGAAAAGCGCTTCGGGGTGGTGCTCTCACCGGGCCCTTGCCCCTGAGCCTGGGGGCAATGCAGGGGGAACACACTCCCAGGCCAAGGCAGAACCACATGCAAACGTCTGTTCCTGGTCCCTGCATCGGCAGAGAGCTCGGGGGAGCCAGAGTATGCCAGGCAGCTGCTGGGTTGGCGGCCTGTGTGGAAAGGGGCAGAGCCGACCTAGGGGCAAGTTGGGCCTCTTGCTCTCCCTGCTGCCCTGAGGCTGCTGGGCCAAAGAGGTCTTGGGCATCCAGCCCCTTGCTGGTCCCTTCCCTCTGACGAGGCCCTCTGTGCTCCAGCACCTTGCAGTGTGGAGACAGCCCCTGCCAGCAACCTCCTCTCCAAGGAGGCCTCAACCGAGGCCTAGGCCCAGGGGAAAGGCACCAGCGGGGATGAGCCTGGGGAGGCGCCCGGGCATGTCTGGACCCAGTCCCCGCAGCCTGCCCCTTGGTGGGGCAGTACCCCCGGAGGCCAGGAAGGTCTGGGCAAGGCTGAGAGGGGCAGGGACACTGCTGGGTCCTGCCCCTGGCCTGTGGGGCGTCTGAGCACAACCGGCACCCTCCCGCTGGAAGACCTCCCCGTCTGCCTCCAAAGGCCTGTTTGCAAGCACTCCCACCCGCTGTTCCCGCCAGGCACGCACAATGCTCCCAAGCCCGGGAGAAAAGTGCTTCGGGGTGGTGCTCTCCTCGGGCCCTTGCCCCTGAGCCTGGGGGCCAGGCAGGTGGAACACACTCCCAGGCCAAGGGAGAACGACATGCACACGTCTGTTCCTGCCCCCTACACCGGCAGAGAGCTCGGGGGAGCCAGAGACTCTCAGGCAGCTGCTGGGCTGGCCGCCTGTGTGGGAAGTGGCAGAGCCGACCTAGGGGCAAGTTGGGCCTCTGCTCTCCCTGCTGCCCTGAGGCTGCTGGGCCAAAGAGGTCTTGGGCATCCAGCCCCTTGCTGGTCCCTTCCCTCTGACGAGGCCCTCTGAGCTCCAGCACCTTGCAGTGTGGAGACAGCCCCTGCCAGCAACCTCCTCTCCAAGGAGGCCTAAACCGAGGCCTAGCCCCAGGGGAAAGGCACCAGCGGGGAAGAGCCTGGGGAGGCGCCCGGGCATGTCTGGACCCAGTCCCCGCAGCCTGCCCCTTGGTGGGGCTGTAACCCCGGAGGCAGGAAGGTCTGGGCAAGGCTGGCCAGGGGCAGGGGCCCTGCTGGGCCCTTCCCCTGGCCTGTGGGGCCTCTGAGCACAACCGGCCCTCTCCCACTGGAAGACCTCCCCGGCTGCCTCCAAAGGCCGGTTTGCAAGCACTCCCGCCCACTGTTCCCATCAAGCGCGCACAATGCTCCCAAGCCCGGGAGAAAAGCGCTTCGGGGTGGTGCTCTCTCCGGGCCCTTGCCCCTGAGCCTGGGGGCCAGGCAGGGGGTCCACACTCCCAGGCCAAGGCAGAACCACATGCACACGTCTGTTCCTGACCCCTGCACCGGCAGAGAGCTCGGGGGAGCCAGAGTCTGTCAGGCAGCTGCTGGGCTGGCCGCCTGTGTGGGAAGGGGCAGAGCCGACCTAGGGGCAAGTTGGGCCTCTTCCTCTCCCTGCTGCCCTGAGGCTGCTGGGCCATAGAGGTCTTGGGCATCCAGCCCCTTGCTCGTCCCTTCCCTCTGACGAGGCCCTCTGAGCTCTAGCACCTTGCAGTGTGGAGACAGCCCCTGCCAGCAACCTCCTCTCCAAGGAGGCCTCAACCGAGGCCTAGGCCCAGGGGAAAGGCACCAGCGGGGATGAGCCAGTGGAGGCGCACTGGCATGTCTGGACCCAGTCCCCGCAGCCTGCCCCTTGGTGGGGCAGTACCCCCGGAGGCCAGGAAGGTCTGGGCAAAGCTGCCAGGGGCAGGGACACTGCTGGGCCCTGCCCCTGGCCTGTGGGGCCTCTGAGCACAACCGGCACTCTCCCACTGGAAGACCTGCCCGGCTGCCTCCAAAGGCCGGTTTGCAAGCGCTCCCGCCCACTGTTCCCAGCAGGCGTGTACAATGCTCCCAAGCCCGGGAGAAAAGCGCTTCGGGGTGGTGCTCTCTCCGGGCCCTTGCTCCTGAGCCTGGGGGCAAGGCACGGTGTCCACAATCCCAGGCCAAGTCAGAACCACATGCACACCTCTGATCTGCCCCCTGCACCGGCAAAGAGCTCGGGGGAGCCCGAGTATGTCAGGCAGCTGCTGGGCTAGCCGCCTGTGTGGGAAGGGGCAGAGCCGACCTAGGGGCAAGTTGTGCCTCTTGCTCTCCCTGCTGCCCTGAGGCTGCTGGGCCAAAGAGGTCTTGGGCGTCCAGCCCCTTGCTGGTCCCTTCCCTCTGACGAGGCCCTCTGAGCTCCAGCACCTTGCAGTGTGGAGACAGCCCCTGCCAGCAACCTCCTCTCCAAGAGGCCTAAACCGAGGCCTAGGCCCAGGGGAAAGGCACCAGTGGGGATGAGCCTGGGGAAGCGCCCGGGCATGTCTGGACCCAGTCCCCGCAGCCTGCCCCTTGGTGGGGCAGTACCCCTGAGGCCAGGAAGGTCTGGGAAAGGCTGGCCAGGGGCAGGGGACCTGCTGGGTCCGGCCCCTGGCCTGTGGGGCCTCTGAGCACAACCGGCCCTCTCCCAATGGAAGACCTCCCCGGCTGCCTCCAAAGGCCGGTTTGCAAGCACTCCCGCCCACTCTTCCCACAAAGCACGCACAATGCTCCCAAGCCCGGGAGAAAAGCGCTTCGGGGTGTTGCTCTCTCCGGGCCCTTGCCCCTGAGCCTGGGGTCCAGGCAGTGGGTCCACACTCCCAGACCAAGGCAGAACCACATGCACACGTGTGTTCCTGCCCCCTACACCAGCAGAGAGCTCGGGGGAGCCAGAGACTGCCAGGCTGCTGCTGGGCTGGCTGCCTGTGTGGTACGGGGCAGAGCCGACCTAGGGGCATGTTGGGCCTCTTGCTCTCCCTGCTGCCCTGAGGCTGCTGGGTCAAAGAGGTCTTGGGCATCCAGCGCTTTGCTGGTGCCTTCCCTCTGACGAGGCCCTCTGAGCTCCAGCACCTTGCAGTGTGGAGACAGCCCCTGTCAGCAACCTCCTCTCCAAAGAGTCCTCAACCGAGGCCTACAACCAGGGGAAAGGCACCAGCGGGGATGATCCTGGGGAGGCGCACAGACATGTCTGGACCCAGTCTCCTCAGCCTGCCCCTTGGTGGGGCAGTACCCCCGGAGGCCAGGAAGGTCTGGGCAAGTCTGGCCAGGGGCAGGGGCCCTGCTGGGTCCTGACCCTGGCCTGTGGGGCCTCTGAGCACAACCGGCCCTCTCCCACTGGAAGACCTCCCCGGCTGCCTCCAAAGTCCTGTTTGCAACACTCCCGCCCGCTGTTCACGTCAGGAATGCACAAAGCTCCCAAGCCGGGGAGAAAAGCGCTTCGGTGTGGTGCTCTCTCCGGGCCCTTGCCCATGAGCCTGGGGGCAAGGCAGGGAGAACACACTCCCAGGCCAAGGCAGAACCACATGCCCACATCTGTTCCTGTCCCCTGCACCGGCAGAGAGCTTGGGGGAGCCAGAGTCTGTCAGGCAGCTGCTGGGTTAGCCGCCTGTGTGGGAAGGGGCAGAGCCGACCTAGGGGCAAGTTGGGCCTCTTGCTCTCCCTGCTGCCCTGAGGCTGCTGGGCCAAAGATGTCTTGGGCATCCAGCCCTTTCCTGTCCCTTCTCTCTGACGAGGCTCTCTGAGCTGCAGCACCTTGCAGTGTGGAGACAGCCCCTGCCAGCAACCTCCTCTCCAAGGAGGCCTCAACCGAGGCCTAGGCCCAGGGGAAAGGCACCAGCGGGGATGAGCCAGGGGAGGCGCCCGAGCATGTCTGGACCCAGTCCCCGCAGCCTGCCCCTTGGTGGGGCAGTACCCCCGGAGGCCAGGAAGGTCTGGGCAAGGCTGGCCAGGGGCAGGGGCCCTGCTGCGTCCTGCCCTTGGCCTGTGGGGCCTCTGAGCACAACCGGCCCTCTCCCACTGGAAGACCTCCCCGGCTGCCTCCAAAGGCCGGTTTGCAAGCGCTCCCGCACACTGTTCCCAGCAGGCGTGCACAATGCTCCCAAGCCCGGGAGAAAAGCGCTTCGGGGTGGTGCTCTCTCCGGGCCCTTGCCCCTGAGCGTGGGGGCAAGGCAGGGTGTCCACACTCCCAGGCCAAGGCAGAACCACATGCACACGACTGATCTGCCCCCTGCACCGGCAGAGAGCTCGGGGGAGCCAGAGTCTGTCAGGCAGCTGCTGGGCTGGCCGCCTGTGTGGGAAGGGGCAGAGCCGACCTAGGGGCAAGTTGGGCCTCTTGCTCTCCCTGCTGCCCTGAGGCTGCTGGGCCAAAGAGGTCTTGGGCATCCAGCCCCTTACTGATCCCTTCCCTCTGACGAGGCCCTCTGAGCTCCAGCACCTTGCAGTGTGGAGACAGCCCCTGCCAGCAACCTCCTCTCCAAGGAGGCCTCAACCGAGGCCTAGGCCCAGGGGAAAGGCACCAGCGGGGATGAGCCTGGGGAGGCGCCCGGGCATGTCTGGACCCAGTCCCCGCAGCCTGCCCCTTGGTGGGGCAGTACCCCCGGAGGCCAGGAAGGTCTGGGCAAGGCTGGCCAGGGGCAGGGGCCCTGCTGGGTCCTGCCCCTGGCCTGTAGGGCCTCTGAGCACAACCGGCCCTCTCCCGCTGGAAGACCTCCCCGGCTGCCTCCAAAGGCCAGTTTGCCAACACTCCTGCCCGCTGTTCCCGCCAGGCACGCACAATGCTCCCAAGCCCAGGAGAAAAGCGCTTCGGGGTGGTGGTCTCTCCGGGCCCCTGCCCCTGAGCCTGGGGGCCAGGCAGGGGATCCACAGTCCCAGGCCAAGGCAGAACCACATGCACACGTCTGTTCCTGCCCCCTCTACCGGCAGAGAGCTGGGGGGAGCCAGAGTCTGTCAGGCAGCTGCTGGGCTGGCCGCCTGTGTGGGAAGGGGCAGAGCCGCCCTAGGGGCAAGTTGGGCCTCTTGCTCTCCCTGCTGCCCTGAGGCTGCTGTGCCAAAGAGGTCTTGGGCATCCAGCCCCTTGCTGGTCCCTTCCCTCTGACGAGGCCCTCTGAGCTCCAGCAGCTTGCAGTGTGGAGACAGACCCTGCCAGCAACCTCCTCTCCAAGGAGGCCTCAACCGAGGCCTAGGCCCAGGGGAAAGGCACCAGCGGGGATGAGCCAGTGGAGGCGCACGGGCATATCAGGACCCAGTCCCCGCAGCCTGCCCCTTGGTGGGGCAGTACCCCCGGAGGCCAGGAAGGTCTGGGCAAGGCTGGCCAGGGGCAGGGTCCCTGCTGGGTCCTGCCCCTGGCCTGTGGGGCCTCTGAGCACAACCGGCCCACTCCCACTGGAAGACCTCCCCGGCTGCCTTCAAAGGCGGGTTTGCCAACACTCCCGCCCGCTGTTCCCGCCAGGCACGCACAACGCTCCCAAGGCCAGGAGAAAAGCGCTTCGGGGTGTTGTTCTCTCCGGGCCTTTGCCCTTGAGCCTGGGGTCCAGGCAGTGGGTCCACACTCCCAGACCAAGGCAGAGCCACATGCACACGTGTGTTCCTGACCCCTGAACCGGCAGAGAGCTCGGGGGAGCCAGAGTCTATCAGGCAGCTGCTGGGTTGGCTGCCTGTGTGGGAAGGGGCAGAGCCGACCTAGGGGCAAGTTGGGCCTCTTGCTCTCCCTGCTGCCCTGAGGCTGCTGGGCCAAAGAGGTCTTGGGCATCCAGCCCCTTGCTGGTCCCTTCCCGCTGACGAGGCCCTCTGAGCTCCAGCACCTTGCAGTGTGGAGACAGCCCCTGCCAGCAACCTCCTCTCCAAGGAGGCATCAACCGAGGCCTATGCCCAGGGGAAAGGCACCAGCGGGGATGAGCCAGGGGAGGCGCCCAGGCATGTCTGGACCCAGGCCCTGCAGCCTGCCCCTTGGTGGGGCAGTACCCCCGGAGGCCAGGAAGGTCTGGGCAAGGCTGGCCAGGGGCAGGGGACCTGCTGGGTCCTGCCCCTGGCCTGTGAGGCCTCTGAGCACAACCGGCCCTCTCCCACTGGAAAACCTCCACGGCTGCCTCCAAAGTCCTGTTTGCAAACACTCCCGCCCACTGTTCCCAGCAGGCTCGCACAACGCTCCCAAGCCCGGGAGAAAAGCGCTTCGGGGTGGTGCTCTCTCCGGGCCCTTGCCCCTGAGCCTGGGGGCAAGGCAGGGGGAATACACTCCCAGGCCAAGGCAGAACCACATGCCCACGTCTGTTCCTGTCCCCTGCACCGGCAGAGAGCTTGCGGGAGCCAGAGTCTGTCAGGCAGCTGCTGAGTTGGCCGCCTGTGTGGGAAGGGGCAGAGCCGCCCTAGGGGCAAGTTGGGCCTCTTGCTCTCCCTGCTGCCCTGAGGCTGCTGGGCCAAAGAGGTCTTGGGCATCCAGCCCCTTGCTGGTCCCTTCCCTCTGACGAGGCCCTCTGAGCTCCAGCACCTTGCAGTGTGGAGACAGCCCCTGCCAGCAACCTCCTCTCCAAGGAGGCCTCAACCGAGGCCTAGGCCCAGGGGAAAGGCACCAGCAGGGATGAGCCTGGGGAGGCGCCCGGGCATGTCTGGACCCAGGCCCCGCAGCCTGCCCCTTGGTGGGGCAGTACCCCCGGAGGCCAGGAAGGTCTGGGCAAGGCTGGCCAGGGGCAGGGGCCCTGCTGCGTCCTGCCCCTGGCCTGTGGGGCCTCTGAGCACAACCGGCCCTCTCCCACTGGAAGACCTCCCCGGCTGCCTCCAAAGGCCGGTTTGCAAGCGCTCCCGCCCACTGTTCCCAGCAGGCGTGCACAATGCTCCCAAGCCCGGGAGAAAAGCGCTTCAGGGTGGTGCTCTTTCCGGGCCCTTGCCCCTGAGCCTGGGGGCAAGGCAGGGTGTCCACACTCCCAGGACAAGGCAGAACCACATGCACACGTCTGATCTGCCCCCTGCACCGGCAGAGAGCTCGGGGGAGCCAGAGTCTGTCAGGCAGCTGCTGGGCTGGCCGCCTGTGTGGGAAGGGGCAGAGCCGACCTAGGGGCAAGTTGGGCCTCTTGCTCTCCCTGCTGCCCTGAGGCTGCTGGGCCAAAGAGGTCTTGGGCATCCAGCCCCTTGCTGGTCCCTTCCCTCTGACGAGGCCCTCTGAGCTCCAGCACCTTGCAGTGTGGAGACAGCCCCTGCCAGCAACCTCCTCTCCAAGGAGGCCTCAACTGAGGCCTAGGCCCAGGGGAAAGGCACCAGCGGGGATGAGCCTGGGGAGGCGCCCGGCCATGTCTGGACCCAGTCCCCGCAGCCTGCCCCTTGGTGGGGCAGTACCCCCGGAGGCCAGGAGGTTCTGGGCAAGGCTGCCAGGGGCAGGGACACTGCTGGGTCCTGCCCCTGGCCTGTGGGGCGTCTGAGCACAACCGGCACTCTCCCGCTGGAAGACCTCCCCGGCTGCCTCCAAAGGCCGGTTTGCAAGCACTCCCGCCCGCTGTTCCCGCCAGGCACGCACAATGCTCCCAAGCCCGGGAGAAAAGCGCTTCGGGGTGGTGCTCTCTCCGGGCCCTTGCCCCTGAGCCTGGGGGACAGGCAGGGGGAACACACTCCCAGGCCAAGGCAGAACGACATGCACACGTCTGTTCCTGCCCCCTACACCGGCAGAGAGTTCGGGGGAGCCAGAGACTGCCAGGCTGCTGCTGGGCTGGCTGCCTGTGTGGGACGGGGTAGAGCCGACCTAGGGGCAAGTTGGGCCTCTTGCTCTCCCTGCTGCCCTGAGGCTGCTGGGTCAAAGAGGTCTTGGGCATCCAGCCCTTTGCTGGTCCTTTCCCTCTGACGAGGCCCTCTGAGCTCCAGCACCTTGCAGTGTGCAGACAGCCCCTGCCGGCAACCTCCTCTCCAAGGAGGCCTCAACCGAGGCCTAGGCCCAGGGGAAAGGCACCAGCGGGGATGAGCCTGGGGAGGCGCCCGGGCATGTCTGGACCCAGTCCCCGCAGCCTGCCCCTTGGTGGGGTAGTACCCCCGGAGGCCAGGAAGGTCTGGGCAAGGCTGCCAGAGGCAGGGACACTGCTGGGTCCTGCCCCTGGCCTGTGGGGCCTCTGAGAACAACTGGCACTCTCCCGCTGGAAGACCTCCCCGGCTGCCTCCAAAGGCTGGTTTGCAAGCACTCAATCCCGCTGTTCACGCCAGCTGCGCACAATGCTCCCAAGCCCGGGAGAAAAGCATTTTGGGGTGGTGCTCACTCCGGGCTTTGGAAGACCTCCCCGGCTGCCTCCAAGGCCGGTTTGCAAGCACTTCTGCCTGCTGTTCCCGCCACCCGCGCACAATGCTCCCAAGCCCGGGAGAAAAGCGTTTCGGGGTGGTGTTCTCTCTGGACCCAAGAAAGACCTCCCGGGCTGCCCCCAAATGCCCGTTTGCAAGCACTCCCACTCACTGTTCCCGCCATCCGTGCAAATGCTCCAAGCCCAGGAGAAAAGCCCTTCAGGGTGGTGCTCTCTCCCGGCCCTTGGAAGACCTCCCCGGCTGCCTCCAAAGGCTGGATTTCAAGTACTCCCTCCCGCTGTCCCGCCAGCCGCACACAATGCTCCCAATCACGGGAGAAAAGCGCTTCGGGGTGGTGCTCTCTACGGGCCCTTGGAAGACCTCCCCGTTTGTCTCCAAAGGCCGGTTTGCAAGCACTCATGCCCGCTGTTCCCGCCAGCCGCGCACAATGCTCCCAAGCCTAGGAGAAAAGCGCTTCGGGGTGGTGCTCTCTCCCGGCCCTTGGAAGACCTCCCCGGCTGCCTCCAAAGGCCGGTTTGCAAGCACTCAATCCCGCTGTTCCCGCCAGCCGCGCACAATGCTCCCAAGCCCGGGAGAAAAGCGCTTCGGGGTGGTGCTCTCTCCCGGCCCTTGGAAGACCTCCCCGGCTGCCTCCAAAGGCTGGTTTTCGAGAACTCCCTCCCGCTGACCCGCCAGCCGCACACAATGCTCCCAAGCCCGGGAGAAAAGCATTTTGGGGTGGTCTCTCTCCGGGCCCTTGGAAGACTCCCCGGCTGCCTCTAAAGGCCGGTTTGCAAGCACTCATGTCCTCTGTTCCCGACAGCCGCGAACAATGCTCCCAATTCCGTGAGAAAAGTGCTTCGGGATGGTGCTCTCTCCGGGCCCTTGGAAGACCTCCCAAGCTGCCTCCAAAGGCCGGTTTGCAAGCACTCCCGCCCGCTGTTCCCGCCAGCCTCGCACAATGCTCCCAAGACCGGGAGAAAAGCGCTTCGGGGTGGTGTTCTCTCCGTGCCAATGGAGGACCTCCCTGGCTGCCCCCAAAGGCCGGTTTGCAAGCACTCCCACTCGCTGTTCCCGCCAGCCACGCACAATCCTCCAAAACCCCGGAGAAAAGCGCTTCGGGGTGGTGTTCTCTCCGTGCCCATGGAAGACCTCCCGGGGTGCCCCCAAAGGCCGGTTTGCAAGCACTCCCACTCGCTGTTCCCGCCATCCGCGCACAATGCTCCCAAGCCCGGGAGAAAAGCATTTTGGGGTGGTGCTCACACCGGGCCCTGGAAGACCTCCCCGGCTGCCTCCAAAGGACGGTTTTCAAGCACTCCTGCCTGCTGTTCCCGCCACCCGCGCACAATGCTCCCAAGCCCGGGAGAAAAGCGCTTCGGGGTGGTGCTCTCTACAGGCCCTTGGAAGACCTCCCCGGCTGCCTCCAAAGGCCGGTTTGCAAGGACTCCTTCCTGCTGTTCCCGCCATCCGCGCACAATGCTCCCAAGCCCGGGAGAAAAGCATTTTGGGGTGGTGCTCACACCGGGCCCTGGAAGACCTCCCCGGCTGCCTCCAAAGGACGGTTTTCAAGCACTCCTGCCTGCTGTTCCCGCCACCCGCGCAGAATGCTCCCAAGCGCGGGAGAAAAGCGCTTCGGGGTGGTGCTCTCTACAGGCCCTTGGAAGACCTCCCCGGCTGCCTCCAAAGGCCGGTTTGCAAGGACTCCTTCCTGCTGTTCCCGCCAGCCACGCACAATGCTCCCAAGCCCGGGAGAAAAGCATTTTGGGGTGGTGCTCACTCCGGGCCCTTGGAAGACCTCCCCGGCTGCCTCCAATGGCCAGTTTGCAAGCACTCATGTCCGCTGTTCCCACCAGCCGCGCAGAATGCTCCCAAGCCCGGGAGAAAAGCTTTTTGGGGTGGTGCTCACACCGGGCCCTGGAAGACCTCCCCGGCTGCCTCCAAAGGCCAGTTTTCAAGCACTCCTGCCTGCTGTTCCCGCCACCTGCGCACAATGCTCCTAAGCCCGGGAGAAAAGCGCTTCGGGGTGGTGCTCTCTCCTGGCCCTTGGAAGACCTCCCCGGCTGCCTCCAAAGGCTGGTTTTCGAGAACTCCCTCCCGCTGACCCGCCAGCCGCACACAATGCTCCCAAGCCCGGGAGAAAAGCATTTTGGGGTGGTCTCTCTCCGGGCCCTTGGAAGACTCCCCGGCTGCCTCTAAAGGCCGGTTTGCAAGCACTCATGTCCTCTGTTCCCGACAGCCGCGAACAATGCTCCCAATTCCGTGAGAAAAGTGCTTCGGGATGGTGCTCTCTCCGGGCCCTTGGAAGACCTCCCAAGCTGCCTCCAAAGGCCGGTTTGCAAGCACTCCCGCCCGCTGTTCCCGCCAGCCTCGCACAATGCTCCCAAGACCGGGAGAAAAGCGCTTCGGGGTGGTGTTCTCTCCGTGCCAATGGATGACCTCCCTGGCTGCCCCCAAAGGCCGGTTTGCAAGCACTCCCACTCGCTGTTCCCGCCAGCCACGCACAATCCTCCAAAACCCCGGAGAAAAGCGCTTCGGGGTGGTGTTCTCTCCGTGCCCATGGAAGACCTCCCGGGGTGCCCCCAAAGGCCGGTTTGCAAGCACTCCCACTCGCTGTTCCCGCCATCCGCGCACAATGCTCCCAAGCCCGGGAGAAAAGCATTTTGGGGTGGTGCTCACACCGGGCCCTGGAAGACCTCCCCGGCTGCCTCCAAAGGACAGTTTTCAAGCACTCCTGCCTGCTGTTCCCGCCACCCGCGCACAATGCTCCCAAGACCGGGAGAAAAGCGCTTCGGGGTGGTGCTCTCTACAGGCCCTTGGAAGACCTCCCCGGCTGCCTCCAAAGGCCGGTTTGCAAGGACTCCTTCCTGCTGTTCCCGCCATCCGCGCACAATGCTCCCAAGCCCGGGAGAAAAGCATTTTGGGGTGGTGCTCACACCGGGCCCTGGAAGACCTCCCCGGCTGCCTCCAAAGGACGGTTTTCAAGCACTCCTGCCTGCTGTTCCCGCCACCCGCGCAGAATGCTCCCAAGCGCGGGAGAAAAGCGCTTCGGGGTGGTGCTCTCTACAGGCCCTTGGAAGACCTCCCCGGCTGCCTCCAAAGGCCGGTTTGCAAGGACTCCTTCCTGCTGTTCCCGCCAGCCACGCACAATGCTCCCAAGCCCGGTAGAAAAGCATTTTGGGGTGGTGCTCACTCCGGGCCCTTGGAAAACCTCCCCGGCTGCCTCCAATGGCCAGTTTGCAAGCACTCATGTCCGCTGTTCCCACCAGCCGCGCACAATGCTCCCAAGCCCGGGAGAAAAGCTTTTTGGGGTGGTGCTCACACCGGGCCCTGGAAGACCTCCCCGGCTGCCTCCAAAGGCCAGTTTTCAAGCACTCCTGCCTGCTGTTCCCGCCACCTGCGCACAATGCTCCTAAGCCCGGGAGAAAAGCGCTTCGGGGTGGTGCTCTCTACAGGCCCTTGGAAGACCTCCCCGGCTGCCTCCAAAGGCCGGTTTGCAAGGACTCCTTCCTGCTGTTCCCGCCAGCCACGCACAATGCTCCCAAGCCCGGGAGAGAAGCATTTTGGGGTGGTGCTCTCTACAGGCCCTTGGAAGACCTCCCCGGCTGCCTCCAAAGGCCAGTCTGCAAGCAGTCCTGCCTGCTGTTCCCGCCAGCCGCGCACAATGCTCCCAAGCCCGGGAGAAGAGCGCTTCGGGGTGGTGCTCTCTCCGGGCCCTTGGAAGACGTCCCCGGCTGCCTCCAAAGGCCGGTTTGCAAGCACTCATGCCCGTTGTTCCCACCAGCCGCGCACAATGCTCCCAAGTCCGGGAGAAAAGCATTTTGGGGTGGTGCTCACTCCGGGCCCTTGGAAGACCTCCCCGGCTGCCTCCAAAGGCCAGTTTGCAAGCAGTCCTGCCTGCTGTTCCCGCCAGCCGCGCACAATGTTCCCAAGCCCGGGAGAAAAGCGCTTCGGGGTGGTGCTCTCTCCGGGCACTTTCAAGACCTCCCCGGCTGCCCCCAAAGGCCGGTTTGTAAGTACTCATTCCCGCTGCTTCCGCCATCCACGCACAATGCTCCCAAGCCCGGGAGAAAAGCATTTTGGGGTGGTGCTCTCTCCGGGCCCTTGGAAGACCTCCCGGGCTGCCTCCAAAGGCCGGTTTGCAAGCATTCATGTCCGTTGTTCCCGGCAGCCGCGCACAATGCTACCAAGCCCGAGAGAAAAGCGCTTCGGGGTGGTGTTCTCTCCGTGCCAATGGAGGACCTCCCTGGCTGCCCCCAAAGGCCGGTTTGCAAGCACTCCCACTCGCTGTTCCCGCCAGCCACGCACAATCCTCCAAAACCCCGGAGAAAAGCGCTTCGGGGTGGTGTTCTCTCCGTGCCCATGGAAGACCTCCCGGGGTGCCCCCAAAGGCCGGTTTGCAAGCACTCCCACTCGCTGTTCCCGCCATCCGCGCACAATGCTCCCAAGCCCGGGAGAAAAGCATTTTGGGGTGGTGCTCACACCGGGCCCTGGAAGACCTCCCCGGCTGCCTCCAAAGGACGGTTTTCAAGCACTCCTGCCTGCTGTTCCCGCCACCCGCGCACAATAATCCCAAGCCCGGGAGAAAAGCGCTTCGGGGTGGTGCTCTCTACAGGCCCTGGGAAGACCTCCCGGGCTGCCTCCAAAGGCCGGTTTGCAAGGACTCCTTCCTGCTGTTCCCGCCATCCGCGCACAATGCTCCCAAGCCCGGGAGAAAAGCATTTTGGGGTGGTGCTCACACCGGGCCCTGGAAGACCTCCCCGGCTGCCTCCAAAGTCCTGTTTGCAACACTCCCGCCCGCTGTTCACGTCAGGAATGCACAAAGCTCCCAAGCCGGGGAGAAAAGCGCTTCGGTGTGGTGCTCTCTCCGGGCCCTTGCCCATGAGCCTGGGGGCAAGGCAGGGAGAACACACTCCCAGGCCAAGGCAGAACCACATGCCCACATCTGTTCCTGTCCCCTGCACCGGCAGAGAGCTTGGGGGAGCCAGAGTCTGTCAGGCAGCTGCTGGGTTAGCCGCCTGTGTGGGAAGGGGCAGAGCCGACCTAGGGGCAAGTTGGGCCTCTTGCTCTCCCTGCTGCCCTGAGGCTGCTGGGCCAAAGACGTCTTGGGCATCCAGCCCTTTCCTGTCCCTTCTCTCTGACGAGGCTCTCTGAGCTGCAGCACCTTGCAGTGTGGAGACAGCCCCTGCCAGCAACCTCCTCTCCAAGGAGGCCTCAACCGAGGCCTAGGCCCAGGGGAAAGGCACCAGCGGGGATGAGCCAGGGGAGGCGCCCGAGCATGTCTGGACCCAGTCCCCGCAGCCTGCCCCTTGGTGGCGCAGTACCCCCGGAGGCCAGGAAGGTCTGGGCAAGGCTGGCCAGGGGCAGGGGCCCTGCTGCGTCCTGCCCTTGGCCTGTGGGGCCTCTGAGCACAACCGGCCCTCTCCCACTGGAAGACCTCCCCGGCTGCCTCCAAAGGCCGGTTTGCAAGCGCTCCCGCCCACTGTTCCCAGCAGGCGTGCACAATGCTCCCAAGCCCGGGAGAAAAGCGCTTCGGGGTGGTGCTCTCTCCGGGCCCTTGCCCCTGAGCGTGGGGGCAAGGCAGGGTGTCCACACTCCCAGGCCAAGGCAGAACCACATGCACACGACTGATCTGCCCCCTGCACCGGCAGAGAGCTCGGGGGAGCCAGAGTCTGTCAGGCAGCTGCTGGGCTGGCCGCCTGTGTGGGAAGGGGCAGAGCCGACCTAGGGGCAAGTTGGGCCTCTTGCTCTCCCTGCTGCCCTGAGTCTGCTGGGCCAAAGAGGTCTTGGGCATCCAGCCCCTTGCTGGTCCCTTCCCTCTGATGAGGCCCTCTGAGCTCCAGCACCTTGCAGTGTGGAGACAGCCCCTGCCAGCAACCTCCTCTCCAAGGAGGCCTCAACCGAGGCCTAGGCCCAGGGGAAAGGCACCAGCGGGGATGAGCCTGGGGAGGCGCCCGGGCATGTCTGGACCCAGTCCCCGCAGCCTGCCCCTTGGTGGGGCAGTACCCCCGGAGGCCAGGAAGGTCTGGGCAAGGCTGGCCAGGGGCAGGGGCCCTGCTGGGTCCTGCCCCTGGCCTGTAGGGCCTCTGAGCACAACCGGCCCTCTCCCGCTGGAAGACCTCCCCGGCTGCCTCCAAAGGCCAGTTTGCCAACACTCCTGCCCGCTGTTCCCGCCAGGCACGCACAATGCTCCCAAGCTCAGGAGAAAAGCGCTTCGGGGTGGTGGTCTCTCCGGGCCCCTGCCCCTGAGCCTGGGGGCCAGGCAGGGGATCCACAGTCCCAGGCCAAGGCAGAACCACATGCACACGTCTGTTCCTGCCCCCTCTACCGGCAGAGAGCTGGGGGGAGCCAGAGTCTGTCAGGCAGCTGCTGGGCTGGCCGCCTGTGTGGGAAGGGGCAGAGCCGCCCTAGGGGCAAGTTGGGCCTCTTGCTCTCCCTGCTGCCCTGAGGCTGCTGTGCCAAAGAGGTCTTGGGCATCCAGCCCCTTGCTGGTCCCTTCCCTCTGACGAGGCCCTCTGAGCTCCAGCAGCTTGCAGTGTGGAGACAGACCCTGCCAGCAACCTCCTCTCCAAGGAGGCCTCAACCGAGGCCTAGGCCCAGGGGAAAGGCACCAGCGGGGATGAGCCAGTGGAGGCGCACGGGCATATCAGGACCCAGTCCCTGCAGCCTGCCCCTTGGTGGGGCAGTACCCCCGGAGGCCAGGAAGGTCTGGGCAAGGCTGGCCAGGGGCAGGGTCCCTGCTGGGTCCTGCCCCTGGCCTGTGGGGCCTCTGAGCACAACCGGCCCACTCCCACTGGAAGACCTCCCCGGCTGCCTTCAAAGGCGGGTTTGCCAACACTCCCGCCCGCTGTTCCCGCCAGGCACGCACAACGCTCCCAAGGCCAGGAGAAAAGCGCTTCGGGGTGTTGCTCTCTCCGGGCCTTTGCCCTTGAGCCTGGGGTCCAGGCAGTGGGTCCACACTCCCAGACCAAGGCAGAACCACATGCACACGTCTGTTCCTGACCCCTGAACCGGCAGAGAGCTCGGGGGAGCCAGAGTCTATCAGGCAGCTGCTGGGTTGGCTGCCTGTGTGGGAAGGGGCAGAGCCGACCTAGGGGCAAGTTGGGCCTCTTGCTCTCCCTGCTGCCCTGAGGCTGCTGGGCCAAAGAGGTCTTGGGCATCCAGCCCCTTGCTGGTCCCTTCCCGCTGACGAGGCCCTCTGAGCTCCAGCACCTTGCAGTGTGGAGACAGCCCCTGCCAGCAACCTCCTCTCCAAGGAGGCATCAACCGAGGCCTATGCCCAGGGGAAAGGCACCAGCGGGGATGAGCCAGGGGAGGCGCCCAGGCATGTCTGGACCCAGTCCCTGCAGCCTGCCCCTTGGTGGGGCAGTACCCCCGGAGGCCAGGAAGGTCTGGGCAAGGCTGGCCAGGGGCAGGGGACCTGCTGGGTCCTGCCCCTGGCCTGTGAGGCCTCTGAGCACAACCGGCCCTCTCCCACTGGAAAACCTCCACGGCTGCCTCCAAAGTCCTGTTTGCAAACACTCCCGCCCACTGTTCCCAGCAGGCTCGCACAACGCTCCCAAGCCCGGGAGAAAAGCGCTTCGGGGTGGTGCTCTCTCCGGGCCCTTGCCCCTGAGCCTGGGGGCAAGGCAGGGGGAATACACTCCCAGGCCAAGGCAGAACCACATGCCCACGTCTGTTCCTGTCCCCTGCACCGGCAGAGAGCTTGGGGGAGCCAGAGTCTGTCAGGCAGCTGCTGAGTTGGCCGCCTGTGTGGGAAGGGGCAGAGCCGCCCTAGGGGCAAGTTGGGCCTCTTGCTCTCCCTGCTGCCCTGAGGCTGCTGGGCCAAAGAGGTCTTGGGCATCCAGCCCCTTGCTGGTCCCTTCCCTCTGACGAGGCCCTCTGAGCTCCAGCACCTTGCAGTGTGGAGACAGCCCCTGCCAGCAACCTCCTCTCCAAGGAGGCCTCAACCGAGGCCTAGGCCCAGGGGAAAGGCACCAGCAGGGATGAGCCTGGGGAGGCGCCCGGGCATGTCTGGACCCAGGCCCCGCAGCCTGCCCCTTGGTGGGGCAGTACCCCCGGAGGCCAGGAAGGTCTGGGCAAGGCTGGCCAGGGGCAGGGGCCCTGCTGCGTCCTGCCCCTGGCCTGTGGGGCCTCTGAGCACAACCGGCCCTCTCCCACTGGAAGACCTCCCCGGCTGCCTCCAAAGGCCGGTTTGCAAGCGCTCCCGCCCACTGTTCCCAGCAGGCGTGCACAATGCTCCCAAGCCCGGGAGAAAAGCGCTTCAGGGTGGTGCTCTTTCCGGGCCCTTGCCCCTGAGCCTGGGGGCAAGGCAGGGTGTCCACACTCCCAGGACAAGGCAGAACCACATGCACACGTCTGATCTGCCCCCTGCACCGGCAGAGAGCTCGGGGGAGCCAGAGTCTGTCAGGCAGCTGCTGGGCTGGCCGCCTGTGTGGGAAGGGGCAGAGCCGACCTAGGGGCAAGTTGGGCCTCTTGCTCTCCCTGCTGCCCTGAGGCTGCTGGGCCAAAGAGGTCTTGGGCATCCAGCCCCTTGCTGGTCCCTTCCCTCTGACGAGGCCCTCTGAGCTCCAGCACCTTGCAGTGTGGAGACAGCCCCTGCCAGCAACCTCCTCTCCAAGGAGGCCTCAACTGAGGCCTAGGCCCAGGGGAAAGGCACCAGCGGGGATGAGCCTGGGGAGGCGCCCGGCCATGTCTGGACCCAGTCCCCGCAGCCTGCCCCTTGGTGGGGCAGTACCCCCGGAGGCCAGGAGGTTCTGGGCAAGGCTGCCAGGGGCAGGGACACTGCTGGGTCCTGCCCCTGGCCTGTGGGGCGTCTGAGCACAACCGGCACTCTCCCGCTGGAAGACCTCCCCGGCTGCCTCCAAAGGCCGGTTTGCAAGCACTCCCGCCCGCTGTTCCCGCCAGGCACGCACAATGCTCCCAAGCCCGGGAGAAAAGCGCTTCGGGGTGGTGCTCTCTCCGGGCCCTTGCCCCTGAGCCTGGGGGACAGGCAGGGGGAACACACTCCCAGGCCAAGGCAGAACGACATGCACACGTCTGTTCCTGCCCCCTACACCGGCAGAGAGTTCGGGGGAGCCAGAGACTGCCAGGCTGCTGCTGGGCTGGCTGCCTGTGTGGGACGGGGTAGAGCCGACCTAGGGGCAAGTTGGGCCTCTTGCTCTCCCTGCTGCCCTGAGGCTGCTGGGTCAAAGAGGTCTTGGGCATCCAGCCCTTTGCTGGTCCTTTCCCTCTGACGAGGCCCTCTGAGCTCCAGCACCTTGCAGTGTGCAGACAGCCCCTGCCGGCAACCTCCTCTCCAAGGAGGCCTCAACCGAGGCCTAGGCCCAGGGGAAAGGCACCAGCGGGGATGAGCCTGGGGAGGCGCCCGGGCATGTCTGGACCCAGTCCCCGCAGCCTGCCCCTTGGTGGGGCAGTACCCCCGGAGGCCAGGAAGGTCTGGGCAAGGCTGGCCAGGGGCAGGGGCCCTGCTGGGTCCTGCCCCTGGCCTGTGGGGCCTCTGAGCACAACCGGCCCTCTCCCACTGGAAGACCTCCCCGGCTGCCTCCAAAGGCCGGTTTGCAAGCACTCCCGCCCACTGTTCCCGCCAGGCGCGCACAATGCTCCCAAGCCCGGGAGAAAAGCGCTTCGGGGTGGTGGTCTCTCCGGGCCCTTGCCCCTGAGCCTGGGGGCCAGGGAGGGGATCCACAGTCCCAGGCCAAGGCACAACAACATGCACACGTCTGTTCCTGCCCCCTCCACCGGCAGAGAGCTGGGGGGAGCCAGAGTCTGTCAGGCAGCTGCTGGGCTGGCCGCCTGTGTGGGAAGGGGCAGAGCCGACCTAGGGGCAAGTTGGGCCTCTTGCTCTCCCTGCTGCCCTGAGGCTGCTGGGCCAAAGAGGTCTTGGGCATCCAGCCCCTTGCTGGTCCCTTCCCTCTGACGAGGCCCTCTGAGCTCCAGCACCTTGCAGTGTGGAGACAGACCCTGCCAGCAACCTCCTCTCCAAGGAGGCCTCAACCGAGGCCTAGGCCCAGGGGAAAGGCACCAGCGGGGATGAGCCAGTGGAGGGGCCCGGGCATGTCTGGACCCAGTCCCCACAGCCTGCCCCTTGGTGGGGCAGTACCCCCGGAGGCCAGGAAGGTCTGGGCAAGGCTGGCCAGGGGCAGGGTCCCTGCTGGGTCCTGCCCCTGGCCTGTGGGGCCTCTGAGCACAACCGGCCCTCTCCCACTGGAAGACCTCCCCGGCTGCCTTCAAAGGCGGTTTGCCAACACTCCCGCCCGCTGTTCCCGCCAGGCACGCACAACGCTCCCAAGGCCAGGAGAAAAGCGCTTCGGGGTGTTGCTCTCTCCGGGCCCTTGCCCCTGAGCCTGGGGTCCAGGCAGTGGGTCCACACTCCCAGACCAAGGCAGAACCACATGCACACGTCTGTTCCTGACCCCTGAACCGGCAGAGAGCTCGGGGGAGCCAGAGTCTATCAGGCAGCTGCTGGGTTGGCTGCCTGTGTGGGAAGGGGCAGAGCCGACCTAGGGGCAAGTTGGGCCTCTTGCTCTCCCTGCTGCCCTGAGGCTGCTGGGCCAAAGAGGTCTTGGGCATCCAGCCCCTTGCTGGTCCCTTCCCGCAGACGAGGCCCTCTGAGCTCCAGCACCTTGCAGTGTGGAGACAGCCCCTGCCAGCAACCTCCTCTCCAAGGAGGCATCAACCGAGGCCTATGCCCAGGGGAAAGGCACCAGCGGGGATGAGCCTGGGGAGGCGCCCAGGCATGTCTGGACCCAGTCCCCGCAGCCTGCCCCTTGGTGGGGCAGTACCCCCGGAGGCCAGGAAGGTCTGGGCAAGGCTGGCCAGGGGCAGGGGACCTGCTGGGTCCTGCCCCTGGCCTGTGAGGCCTCTGAGCACAACCGGCCCTCTCCCACTGGAAGACCTCCACGGCTGCCTCCAAAGTCCTGTTTGCAAACACTCCCGCCCGCTGTTCACGCCAGGCTCGCACAATGCTCCCAAGCCCGGGAGAAAAGTGCTTCGGGGTGGTGCTCTCTCCGGGCCCTTGCCCCTGAGCCTGGGGGCAAGGCAGGGGGAACACACTCCCAGGCCAAGGCAGAACCACATGCCCACGTCTGTTCCTGTCCCCTGCACCGGCAGAGAGCTTGGGGGAGCCAGAGTCTGTCAGGCAGCTGCTGAGTTGGCCGCCTGTGTGGGAAGGGGCAGAGCCGCCCTAGGGGCAAGTTGGGCCTCTTGCTCTCCCTGCTGCCCTGAGGCTGCTGGGCCAAAGACGTCTTGGGCATCCAGCCCCTTACTGGTCCCTTCCCTCTGACGAGGCCCTCTGAGCTCCAGCACCTTGCAGTGTGGAGACAGCCCCTGCCAGCAACCTCCTCTCCAAGGAGGCCTCAACCGAGGCCTAGGCCCAGGGGAAAGGCACCAGCGGGGATGAGCCTGGGGAGGCGCCCGGGCATGTCTGGACCCAGTCCCCGCATCCTGCCCCTTGGTGGGGCAGTACCCCCGGAGGCCAGGAAGGTCTGGGCAAGGCTGGCCAGGGGCAGGGGCCCTGCTGCGTCCTGCCCCTGGCCTGTGGGGCCTCTGAGCACAACCGGCCCTCTCCCACTGGAAGACCTCCCCGGCTGCCTCCAAAGGCCGGTTTGCAAGCGCTCCCGCCCACTGTTCCCAGCAGGCGTGCACAATGCTCCCAAGCCCGGGAGAAAAGCGCTTCAGGGTGTTGCTCTCTCCGGGCCCTTGCCCCTGAGCCTGGGGGCAAGGCAGGGTGTCCACAACCCAGGACAAGGCAGAACCACATGCACACGTCTGATCTGCCCCCTGCACCGGCAGAGAGCTCGGGGGAGCCAGAGTCTGTCAGGCAGCTGCTGGGCTGGCCGCCTGTGTGGGAAGGGGCAGAGCCGACCTAGGGGCAAGTTGGGCCTCTTGCTCTCCCTGCTGCCCTGAGGCTGCTGGGCCAAAGGGGTCTGGGCATCCAGCCCCTTGCTGGTCCTTTCCCTCGGACGAGGCCCTCTGAGCTCCAGCACCTTGCAGTGTGGAGACAGCCCCTGCCAGCAACCTCCTCTCCAAGGAGTCCTCAACCGAGGCCTAGGGCCAGGGGAAAGGCACCAGCGGGGATGAGCCTGGGGAGGCGCCCGGGCATGTCTGGACCCAGTCCCCGCAGCCTGCCCCTTGGTGGGGCAGTACCCCCGGAGGCCAGGAAGGTCTGGGCAATGCTGCCAGGGGCAGGGACACTGCTGGGTCCTGCCCCTGGCCTGTGGGGCGTCTGAGCACAACCGGCACTCTCCCGCTGGAAGACCTCCCCGTCTGCCTCGAAAGGCCGGTTTGCAAGCACTCCCGCCCGCTGTTCCCGCCAGGCACGCACAATGCTCCCAAGCCCGGGAGAAAAGCGCTTCGGGGTGGTGCTCTCACCGGGCCCTTGCCCCTGAGCCTGGGGGCCAGGCAGGGGGAACACACTCCCAGGCCAAGGCAGAACGACATGCACACGTCTGTTCCTGCCCCCTACACCGGCAGAGAGCTCGGGGGAGCCAGAGACTGCCAGGCTGCTGCTGGGCTGGCCGCCTGTGTGGGACGGGGCAGAGCCGACCTAGGGGCAAGTTGGGCCTCTTGCTCTCCCTGCTGCCCTGAGGCTGCTGGGTCAAAGAGGTCTTGGGCATCCAGCCCTTTGCTGGTCCCTTCCCTCTGACGAGGCCCTCTGATCTCCAGCACCTTGCAGTGTGGAGAGAGCCCCTGCCAGCAACCTCCTCTCCAAGGAGGCCTCAACCGAGGCCTAGGCCCAGGGGAAAGGCACCAGCGGGGATGAGCCTGGGGAGGCGCCCGGGGATGTCTGGACCCAGTCCCCGCAGCCTGCCCCTTGGTGGGGCAGTACCCCCGGAGGCCAGGAAGGTCTGGGCAAGGCTGGCCAGGGTCAGGGGCACTGCTGGGTCCTGCCCCTGGCCTGTGGGGCCTCTGAGCACAACCAGCCCTCTCCCACTGGAAGACCTCCCCGGCTGCCTCCAAAGTCCTGTTTGCTAACACTCCCGCCCGCTGTTCACGCCAGGCTCGCACAATGCTCCCAAGCCCGGGAGAAAAGCGCATTGGGGTGGTTCTCTCTCCGGGCCCTTGCCCCTGAGCCTGGGGGCAAGGCACGGGGAACACACTCCCTGGCCAAGGCAGAACCACATGCCCACGTCTGTTCCTGTCCCCTGCACCGGCAGAGAGCTTGGGGGAGCCAGAGTCTGGCAGGCAGCTGCTGGGTTGGCCGCCTGTGTGGGAAGGGGCAGAGCCGACCGAGGGGCAAGTTGGGCCTCTTGCTCTCCCTGCTGCCCTGAGGCTGCTGGGCCAAAGACGTCTTGGGCATCCAGCCCCTTACTGGTCCCTTCCCTCTGACGAGGCCCTCTGAGCTCCAGCAACTTGCAGTGTGGAGACAGCCCCTGCAGCAACCTCCTCTCCAAGGAGGCCTCAACCGAGGCCTAGGCCCAGGGGAAAGGCACCAGCGGGGATGAGCCAGGGGAGGCGCCCGAGCATGTCTGGACCCAGTCCCCGCAGCCTGCCCCTTGGTGGGGCAGTACCCCCGGAGGCCAGGAAGGTCTGGGCAAGGCTGGCCAGGGGCAGGGGCCCTGCTGCGTCCTGCCCCTGGCCTGTGGGGCCTCTGAGCACAACCGGCCCTCTCCCACTGGAAGACCTCCCCGGCTGCCTCCAAAGGCCGGTTTGCAAGCGCTCCCGCCCACTGTTCCCAGCAGGCGTGCACAATGCTCCCAAGCCCGGGAGAAAAGCGCTTCAGGGTGGTGCTCTCTCCGGGCCCTTGCCCCTGAGCCTGGGGGCAAGGCAGGGGGTCCACACTCCCAGGCCAAGGCAGAACCACATGCACACGTCTGTTCCTGCCCCCTGCACCGGCAGAGAGCTCGGGGGAGCCAGAGTCTGTCAGGCAGCTGCTGGGCTGTCCGCCTGTGTGGGAAGTGGCAGCGCCGACCTAGGGGCAAGTTGGGCCTCTTGCCCTCCCTGCTGCCCTGAGGCTGCTGGGCCAAAGAGTTCTTGGGCATCCAACCCCTTGCTGGTCCCTTCCCTCTGACGAGGCCCTCTGAGCTCCAGCACCTTGCAGTGTGGAGACAGCCCCTGCCAGCAACCTCCTCTCCAAGGAGGCCTAAACCGAGGCCTAGGCACAGGGGAAAAGCACCAGCGGGGATGAGCCTGGGGAGGCGCCCGGGCATGTATGGACCCAGTCCCCGCAGCCTGCCCCTTGGTGGGGCAGTACCCCCGGAGGCGAGGAAGGTCTGGGAAAGGCTGGCCATGGGCAGGGGCCCTGCTGGGTCCTGCCCCTGGCCTGTGGGGCCTCTGAGCACAACCGGCCCTCTCCCACTGGAAGACGTCCCCGGCTGCCTCCAAAGGCCGGTTTGCAAGCACTCCCGCCCACTGTTCCAACCAAGGGCGCACAACGCTCCCAAGCCCGGGAGAAAATCGCCTCGGGGTGGTGCTCTCTCCGGGCCCTTTCCCCTGAGCCTGGGGGCCAGGCAGGGTGTCCACACTCCCAGACCAACGCAGAACCACATGCCCACGTCTGTTCCTGACCCTTGCACCGGTAGAGAGCTCGGGGGAGCCAGAGTCTGTCAGGCAGCTGCTGGGCTGGCCGCCTGTGTGGGAAGGGGCAGAGCCGACCTAGGGGCAAGTTGGGCCTCTTCCTCTCCCTGCTGCCCTGAGGCTGCTGGGCCAAAGAGGTCTTGGGCATCCAGCCCCTTGCTGGTCCCTTCCCTCTGACGAGGCCCTCTGAGCTCCAGCACCTTGCAGTGTGGAGACAGCCCCTGCCAGCAACCTCCTCTCCAAGGAGGCCTCAACCGAGGCCTAGGCCCAGGGGAAAGGCACCAGCGGGGATGAGCCTGGGGAGGCGCCCGGCCATGTCTGGACCCAGTCCCCGCAGCCTGCCCCTTGGTGGGGCAGTACCCCCGGAGGCCAGGAGGGTCTGGGCAAGGCTGCCAGGGGCAGGGACACTGCTGGGTCCTGCCCCTGGCCTGTGGGGCGTCTGAGCACAACCGGCACTCTCCCGCTGGAAGATCTCCCCGGCTGCCTCCAAAGGCCGGTTTGCAAGCACTCCCGCCCGCTGTTCCCGCCAGGCACGCACAATGCTCCCAAGCCCGGGAGAAAAGCGCTTCGGGGTGGTGCTCTCTCCGGGCCCTTGCCCCTGAGCCTGGGGGACAGGCAGGGGGAACACACTCCCAGGCCAAGGCAGAACGACATGCACACGTCTGTTCCTGCCCCCTACACCGGCAGAGAGTTCGGGGGAGCCAGAGACTGCCAGGCTGCTGCTGGGCTGGCTGCCTGTGTGGGACGGGGTAGAGCCGACCTAGGGGCAAGTTGGGCCTCTTGCTCTCCCTGCTGCCCTGAGGCTGCTGGGTCAAAGAGGTCTTGGGCATCCAGCCCTTTGCTGGTCCTTTCCCTCTGACGAGGCCCTCTGAGCTCCAGCACCTTGCAGTGTGCAGACAGCCCCTGCCGGCAACCTCCTCTCCAAGGAGGCCTCAACCGAGGCCTAGGCCCAGGGGAAAGGCACCAGCGGGGATGAGCCTGGGGAGGCGCCCGGGCATGTCTGGACCCAGGCCCCGCAGCCTGCCCCTTGGTGGGGCAGTACCCCCGGAGGCCAGGAAGGTCTGGGCAAGGCTGCCAGATGCAGGGACACTGCTGGGTCCTGCCCCTGGCCTGTGGGGCCTCTGAGAACAACTGGCACTCTCCCGCTGGAAGACCTCCCCGGCTGCCTCCAAAGGCTGGATTGCAAGCACTCAATCCCGCTGTTCACGCCAGCTGCGCACAATGCTCCCAAGCCCGGGAGAAAAGCATTTTGGGGTGGTG